>NW_020537646.1:50087449-50146594 GCF_003426905.1 Ctenocephalides felis
AATTAGCTTCTAATGAAAATATTTCATTATTCCTATCGATTCTAAACCAAAAATTATCTCTTCTATGCAGAAGATGCAATTTTAATTCCGAAAATAATTTTAAAAATTTTTA
The DNA here is from genome assembly GCF_003426905.1 of Ctenocephalides felis. Lineage (NCBI taxonomy): Eukaryota > Metazoa > Arthropoda > Insecta > Siphonaptera > Pulicidae > Ctenocephalides > Ctenocephalides felis. Next base: position 50,087,562 of record NW_020537646.1, read on the forward strand.
AATACTATTAAAACCTCGGTTATAATTAATAACAATATCGAGGAATCGAATGAAGTTTTTCTCACATCCCTAAAACATGAAGAATCCGCATTGATATCGTGATAAAAAAACCAAACTCCCGATGATAATATAAATTAACTAAATATTTCGATTTTTTCCAACATAGTAACATTAATAACAATTTGGCTAATTACGAACACACGATTTTTTCAACTTAAACTACTCTCAAAAACAAATTTTTACTCAATTGTAAATAACATGAATTCCCAGCCAACACTTGAAGATTTTTTCCATTGCCTCTTAAATCTAAAAGCTCATTTAATTCAAGAAATATTAAATCCATTGCTATTCCAGCTCCCGCACAATTTCAAAGTTTTTGCCACATACCAATAGAAAATTTTAGAATTTTATTACGATACATTTCAGAGACACCGACATAAAATTAAAAATTTATTATGACAAAATTATTGAAAAACCTAACACCGGATGAGATAAGTAAGATTTTAAACCAATTTCATAGATCACAATATACGGGAGGCCATCTGGGCCATAAAAAACGTTCAGCAGAATACGTAGCATATACAAATGGCCAAAAATGCGAAAAACAAATTAAATCATATGTAAGTAGTAAATGTCCTGCTTGTCAAAAAAATAAAGTATGTAAGAAAACAAGGCAACCTTTAGTTATAACAACAACAGCCGCGAGCCTTTCGAAAAAATTTGTATTGATATTTGCGGCCCTTACCCCGTTTCTGACTCCGGAAAATAAATATTTGTTGACATTTATATGCGACTTAACGAAATATGCAGGCGCAATCCCCATTTGTAATCAAGAAAGTTCGACAGTCGCAAATGCATTCGTTCAGAAATTATTTTAAAATTCGGCTTTCCTAAGGAAATTCTATCTGATCAAGGCACCACGTTTACTAGCAATTTATTCAAGGACGTTTGCAAATTACTAAAAATTAAAAAGATAACAACTTCCCCGTACAGACCTGAGTCGAATGGCTCTTGTGAAAGGATCCATAGGGATTATGTTCAAAACTTGAGATCTTATATTAACAAAACCCAAACAGATGGGACAAATGCATAAAATACGCAGTTTTTTATCCATAATACAACTATACATAACGCGACAAATTACACACCTTTCGAGTTAGTTTTTGGTAGGAAAATAGAATTACCACTGCTATAGCAAAAACCTATATTTCAATATAACTACGACACTTACGTTAATGAGTTAAAATCGCGGTTATCGCACGCGAATAGTTTCGCTCGACAGAATTTACTGAGTAATAAAGAAAAAACTAAAAGTAACTATGATCAAAATTTTGAACCCTGAAACCTTTGAGATCGATGAGTATGTGCTTTTGAGAGATGAAACTCCGTATCCGCGGCGATGCAAAAAACTTTTGCCCCTATGGAAAGGTCCCTTTAAAATATTAAAAACCGATAGTATAAATAGTACCATTTGATCCATAATAAACATGTACAAGTGCACAACAACAAATTGAAAAAGTTTATACCAAACGAGTAAAGTAACATAATCTTATCAAATTTTCTAAAAAAAAAAAAATCTTATTATTGAATTGCATTTAATTAATTTGATAAATCTCATAGAATAATGTTAATTATCACATAAATCAAATTATCAATTAAATTTTATTGATTAAATAATAATAATAAAAATAATATTCTTTTCACAAATAAATTAAATCTAAAATATGTAATGTAAATGTAAATCTAGAATTAAAAAAAATAGTCCAACTTATAATATTAATGTTAAGGTTTAGCTAAGTGTTTTGATTTACTAAAATATAAATAAAATTGATGTCTTTAGTTGTTATATCCATTATGCATCAACTCATAGTTATTAAGATAAAGATTTTAGTTATTAATGTACCAGTAAATTACAACCTGAAATTCGCTAATGTTATGTAATAAGCCGAGACGGCTTAATTTTCACGATGGAGGTGTTGAGAATTGTGTTCTTTATAATTATAAATAATAGTCATAAATGAATTCCTTTGAACGATGTATACTCCCAAGTAACGGTAAATGTTGCGAATATTTTGTACATCTGCCAGACAACCCTTAATAAAGTTTATGATAGCTCATGTACCTTCGCGCGAGCTATCATAAAACTAGAAATATTGGAAATATTTTAAAAATGTAAAATATAAGTTAGTTAGTCCTGAACTCTTGAACAAGCAACAACTGAAATATTATAATAAAGCGATAAATAAATTTTTGTATCTAAATAAATTCTTTGATTTCACACACTTCCGAAGAGCTACAAATGTTCCAATTCTCGTATTCAAAAGTATTCAAAATAAAACCCTAATCTACTCAAGAATTATTAAAAATTGGTTACATTTAATTATTAATTAGTAAATTGATTACTAACGTCTCTTCAATATATATATATATAGATAGATATATATATATATAGATATATATATATAGATATATATATATAATATATATATATATATATATTATATATATATATATATATTGAAGAGACGTTAGTAATCAATTTACTAATTAATAATTAAATGTAACCAATTTTTAATAATTCTTGAGTAGATTAGGGTTTTATTTTGAATACTTTTGAATACGAGAATTGGAACATTTGTAGCTCTTCGGGAAGTGTGTGAAATCAAAGAATTTATTTAGATACAAAAATTTATTTATCGCTTTATTATATATATATATATATATATATATATATATATATATATATATATATATATATATATATATATATATATATATATATATATATATATATATATATGAATCATACATAAAAGAAGAGTATATATAATAATGATCTTGACAGGTTTTAGCTGGTGATAATAATGATCTTGACAGGTTTTAGCTGTCAAATGAATCCAATACTTTTCAACACTCTTCTTTTATCTATGCTTTTCAACTTGACAGCTAACTTCTATTTCGTCGTCAACTTCACGCTGGGTGAAATGTTAACAAAAGTCAAATTCTTAGCATGCTTTAAGGTGGTGTGACTACGTGACTATTCTTTTAAACGTCAATATTATTGTCCTTATTTTAGCTTATTCGTGACATACTATAAACAAAGGCTTTAAAATGCATGCATCAAAAATAATACAATTTAAAAATTGTTATATATTACGAGATCACAATATAATACTAGAAGATTTATGGATCAGAAATGGTAAAATTATTAACCCAGAAGATATCTTTTTCGATGAGAAAACTGTTGCTCATGAAGTTATAGACTGCAAGGGCGCTATTATTTCACCAGGGTTTATAGACATACAAATAAATGGTGAGTGTTCTAAATTTGTTTTTAAATTGATTTAATTATTGAAGTACCTACAAGATTTCCTTGCATATGCGGTGATACCCCGCATAATGTATGCCTCGTACAGTGGACGTCGCGCACAACGAACTTTTTTTTCGGGCGCCAACGTTCCACACAACGAACTTTGCTTCACACAACGTACTAAATCGTTGTCATTTGTAACATATGTTGCTCAAATTAATTCAAATAGTGGACATTGGAAATTTTTGCTTCGCTGTGAAAATATACTTCTTGATAAAAAAAAACACACTTAAATCATCTCATTATTGGGCAATTCACATTCACGCTCCAAAGGTCTTGAGAAAATTTTGATAGTGGAAGAAAAGACCAGTCAGCAGATTTCTAGCGCATAAAGTTTATAAGACTTTTTGGTGGAATGAAAAGAAGTGCAAGAATTCGTAAATGTTTACTTATTAAACATGACTGATGTTAAGAAGATCAGAAATTTGTACAATGATGAGCTTACATTTCATTTGTGGTAGGTCTTAAAGAAGAGAATTGAAGAAAAAACCATTGACAGTTTCTTTAAAATTCCAGAAGCTGAAAAGGCAAGAAGGAAGTAGTACGACTCTGATAATAACTTATTTCGTAAATCAGTAATATTTTTTGATATCTTCATTATGTGTAAAATATATCTTATTTGCTATGACCTATTTCAAACTACAGAACAAATTAAATTGTGATGTTAGTTAATCTTTATTAGTATTAAGCAGGTAACATGTTTATTCATTAAATTCTTGGCATGTATGTAAAGATATGCATCCAGAAGTGATGTGAGATTGAAGCAATTGTACAATAAATTACAAAACTGTTCAAAGCTGATTAGCAAATATCAGGAGAGCAGTAATGTTATTTAGTTAATTGCTTATATAATTAATTAAATTAAATTTATAATGTTGTGTATAAATTCTGTACTTTGCAGTATAGGAATCAGTATATTTCTAGGGGCACTAGCACAATGTCCAAAAAGATGTTATAATTTGTTTTCGTGAACTTTAGATAAATTTGCTCAGTTACATTATTATATGACCACTATCGTCATCATCTGAGCAAACTAGTTCTAACAACTACCTGCTCATTTTCATTAAATTTTATTTTTATTTATTTTAACAAGTTATATGACAATTATTTTTAGTAAATACTGTATTAAAAAAATAGAAATAAAATAAATGAAAAGATTTAAAAAAGCTCTTTTCAACGAGACTTCAAACATTCAAACGGTTAACATGTGTCAAAGAGAAGAGCTTTTTCAATCATTTCATTTATTTTATATTTATTTTTTTAATTCAATGTTTAGTAAAACAGTATTGTTGTATAATTTGTTGTTATATCTTTGGTGTTTCAATCTTTTTGTTTTTCTCTTTTAATTATTTGTATGGTGAGTTATTACATATTATTTAAGTTTTCATAGTCTACATTTATATGCAATAACAATATGTTTTTAATATGTAAAAAAAAATCAAATTGTTTAAATTTATGCTATTTCACATATATATAATTATATTTTTGTAAATTTAATGTGAGCACTGTGTGAAGATGGGCCAAATCAGGACCCAAAACGTTTGATACTATAATAAAGACGTTTTTCTTCACTAAAATTGTTCAATTATTGGATGAATGTCCATGAAATATAATTATAAAAAGGCATCTGTATGTTGCTGGGATATCAGATTAATAGTAAAAAAAAATTAAATTGACAATTTTTTATTTTTTCTTATTTATTATTTATTTCAAAACCTTAAACGCGTTTTTCTCGAAACACGATTTTGCAACGCGGCACGCAAAATAGCTACAACAATTTGATTTTTTTTTTCATTCGATTTTTTACAGTATATTTAAATTACATTTTTAAGTGCCCATCATAGCACAGCGCCTTCAATTTAACGCGGCTCGCTGAACTCGCTTGACCGCCAAATGTCATTTTCTTCACTTTTTTCACTCGATATCCGAAACCGCTAGACCTGCATTTCTCAAAATTTAATCAGTTGTTTATTTTGTCAATACAAGTAAAATGTTTCGTTTGAATTATTGAAATCGTTTTTTATCGCTCCGTTCTCTTCAAAACAGAATTACCATTTTTGGCACTTTTTGCCCCGTATCTTTGAAACGGCTTTGCCAAAAACTAAACAACACTTTTTCTTGTTAATATGATTCGAATGCTTGAATCATTCAAATCAATTGAAACGTGTTATCAAAATCGTCGACGGAAATTTGTATCTGAACACACACATACATACTTCGATTGTTTCTAAGGTATGCCAAAATGTTCAGAAACCTCTCAAACGTAAAGAAATTATAAATTTTCATTTAAGATTCTTTTGCGATCACTATACGTTACCCTACGGGAAGTTGATAATTAAGTATACAAGAATGCAGAGCGTATGATGACAATCCAAAGTCATAATTTTTAATAAATGTGCCAATATCTAGTGGCAACATATGAGATAGAAGATGAAGTGCCTCTGCCAATTTTATATCAAAAGACGAATGAATCTGTATAAGATATTTTGATCCAAAATTAATCCTAATTGCAATCTAGATGTAAGAGACCTAAGCCGAACAACAGCCCTTATACCTCAGAATCTAACATTACATATATTTACTTACTTTATTTGACTTGCTCAAAAAATATGTCAATATTTCTGTTGATATTTTGAAACTTTCACTCGATCGGGAATAAGTGTCATTAACAACTATTGCATTTTACATTTTTTAATTGTTTTATCGCCAAAAATAAGCAGTATTTTTCAAAACAAAAATTGATGTAAATTTTAAAAATCGACAATTCAAAGAGAATAGTTTTGGAATAATATGTAGAATTATAATCCACACCTTCTGGATGTTGTTCGAAATATCGAAAATAAATCAGATTTTTATTTTAATTCTGTTCTAATGTACTTTAAACAAATAATTTCAACTTTCTAATTCAGTTTATATAATTCTTATAAATATTAGACAATGTTACAATATTTATAATAATCTATTTTAAAACATTTAATATTCCTCGATCATTTCGTTACGGTACGGGAAGTTCCAGCAATTTGCTTAAGGCACGATGCCATACACCCCACTGGTTTTTTACTTATATTACACGTTTGATGACGTATAAAGGCTGCATATTATGAAGAAAATGAATTTCAACTTTTCAAACGGCAATATCTCAGTAACGAAAAAAATTAATAATAACAATTTAATAGATAATTTTATAATAAATAAACCTAACATGATTTTTTAAAAATTCTTATGGTTTCGGCAGAAAATGGAAATAAACTAGAATTTTGCACCTTTGACCTTAAATATAAAAAATCGCAGATGTCGGATCGATGGGGACTTTTGACATTTTATTTGTAATGGCCTATTTAACATCTGTACCAAATTTCAGCTCTATGCAAATCATTCCTAACTGACGGCTTTTTTAGCTTTAATTTGACTGGGCTATTAAAAATATAGCTGTTTATGCGATTATGGAATTTAAAGATAAATTTGTTCCGAGAAATTTAAACTTCGGTGTATTATGTATCAAATAGCGCTTATGTAAAAATACTGAAAATACCGGTATTCTCAGGGTAAATACCGGTATTTTTAGGGTAAATGCCGGTATTTTTATGGTAAATACCGGTAATAATATCGCCGTAGAATCGGGCGGTATACCGATATTTTGGTACCGGTATTTTAGTATACCAGTATTTCGGTATACCGGTATCTCGGTATACCGGTAAACCGGTATTGCATTCCCTACTTCATATGTACGCATATGAAAAACACATTAATATATAATTAATTTTTTTAGGAGGATTTGGCATCGATTTCTCAAATAATACTTCTTCGGTTGAAGCAGGAATTGAAAAGGTATCAAAAGGTATATTGGCACATGGCGTTACATCGTTTTGTCCAACAATAGTTACATCACCTACAGAAATATATCATAAAATAATTCCAAAGATTTTGAAAAGAAAAGGCGGTAAACACGGTGCAACCGTCCTTGGCATACATTTAGAAGGACCATATATCAACAAAAAGAAAAAGGGAGCACATCCTGAGAAATATATTATGGAATTTGATCAAGTATGTAATATTTATATAACCGTTATTTTCTGTATTTAAATATGAATTTTTATCATTTTTTATTTAAAACACGATTTGTTTATTTAATAGCTTTTAAAATGAATCTAAATTGATTTAAATGAATCTTAAAATTAATTGTGGTTTTATTACAACGAAAAAATTATTTCGTTTATTTTTACATATAAAATTGTATGTATGTCTGTCTGTTTTTTTGTATATCAAAAGAAATGCGTTTACGCATTCCACACTAGGTCTTTTGTCTGGGTATGCTGGACATAATACTAACACAAAACGTCCGCTTATCCTTTACCTGTTGTTCCTGCGGAAGTCTATAATTCCCACTTTAAATTAAACTTTTGTCCTAATCGCTCTTCTTCTTTCCAATGATTGCAAGTCTCTTAGAATCTAGCGTAATTTTTCTACTTAACATCCCATGTACACCTTCTCGTTGCGTCCTAAATACCGGGCACACGAAGAAGGCTTGCGTAGCATTTTCGATTTCGCCCAAACAATATGAAGGCGAGTTTTAGTGTTTGAAACTGTATAGGTAGACATGAAAACAGGTGTGCCCAGGTAGCATTTGTGTAACATAATAGTTAACCTCTTAACCTAAATGTTGGTGCCAGCGGGCTATGCTGTTCTGCAATTCTTCTAATCTCAACCTTTTAGGACTCCGTTGTTGACTTCTTTGTCGGTAAATTGTCCGTCCTTTCTCTGCCAAGTCTAAGAGAGGTAGAATCGTGGGAAACTCTTAAGGCATTCAGATGGCATATGGGTCATTATTGCCCAACCTACCCGCTTTTTTTAGACATGTATTATAAGCACTCTGAAATATTGCCGGAGATATTGATGCTTTTACAGCAATATTAGGAATTCAATTCAATCGCAGTGCCCTCCTATTTCCAATCCGATTGCATGCTCTTGTTGACTCTTCTAGTGTTATACGTATTGACAAAAGGGTCCACGCCTATAAGAATATCATTTAGATCAACATGTGCTACCTGGTAATTTAAATCAAGTTGCAATGGGGACATTGCAGTTAATATTCTATTCAAGTTAATGAAAGCATTGACTGGCTTTTGAGGCGAGACATTACAATGCTATGATGCCTTTTCCCTAGGTTTTTCTTGAATTCGGTATAAGTATTTTCCACCACCTATCTTTACTATCTTTGATAGCTTTATTTAGTTGCCCACATGCCTGTTTACATTCTAGGACCAGTTGTACAGGGCTTGGAAAAGCCACGCTGAGAGATTCTACTTCTCATATGAGACTCTACGAAGAAAACTGATTTCATACTATACCTGTGTACAGATTGCCTTTATTTTAAGCCTTGTTTACGGGACAGCTCTTTATTATGTTCCTGATAATAATACTTTCACAATTCAAGGCCACTCTCAAGGCACTTTCGTCAAAAGATTTTATTTTTACCCAATGGTCTTAAATCGCTTTGAATATCTACTAATATTTCTATTCTTTGCAGAAACATATTAAAAATCACCGAAAAGCTCGACATTTTCGCGGAGAATGAATCATCTTTTAAAGTTTTGCGGAGAATGGAACAGAGGAAGATTATCGTGTCCAAACAGCAACATATCTCCGAAAATATATTAAATTTTGAGTCTTACTCTTGTACACAGATTCTTGAGTTTTAAAGTTCAATAGTTAAACTTTAAAAACTTCAAAAAAGAAGTTTTCCTCTTGATGAATATTTGTTTGCGTTATACTATTTTTATTCCATTTCAATTTTAAGGATCCATTTCAATAGCAAGTATTTTTCTAGATTTTTCAGTTTACATAACTTTGATATAATTGTCGACAACCGTGGTAAATATTTAACATATTCAAGTCAAAATGTAAAATTTTATGATAATTTCATTGTTATTTCTCTGAATGAGAAGTTCGTTTTCGCCAGAATATTCAATCTGCCAATTATTTATTTTCTTTACGTATTACCTCTCTCTCAACAATTGAAACCAACATTAAAAAAAAACTGTGTGTTTGTATGTGCGCCGATTATGCGAGTTTTCGTGAAAGTTCTTTCAAAAACAGTTGCACTAATTTAAAAAAAATTAAAATTTGCAAAAAAGCCTGAACCAATAACTCGATAAGGACTCGCGTTTATCACGAGTTTATAATTACAATAGAGAAGAAAAAAATTTTGGTCTACGTTTTGGTCAAAAATGTTGAACGCACGAAAATTCAAACTAGTTGGTTTGGTATTTAGCCTTGAGGCAAGTTACATGAACTTCCCGATATGTGTAAATAATTGACTTAATCAAAAAAAAAAAGTGTAAATAATACACTTCATCAATCCTACTTTTAAAAAAAACGATAATAATTTTAGCAAAGTTTGACGAATTTTTAATATTAAACTACTTGTCGTGAGGCCGTAATATTACAGTAAGTTCTATAAGACCATGATGTATATCGCCAAAAAAAGTTCCATGAAAATTGGTTTAAATTTTTTTTCAACAGTTCATTACAAGAAAACGGCTCGGTAGATTTTCACCTAAAATTGATCAGTACCATTCCCAACTAATATCTTTCGAACAGTTTTTGATTTTTTAAAATCGGTTCGGTAGGATGAGCTTAAATGTGGACGAAAAGTTTAACACTTTTTTTCAAATTGCAAAGAAACGGCTTGGCAGATCGTCGCACAAAACTGACAAACGATAGTCCTCACCGAAATACATCAAATGGCTTTTAAATTTTTAAAATCGGTTCAGGCGTTTTTGAGAAAACGTCGATCAAATGTCTAATTTTGACAAACGCCAAAAAACGATACCAATTTTTGCAAACTTTGACGAATTTTTAAAGCTGAACCAGTTGTCGTAGGGCCGTAATATTTTAGCATGATCTAGAAGACTATTGTATCTACCATTAAAAAAATAATCATAAAAATCGTCGAATTTTTTTTTTAAAAAACTTTATTACAAGAAAACGGCCCGGCTGATCTCTACCAAAAACTAATCAGCACGATTCACAACCAATATCTTTCGAACGGTTTTTGAATTTTCAAAATCGATTCAGAATTGCGGGCTAAAACGTAGACGAAAAATTTTGCACTTTTCTGCGATTTATAAAGAAACGGCTTGGCCGATCGTCGCACAAAACTGATAAACAATAGTTCTCGTCGAGATACATCGAGTGGCTTTTAAATTTTTAAAATCGGCCTATCCGTTTTTGAGAAAACGTCGATTTACAAAAAATCTGTTCACATACACACACACACACACACGCACATACTTTTTCCAAATTTGGTCTCATTCGATTCAGTTGGCTTGAAACGTCGAGAAAACATAAAATTAGAGAATCGGATTTTTTGATGAAAACATAAACTTCTCCTTCGGGAAGTTAAAAATGTTCGAAATATATATGGTTCTGAAGAACATACTGAATTAATAGGGCGATTTGATTATAAAAATTCGAAGTTCAAAATTTATGTCAAATTCTCTTTGCTGATGTGATGAGTCAAATTTTAACTTTTGTCGAAGTTTTGTCGGAAGCGGCTGAACCAATTACAAAAATTTAAAAGCCATTTTAAAAGATGACATTCGATAAGAACGAGCTTTAACTGGATTCGCAAAACAATGTTTTTTTCCGAATTAGCAGAAACATGCAAAATTTTTTGTCCACGTTTTCGCAAAAAATCCTAATCCGATTTTGAATATTGAAAAAAAAACGTTCTAAACATTTTTTAGGAATTTAGTTACTTAAGCATTCTAGTTTGTAGACATGAGTTTCATGTGATTTTTGAAAAACTGTAAAATTGGCGAACGTTATTTTTAATATCATTTTTTCGAAGATAAGTCTATAAATAAGTAAAAGTAAATCGGTTCAGTGGAAGTTGAAATGTCTTGAGTATCGTCGAGTCGTTTCTTTGTGAACTCGTTAAGAGTTTGATGAAGGTAATGTAGCTATTGCATCAGACAAACATTCTACAATAGTTGGGAGCCCACGGAAATATGTTTAAATATAAAAAAATCATTAAAATGTTTTTGTACTATAATTAATATAATCACATATACAGATTAAAGGTCTGTTTGAAAGATATCTATTAGAAATCGCATTTTGGAGAGAGAGATAATTATATATTCGAAATAAAAAAGAGCTGAAAATTCTTTCTAAATTGCTAAAGCTCAATTATTTTTAAGTTCATTATTACATGCTCGAGAAGTTCATGTAATTTGCTTCAACCCATGCGAGACGGCGATTTTTTTCGAACGCGCCCCCAGGAGCAAATTTTTTTTTTTAAATTGTTAATTTTTAATAAAAAAAAACATGTTTACTACGGAAATCACCCAATTCGTAAGCAAATTTGCATAAATAATTACACACTGTGTGTGCAACTCGCTCCTCAGAAAATTTTTATTACGAGGAGCGGATTGAATATCTAGTGTACAATGTAAGGTAAAATAAAAATACGTCATTAAAATTGATAAACATTTATTTTAAAAATAATTAGATAATATAAAATCGTTATGCTGCTTTCAATAATGAAGAACAGAATATAATGCAAAGAAAATTTTTAAGATATAGTAACAAGTCAAAAAAGAAGTTGAATAATGAATAAAATAATATAAACAAGGAATAACTTTTTAGAAAAATGTCTAAAGGTAATAAAGTAATGTAACTCAGTAATGAAAAAGAAAACACAATTGGTAAATACATTTTTAGGAAAAGCACACTGATCTTACATTGATATTTTGTAACAATGTAGATTTCGAAATTCAAACAAAATGTTTTGGTACGCAATAAAACCAATGCCAAATTTTGTTTTTCTATACTTTACAGATACTCTTAATTAAAAAAAACTAGTGATGTATGGCGTCATACCTTAAGGCAAATTGCTGGAACTTCCCGTACCGTAACGACATGTTCAAGGAATATTAAATGTTTTCAAATAGATTATTATAAATACTGTAACATTGTCGAATATTTATAAGAATTGCAAAGAAACTGAATTACGAAGTTGAAATTATTTGTTTAAAGTATATTAGAACTTTAGTCACAATTAAAATTAAAATCTGAATTATTTTCGATATACAAAAAAAATTAAAAATTTTGAAAAAAAAAATTGAAAAAAAATGAAACAAATTTTTTTTTTACTAAAGCAATTATTTTGTTAAACCAAGCAGAAAGTTCTTTGAATCATTCAAATCGGACGCTTAGTTCTCTCAAAAACTGCCATTTTTTGCACATTTAGCTCTGTATGTTCGCGCCGGAACGACGATAGATGGCGCGATTAAGCTGCATTTGTCGGAGTCGGACAATACTTAGTCTCTGGTAATACCGAAAGAAGACGATTTTGCATATAAACGCTAATCATTAGCGTTTATGAGGGCTCGCTTGTCACGTACGACGTTTTACTTGTGTTTTCCGTATTAGTTTTGTGGTATATTTCCGAGTGTTAGATGTTATTTTAGTAAATAAATACATTATTCACCGCAGCCAGTGTTCCTTATTTGTGTTCCTGGAGTTAATTTCTTCCTTAGCATCCAATTGATCCGAGGATTCCGGACTTCAAGCCGCCATCCGACTGGGCCGTCGATCAAGCAGAGAACATCGAGTTTTTTCCTTAATATATTCAATTGTACAAAATCCTCGGAATAGCTTTTGAATCAAATATAATGAGCTATTCCGAAAGGGTTTAACCAACCCCATCCTTAACATTGATCTTTCGACGCCAGGTTCTGATTTTGATTAGGATTTATTGATTATATTAAGATAATTGTAATCCAAGATGGCACCTGAACTTGACGTTGGTGCAGAGATTGATCGACTAACAGTTAAGAGGGAAATGTATTTTTCAAGCATCCAAGAAACTTGCGACATTTCTCAACAGATTAGCTCTTCTTCAAGTAAGATACAATTTCGTAAAAAATTATGCCTTCTTGAGAATGCGCGTAAACAATGCATGCACCTTTCCGATGAAATTAATATATTGAAACAGTCAGAAAATCCTAGCTATATTGCGGAATATGCCCTCGCGAGAGCGTTGGAAATGCTTTATGCAAAAATAAAACATGCCGAAACAATTTTAGATGATCAAAACGATTTATCTGGAATTTTCAGCACTTTGATTAATTCATGCATTGCTTCAACCGAAGATCTTTATGAACAGAAAGATAAGAATACACAACTAAAAGACTCCCACAATCTTCACGTTCTTGCGACAGCGGCATGCTTACAAGAACTAATTCTTTGGTAAATGTAAAAACCATTTTCCGGGATTTGCAAACTGCAGTTTCTAGTGGAAGTTGTGAACTGAAAAAAAAGAAATCTAAGCATCGTAAGCTTAATCCATATAATGATATCCAAACTAAACATGTCCTCAGCGATTTTAAAATCGACAATTTATCAAGGAAATTAAGATTAAAATCGGATTCTTTATCGGATATTTTTCCTTTCGGTATAAATCTTATGTGGAGAAAGTGGACCAAACATCATCTCCTTTCAGCAATAGCGAGTCTATGGGATTGTTCGAGATTTGTTACTTCTAGTGTTGTTAAGATAAAAATCTTAATAAAGAAAATTTGGAAATTAAAGATTGATTGGGATGAAGCGCTACAATCATTTATTATGACTTCTTGGTTAGCCATATATTCCGAATCAAAGTTGAATAACTATAATATACCACGTTATCTCGGAACTTCAGAACAAAGACCAGGACTTGGAATTACGGATAGCCAAAAAATGTCCAGGACTTGGAATTACGGATAGCTCCGAACAAGCATGCAGAGCTGTAATTTACAATAATTTTAATGATTCAATGATAGTCTGCCACTGGTTGGTAGGACTAACCACTCACTGGAAAACATTTGCAGCTAAAATAATATCAAAAATTTACGACCTGTTTCATAATGCACAAAGGTTCCATATTCCTACTGATCAAAAGGCAGCAGCTGGTGTTTCCCAATATCTACGTCCTAAACTATATGTTAGATATAAGAATTGGTTGTTTGTGTCAGATTTTTGGAACGACTCTATATCTACTTGGTCCTCTATAAGGATTGACACTTTCCGTAAGAAAAAAAAACTTTTCATTCCTTATTTCTTTATTACATATCGAAGTGTTTAAAAGGCATTACAATGAATTATTATTTTCACGTAATATTGGACGGTGACTCTGTGGGGAAACAAGCAGGCTAGACATAGAGGAAAAACAAAAATGATTTGTCATTTTTATTTTATCAAAAAGTTTTGTAATTAATAAATTGTTTATATTTTCATCCAATGGATTTTATATTTTTATATTCATAACTACTTCCTACACAGGTGATCTACGACGTTTGTGATGAAGACAGAGAAGGAGCATGAATGGAAATTTTAAAAAATGTAGACTTTGATGCAGCACCATAATTAATCACTGGTCTTCCGTGACTACTTATAAGGTACGTCCAGTCCTCGGGTCAGTGCGAGTTAACCCATTTACTGTACTGACCCCGGACTCAGTTGGTATACCCATTTTGTATACCCAGATCTCAGTGTTATTGCTGACACTAAAATTAATTCTGAGCCTAGATCTTGGGTCATGAATTGAATTCACTATCAAATAGTTCATTGGATTCGCAATTCAACCTCTCCTTGTCCGTTAACACTATTCCTACCGGGACCGGTCAAATGACCGTTTTTGATTTTTCGATTAGTATTTTTCATATCAAACGTAATTGAATCGTCATCAAACTTTATGACTTTTCCTAATATGTGAGTATAAAACATTTTTCAATGTTAATTTGTTTTTTCAATTTTTATTTTTGGAAAAAAAATTGTATGCTGTCTTACCTACCGCGACCGGTCATTTGACCGGTAGTACGAAAGACGATGTTCGGATGGGATTTTTTGTAGTAATTGTTAAGAATATTTTGGAACTTACAAGAAAATGTAAATTCAGAAGAATTTAGACTGGTAAAAACTGCCTTCTGCAAATTTATATGCATTTTTTTCGATTCTGTATGCGCGGTGCGCAAATAAGGCAAGTAGTATAAATATTGCATTTCTACGGTATAAAAAGTGGGATTTCTCAATTTTCTCAATGTCTATGTATAGACAGATTTTTACGAAGGAATCTAAACAATAAATCGATAGGTTTTGTTTTGAATCCAAAGGTTGGTTCAACTACATTGACAGCAATCAAAATTGTTGTAAAAGACTACGTATTACTATCGACAAACATATATTTTCAATAAAGGTAAGGTGTAAATTCATTCAACATATGTTCAATAGTATTTAGGAAAACGTATAAATATTAGTAACTGTTCAATATACGATGTAAATATAATTATGCCCTACAAATCGCACAAATGGGGTGTAAAATTTTGGTAACCATCCAGTATACGTAGCAAACTGAGATATTCTTTGAAGATTTATAACTGATGAAACCGTATTATCAAAATCGCTAGTACGACATAAAAAATATATAACGTTTTTACCATCCTACATATAGCTAAACTTTTAGTAAAAGAAAACTGATGGTAGGTACAATTGAAGCAATATAACAGCTATAAATACTGGCAGAACGAAAAATCAAAGATTTCAATACTCAAATAATATTTACAATTTTGGAAGATAAGAAAGAAGATTCTAATTTTCACTTACATACACATATGTTGAAAAAATTACACTAATACGGGAGTTAATTCTATTGGTATTAGCGTCGGGACTGGTGTAGATGCCATTCATAAAATAGTCAGAAATTATTTGGTAAAATATGAATTTTAGAGAGAATTCATCAAGAATTTACATTATTTTGGATGTATTCAGGATAAATCCATTGTTGTTACATAAAGAAATTACGAGAAGACAATGTACAAGGCAGGAACTTTCTATTCCAATTAACTTGTCGTATAGTTCCAACAAGAATTCAGAAAAAAATCAGCTAAGTACAAGTACAAAACAGATTCCCTAAAAGAAACTATTCCAGATAATGCTTTAGAAAAATGATAGAGAAAACAAAATCAGCCAAAAACGTAAAAAATGCGTGTGCAGAAAATACACTCTAAGAAAAAAAATCGTGAAAAATTGGATAAAACAGTATAAAATGTAGAATTCGCATTATAAAATAAAAGAAATATATTGTATTTGTATTTATAAACTCTTAAACTAGCATTAACTCTTCATTCAATACTGAAAAATACCGATTTTGCATGACCGGTCATTTGACCGGTCGCGGTAGGAATAGCAAACATGAAATGTCGGTAGGAATAGTGTTAACTCACCAAATCGTCTTTTGATGCATCAGGCTTTGGGACTGCATCTTGTCAAGATGATGACTCTTTAATACGCTCTCCGATTCGAGAATCCAATGTATGATCCAAAGGGCTACTGAAGTCGACAAGATTATTTTAATCATCGGGAAAATTCATATGCTTACAGAGCGCCATCTGTTTACCCAAAATATTGTAGAAATAAAAATTATTACCGTAGATTGAGGCTGAATCTTCGAATTTTACCAAGACATCGAGGTTCAGGCAATTCACCACATGATTTATATTCAGAATCATATGCATAATATGAAGATGATGGATGGTCGAATTACCTAGCATACGGTGGATCTGCCGACGAAACTGTCATTTATTCCATTGAATGAAGTACTAATTGACCGGTACCACAACACTGCTATAATATGCTTTCCCACCATATCTTTATAACGTGTTCCCTGTATTTTTTAAACTATGAGGTCAACACTGGGCAGGGAGTGTGTGGGGAATCAAGCAGGCTAGACATCGAGGAAAAACAAAAATGATTTGTCATTTTTATTTTATCAAAAAAATTTGTAATTAATAAATTGTTTATATTTTCATTCAATGGATTTTATATTTTCATATTCATAACTACTTCCTGGGCTCGCCCGTAGGTAAGCGGTTAAGAGCGACGGGACTTGTATCAGAGGTCCCAGGTTCGATACCCACTTGGAGCAGCCTGTTGTCAGGCAATAGTGACAACGATTTTCACTTGGAAATATAAATAGCAATATGTTTCCATGTGAAAATATCCCTCACCCGGCATTGTTGCACCATACTTGCCCTATTACAGAGATTGTAATAAAAATTTATTATACAGAGATGTGACAACTGCTTGGGTTGCCATCTGTAATAAAACAAACGTAGTTTGTAAGATATCACAACAGCTCATAGAACCCATAAGTTTTGATCGCTGTTCAAATAAAATTAAAAAAAAAAAACTACTTTCTACACTGGTGACCTACGACGTTTGTGATGAAGACAGAGAAGGAACATGAATCGAAATTTTAAAAAATGTATACTTTGATGCAGCACCATGATCACTGGTCTTCCGTGACTACTTATAAGGCACGTCCAGTCCTCGGGTCAGTGCGAGTTAACCCATTTACTGTACTGACACCGGACTTCAGTTGGTATACCCATTTTGTATACCCAGACCTCAGTGTTATTGCTGACACAAAAATTAATTCTTAGCCTAGATTTTGGGTCATGAATTGAATTCACTATCAAATAGTTCATTGGAATCGCAATTTAACCTCTCCTTGTCCGTTAACTAACCAAATCGTCTTTTGATGCATTAGACTTTGGGACTGCATCTTGTGAAGATGATTACTCTTTAATATGCTCTCCTTCAAATCACATCCGATTCGAGAATCCAATGTATGATCCAAAGGACTACTGAAGTCGACAAGATTATTTTAATCATCGCGAAAATTCATATTCTTGCAGAGCGCCATCTGTTTACCCAAAATATTGTAGAAATAAAAATTTATGCAATAGATCGAGGCTGAATCTTCGAAGTTCACCAAGACATTGAGGTACAGGAAATTCACCACATGATTTATATTCAGAACCATATGCAGAGTATGAAGATGATGGATGCCGACGAAACTGTCATTTATTCCATTGAATGAAGTACTAATTAACCGGTACCACAACACTGCTATAAAATGCTTTCCCACCATATATTTATAACGTGTTTCCCTGTATTTTTTAAACTGTGAGGTCAACACTGGGCAGGGAGTGTGTGGGAAATCAAGGCTAGACGTCGAGGAAAAACAAAAATGATTTGTCATTTTTATTTTATCAAAAAAATTGTAATTAATAAATTGTTTATATTTTTATCCAATGGATTTTATATTTTTATATTCATAACTTTTTCCTACAACTCAATGATTGTGGCCTTGTTGAGCTCAAGACTTTTATGTTGGCTGAGAGGTGATCCACGACCCTCAGCTTACTGCACCTTTATATACTTTTGTCTGATTAGCTTGCTTCTTTAGGTGTTTGGGAGGGTTCAGGAATTTCTAGGTGCCGATAGAGTGGTTGGAATGGCATTACTCCGAAGTGGACGCACACGTCAAATGGCCTGTAGTCAAACGATGTTCTTTCTTTTCAATAACTAGATTCATAATGCATTCAAATTTCCAAAATAATGATCATTTCACTATCAACTGATATCTATAAAACACAAGGTTATAAAAGGTAGCCCTTCTAGAGTGGGAATATGTTCGCGCCAGAACGAGGATGGATGGCGCGAGCAAGCTGCATTTATCGAAGTCGGACAAGCAATACCGAAAGAAGACGATTTTGCATATAAACGCTAATTATAAGCGTTATTTTAGTAATTAAATACATTATTAATCGCAGCCAGTGTTCCTTATTTATATTCTTGGAGTTAATTTCTTCTCCAGCATCCAATTTCAAGCAATCTGAGAATTCCGGACTTTAAGCCGCCATCCCACTGGGCCGCCGATCAAGCAGAGAACATCGAGTTTTTCCTTAATACGTTCAATTGTACGAAAAATTGTATCCATACATACATACACACGCACATCTATTTTTTCTGAGGTATGCCAAAATGTTCAGAAACCTTCAAAACGTGAAGAAATGTAAAAATTTTCAATTTCGATTTTTGGACGATTACAATAACTTACCCTACGGAAAGTTAATAGCTCGACGACTATTGTACTCAGAATAACTGATGATTGCTCATTATTATTGTTGCACACATGGTGCGCAACCGGTCTTATAGCCTCAGAAAGCAATTGCACATACGGCTCGTCTACGAATTTAAAATTTAATAAATGGTCTCCTGCAAAATTGAGATTGCCACTCCTGATATAGAGAATGTAATTCAAAACGGCGATCGTTACATTTATCACGCCTCATATCAGGAAAAACATTGTGTCATGCAGTGTTATCGATTTTAAGACTGTCACATAGTTTTTTTTTCATGGCTCTGGTATTTTTAAAGTATCTTTTTTCAATCTTAGTTTCATTTCTCTTGATAAATGTTTTATATTTCTAGATGAGTTTTCACAAAAACATGTTTATTGTTGGACTTACTACAATACATCTTGATGGATTTGTCTATACGCTTGTACATTGTTTCTTTAATTGTTGCACTATCCTCAGAAGACATTATAAAATCACTCGATAGATACACTGTGTATTGATATGTAACGAACCTTATTTTGTGAAAACTTAAAATTATGTAAAGGTTTCATACCCCTGCCCATTGCAGCAGGTTGTGTAACCCTGGCGGGTACCGTTAAGGACCCAGTATAAAACCGACGCAATGGGCTTAGTCGGGGTTATTTTCCGTACAGTCGTCGACTGGAGTTATTGTACATATTATTGTATATATTATGCAATAAAGAAGTTATTAAGTAGAAAGTGTATTATCAATACCAAGGAAAGAACCAAAAGTATCCGGAGGAAGGTGTGTTGTCTATACCGTATATAAAACCCAAGTGTCCGAGGTAAACGGTCGTGTTTCCGCAACCAAATACAATTCATGGTGGCAGCTAGTGGGATTGCCTTGCAGAGAAGTAAAGTAAGCGGCGTTGCTGTGATCAAGAAAACCACGTGTTTCTGAGGCACCGGAGACTGCGGTCGAAGCAGAAGCTATCGGCGGCTAATTCAGCAACCGACCATACTTCACGAAGAACTGAAGGACAATAGGTGGCGACAAGACACGAAAAACTTTGACACCCAAGTAAGTGAACCATTCTTTTTTTTTCTGCGGAGAAGATTCACACTTTTACGTTCCTACCGGAAGATGGCGACCAGTTCCCCCAGACGTACAGCATTTGAAGAAAGGATCAATAATTTTACTTTAACAGACACGGATTTAAACGTTAATTATGAAGCATTAAACTTAGCTATACAATTAATTCCTAAATTTAATGGTAAATCTTCCGAATT
Source organism: Ctenocephalides felis (assembly GCF_003426905.1). NCBI lineage: Eukaryota > Metazoa > Arthropoda > Insecta > Siphonaptera > Pulicidae > Ctenocephalides > Ctenocephalides felis. Next base: position 50,108,151 of record NW_020537646.1, read on the forward strand.
AAATAAATTTATTTTTTCTATTGAAATATATACTGATCGACCCATAGCGGTAATTGATACTTGGATGAGAATAAATCTTTTATTTTTGTTTTTCTTTTTATTTGTATAATTAACTATTATTATAAATATTGTTTTGTGTTTTTTTTTTTTTTTGGGAGAAAAAGTTTCTTTTCTCTTTTTTGCCACACGGTATGTCAAAAAGTTTTACATATACTTTAATTATTGTTTGCAAAACAAAATCCAATGAAGGATACAATACCTACGGGTAATAAACCCATGTTATAATATGCAATGTACATACTTTTATATATCGAAATATATAGTCTTTGAATTTGAATTGAATAATTTTTCTATTGAAACCTGTAGACAGGGCTTAAACGCGGCAACATGCGTAGAAATGCAAAAAATTATATTAAATAAATTAGAAGGGGCTGCTTTCCAATATGTAAGACGTATTACTTCTATGAATTGGGCAGATCTCAAAAAAATACTTTTAAAGAAATTTGGGGAGAGACGGTCCGTGGCTGAGTTGCAGTTAGAACTAACTAAAATAAAACAAAATACTGGGGAAAGTGTGAGAAAGTATGCACAGAGAATAGAATTAATTCTAGAACGTATGTATGATCAAGAAAGTTTGAATGACGACAGTAGTGCGGAGCTCAAGGAGCCTGCTCATAATGAACTAGCTCTAATAGTTTTTGTAGATGGCCTTAGGCCTGAATTGAGAACTTTAGTTAGGGCTGCCAGGCATAGCGATTTACAGGAGGCGATACTAATGGCTATGCAAGAGGAACAAAATTTGATGAGGACTAAATTGGATAGCAAAGAACTTGAAGGCAACAAATTCAGAAGAAATTACTCGACACCGTTTTGTAAAATCTGTCAAATAAAGGGTCATTCAATGTCAAACTGTCGGCGAAGAACCATATTCAACGCAGATGACCAGGTTGAAGAACCCCAAACTGACAGACGAAGCCATGTTCGACGCAGCAATCCAACGCAACCTAGTTCGAGATCATCGACGATAAATCGCGCGTCAACCTCTAATGATCCAAAAAACGAGTAGGCGCCAGGTGTGTCGAAAATCAAAGACTCACCTGTATAAAAAATTATAAGGTAAATACTGTGGCATTAAGAAAATTTATAAATAGAAACCTAGTCGGCTTAATGGTAAATGATAAAAAATGCATGTTGATTCTGGATTCAGCAAGTGATGTGTCAATTATTAAATATAACAAATGTATCCCTAGTAGAATAGCTTCTGACGAAGTATCGAGGTTGGAAGGTATTACTGGTGAACACGTGTATACCCAAGGCTCGGTATTGCTAAAATTTAAACTTGGCGATGCTGAACTCGAGCACAAGTTTACCGTAATATCTGACAGTATTGATATTGATGCAGACGGTATAATAGGATTGGACTTTATTTTGAAACACAAAGCCAAACTTGATTTTTGCACTAATACGTTCACGTTAACGAACAAGAACAAATTAATTACAGTTCCACTGGGCGATACAATAAATACAACGCAACATTTTGATGACTCTACTGAAACTGCGCCGACATCTCGTATGGATACGCGCATTGTAAACAAACAAAAGTCTGAGCCCAGAAAATTGAAAAAATATAAATCGGTATATTATTCGAAAAAATTTAGTAAGGAAAACAAATTATCAAAGACAGCTAGCATAGGGAGCACAGTTAGCAGTACTGAAATACTAGAGTATCCTAACAATTTTGTGACTCCTGCTTCTGTTAAAACTGTAAAGGACCAAAATAAGGTAGTAAAACCCAATAATAGTCATCGTAGGGCTAGTGAACCCACGATTGACAATTCAACTGAAATTGCAAATGTAAAATTAATAGATGTCTTAAAGACTTATGTGATTCCTCCTAGGACAGAAACGACAGTTTCATTTACGACCGATAGAGTAGGTGAACTATTTTGCGAATCTGCTGAAATCCTAGAGGGAGTTTATGTAGCCAATTGTATTTTAAAACCTTCCAATAAAATACTTTTTATTAAAATATTAAACACTAACGATAAGGAAGTAACAATTACTGATAAATTATTTTTACCGAATCTGTATCCGCTTGACGATTATCAAATATTAAAACTAAATAAAAATGATGTGAATTGCGATTATGACCGGATAAAAAGGGTTAAAAATTGTATTAGAACCGATCACATGAATTATGAGGAAAAGGAATCAATATTAAAAATTTGTGAAGATTTCTACGATTTATTTTATCTGGAGGGTGATAAACTAACTTGTACTAGTTCAATAAAACATGCTGTTACTACTAATGATGCAAAACCTATTTATATAAAACAATATAGGCTTCCCCAGGCCCAGCAGATCGAAATTAAAAGGCAAGTGGAAGATTTGCTTGAAAACGATATAATTGAAGCATCCGACAGCCCATGGAATTTTCCGCTTTTGGTCGTTCCAAAGAAGCAAGATATAGATGGTAACAGGAGATGGCGCGTCTGTGTCGACTTTAGAAAGCTGAATGCAATTACAGTAAGCGACACTTATCCTCTGCCAAACGTAGCCGAAATCTTGGATCAACTAGGAAATTCTAGTTTTTTTTCCACTTTAGATTTAGCTAGCGGATTCCATCAGGTAGAATTAGACGAGAAGGATCGGACGAAGACAGCCTTTACAGCTGTAGGAAAAAAGTTTCAATACAAACGTATGCCGTTTGGTCTTAAAAATGCTCCTAGCACGTTACAGAGATTGACTAACCTGGTTTTGGCCGGTATTGAAGGATTCAAAGGATTAGTATACATGGATGATATTATCATTTATAGCAAGACTCTTCATGAACATAATTCTCGAATGCGTAATGTCTTGGAACAGTTGCGCAGCTATAATCTCAAACTACAGCCAATAAAATGTGAGTTCCTGAGGCGTGAGTTAACGTATCTTGGGCATGTTATATCAGAAAAAGGCGTCACACCCGATCCTGGAAAGGTAAAGGCTGTCCAAAACTTTCCTGCTCCTAGAAACCCCAAAGAAATAAAAATGTATCTAGGTTTAGTCGGTTATTACAGAAAATTTATAAAAGATTTTGCAAAAATTGCAAATCCATTGAATGTATTATTAAGGAAAAATGAGGCATGGAAATGGGGTCCTCGAGAAGAAATATCATTCAATACTCTCAAGAGTGCAATATCCAGTGCACCTATACTACAGTATCCTGATTTTGAAAAACCATTCATCTTGACAACTGATGCTAGCGGCGAGGCAATTGGAGCAGTGTTAGCGCAGGAGGGGTCCACGGGAGAGCGGCCAGTAGCTTTCGCATCCCGACAACTCAACAAGCATGAAAAGAACTATGCCACAATTGATAAGGAATTGTTAGCTATTATTTGGAGTGTACGACAATTTAGACCATATTTATACGGACACAAATTCCTGATTTACACGGATCACCAGCCACTAACATACCTCTACAATTGCAAGGAGCCTACCGCTAGGCATATTCTATGGAAACTTGCGATGGACGAATACGACTTTGATGTCCGGTTCAAACCTGGAAAAGCCAAAGTCGTCGCCGACTGCCTGTCGAGATATGGAATAGGAAACCAAAATATTGAAGAAAAGTTGGTTTTAACACTGAGAAACGCCTATGAGAAATTTATAAATTTTAAAAATAATAATTGCATAATTAATGATCACGTAGTAGAGAGTAACGACAATATTAATACTAGTCTAAAATCCATACCTCGAGTCATTTTTGTTCCTAAAAGGACAAATGATTTTACAAGGGACACAGCAACTCATTCAACTATAGAAGCAATGGAGGATGGATATAACTACATTTATTTAATAACACATAAAGAGCATGAAAGGGTTCATTTGAAAGACATATTTGAATGTATAAGTTCTCTAAAATGTCTCGTGGAATCCAATAATATGAAGGAATTACATGTTGCCAATCCCGTAAAATTAAATGACTACAAGAATTTAAAGGTTGAGGAAATTTTAATAATTTTTAGGTTTCTTTTCAAAGATACTGATGTTAAAATAACATTTTATAAAGATTTTGTTAAGACTAATCTAACCCAAGAGGAAATTAATTCTATTTTAGAGTATTTTCATAATAATCATACTTTAGGTGGACATCAAGGTATAGGTAAAACTTACAGCAAAATCCGAGAATCGTATTTATGGCCTAATATGAGAAAGGACATAGAAAAATTTATAAATAAATGCGAAAAATGTCAACTAAGCAAAGCCTCCAAAGCGACAAGAGAACCAATGTTAATAACTACAACATCTACATATCCCTTCGAAAGAATTAGTCTTGATATATGTGGTCCATACCCTGTTTCCAACAATGAAAGTAAATACATGCTAACTTTTATTGACGATTTAACAAAATTTGCAGGAGCTATACCGATACCAAACCAAGAAGCCAAAACAATAGCCAAGGCTTTTTTTAATGAAATTATTCTTAGATTTGGTATACCAGAAGAGGTTTTGACGGACCAAGGTACAAATTTTATGAGTACCGTATTTAAGGATGTATGCAAACTTTTAAAAATTGACAAAATAAATATCTCAATGTATCATCCTGAATCTAATGCCTCTTTAGAAAAGTGTCATCACATGTTTCTAAATTTTATAAGGTCATACATTGGGAAGGATGATAAAACTTGGGATACATGGATAAATTACGCCGTTTTTGTTCACAACACAACACCGCATTGTTCCACAAAATTTACACCCTTTGAGCTTGTATTTGGGCGTAAAGTTGATTTGCCTGCCTTTATAAGTAGGGAACCCAAAATACAAAATACTTATGAAAATTTTAGCAGTGAATTCAAAACCAAACTACAGCAAATAAATGCAGTAGCTCGAGAAAACTTAATCCAATCTAAAATAAAATCCAAAGAAAAATACGATTCATATATTAAGGAGTCTAATTTTTCCGTTGGTGATTTGGTTTTGATGAAAGATAATACCCCATACAAGGGCAAATGCAAAAAATTGATGCCGATATACAAAGGCCCATATGAAGTTTTGGAACAAGATGGTGTAAACTCCAAGATAAATGTTAAGGGTAAAATTGTATGTATCCACAACAATAATTTAAAGAAATTTACATCTGAATAGTAATACAAAAATATAAAGCCCTATAAATTTATGTGCAAATAGCCATGTTGCAAAAGTTTAAGCACTGTCAATCTTAAAATTGAAAATGTTTGTATATTATAACCAATATTTTTTTTCCTTTTTTTTGTAAAAAATAAGGTTCAGAAGTTATTGAGGACAATAATTTTTTTTTCAAGGGGGAGGAGAACCTCAACCTCCCATATTTAATTTTTTTTTTTATTTTCTGTCAGAGGACTGACAGATGCTTTAGGAGGGGCGTGATATGTAACGAACCTTATTTTGTGAAAACTTAAAATTATGTAAAGGTTTCATACCCCTGCCCATTGCAGCAGGTTGTGTAACCCTGGCGGGTACCGTTAAGGACCCAGTATAAAACCGACGCAATGGGCTTAGTCGGGGTTATTTTCCGTACAGTCGTCGACTGGAGTTATTGTACATATTATTGTATATATTATGCAATAAAGAAATTATTAAGTAGAAAGTGTATTATCAATACCAAGGAAAGAACCTAAAGTATTCGGAGGAAGGTGTGTTGTCTATACCGTATATAAAACCCAAGTGTCCGAGGTAAACGGTCGTGTTCCCGCAACCAAATACAATTCAGTATATAACGATTGCAAATGGTAGATTTTATACGCACTAAAGGGTATGGGCGCATTGCCATACAACATCGGCCCCACCCTGGTATAAAATATTTATACCAATTTTCAACTTTGTATCTCATCTTATGGCCGAGATATCATTGAAAATATGCCAAAGTGGCCTTTTCTTTCAAACTCACTTTTTCGCGTAACCATAAATGATATTGAAAATATTTTTATGTGATTCTATTCACATTGACACAGATCACTTTATGTAGAACAATCGATGCCAAAAATTGTTTATTATTAGCTGAAAAAAACAAAATAATTTTTCAATTGGTGTTTTTGTGCAGTGCGTTTAGTTGGACCACTTTCTAATTAGCGTTATTCGAAAGCCTAATGTTTCTTCTTTAAGTACTGCATATATTTTTCAAATCAATTTGGTGGAACACATTGGAAAATCGAAAAAAACGGAGTCAGTACCATAGATAAACAAGTATAAACAAGAGAGATAAACAAGTATAAATAGATAGACAATAACAAATTAGATATATAAATAGATAACACAGATAAACAAGTATAAATAGATAGCTATGTCTGGCTATTTGGCGTTTTATCGATTGAAATGCGGAGCTTTGATTATAGATGACAGCACATGTACATTTTGTAATTTAACCCCTGGTATTACTTATACATTTCTACATATAATCAACACAGCGAAAAAATCTGAAAAAAATTTAATACTAGAAATAAGAACAAAACATACGGAATACAAAATATATTTTCAAATATATCACAAACATATTTGTGATATATCACAAACTACAAATATATATAACATATTATAGAATATAAAATTATAAACAAAACAGAAATTACTGACTAATATTAACTAAAGTATATTACAGACATATATTTAATATTTAAATCACCACAAATTAAAGAGAAATAACTTATTAATATTAATTACTTAAAGACTAATAATAATATATTAAAAACTTAAAAACTAAGAAGAGAAAAGCGCAGGAGTATTGACGATAGAATGACATATTTAGCAGGAATCACAAAACTAGAAGGAATAACAAGTAATGCAAAAATTTAAAAGGATAAAAAGAACAGATCATTTGTTAAAAAGAACAAATACTCCACAAACAAAAAAGCCCTAAAAACATAAAATATATATATTGATATCAAAATTGAAAAAACACTAAATTCCTAGGATCAAAATTCATTTACGAGACATTATTCTTTATTAACTCTGCATTTAATAGTTACTTTGCTATCTAATCAATCATAAATAAAGCTCCATTCAACAAAATCTTTGAATAGTGTCTGTGTATGAGTATTTTAAAAACATTAATTCAACCGCGTTATGATTATGATGAAAACATTATCATCAAAATTGTCATAAAAGATCAGAAAGTATCACATTGTGTTTACAATGAAGAGAAAAAAGTTTTATGCACATGCAATTAAAAGGTAAAAGCAACGTTTTTGATTTCCATGATGAGTAGCAAATATATCCTGAATTTAAACACTATATTGGGATGCTGCTCAAGTTATTTAGCGAGGAATATTATATCACTAACCCTCAATGGAAATGCATTAAAATATTAGGCATGAAATAGCTTTGCTTTATAAGTCCTCACATTTGCTAATGTAATAAATAAAAATAATATATATAACAATAAACTTATATTAAAACCATTTTCATTAAACAAAAATAAATTTATATGAATGCCACAAAGATGTGAAGTGATCATCTATGATTTGATAGTGTCAAAAGAACCCAGATGTATTTAATGCAGACCATAAAAAGGACAAAAGTAAATAAAGAAAAATAAAAAAATGAAATATTGAAAAACAAAATAAAAAAAAATTAATGAAAAAAAATAAAAATAATCTGCCTTTAAGTTCCTTTCAACAATTTATTAAATCAAAGAGAGAGAATCTTAGAATTAATGTAGAAATTACACAGACCACATCAGCAAGAAACAGGATGCAAAACTAGAAATATTTATGTAATGCATTATACTGAAACCATTTTATATAGTAATAATGAAAAAAACTAAAATCAATTATAAATAAATTAGAAAAACATGTTTATTGAAATAAAAATGAGAGTAATAAAAAATTCAAATTCATAAATAAAATTTTAGTGGGAATAAGAATTGTTTAATGTTCTCCAGAAAATATATAAATAAGATTGAGAGCACTAAAATTTGAAAGTAATAATAAAATCTATAATAGGAATGCAAATTAATTAATGTTTATCAAAAAATATTTGGATTTTTCTGCCTCAGACGAGTACTACGAGATCTGACACTTTTTTTATATTTGGCTAAAGCCATTTTTTTACTGGATCCTGCTCATTTTTATTTATATATTTTCCTGTAAGATATCTATTCACAGTTCAATTCCAGGTGTTTATAAAAAATAATATAAAATAAACTAGAAAAATTTGTTTTAAGTTACGCTTTTGGCAAAGAAAATTGAAATCATCTAGTACATGTTTTTCTAATATTATTTGAAATTTCATCTTCAATTTACCATCAATACATAAATCTTTAATGAAATGAACCAGTGCCTGACTGCATTTAATAAACAGATAAAAAAAATAAAGTTCCTGGAACCAAAAGTGAATGGCCTGTGTAATCCCTAGATGCAATCCAAGAAGCTTCATCCCTGCCAATCAGATCTCCTAAAAGTTCAGATGTACAAATATGACATTCACCAACATATCCGAGAAGTTTCTTAGTACAATATCCTGCAACGTAAGCATTAGCAGTCTTACTGTACAATGACATGTCCTGGAAAATGAACGGCTCTGTGGCAATAGACATATTGATCAGAGCGTCAGTTTCCAAGACATCTTCATTATTTAAAAACACTCGAAATGAGGCAAGTAATTCAGTTGTATCATCGATTTCACAATTAGAAAACGGTAAATGGCGAGATGATAAATTGTTGACTAGCAAAGTCCTAAAGGCGGACACAAAAGAGTGACAACTTGGATTAGTGTTTGAACCCCCATGACTTCTTATGCAACCAAAAAAATTCTCCAAGGGATCTTGATTAAAATTGCTGGTGCAAAAATAAGAAAATCCCTGGACACTTTTTAATTTATTCCAAATATAGTTCAAGCCTTCTATTGTACTAATGAAGTTTTTGATGCATGGAGGTTTTGCAAAAGCCCTACTTTTTATGAACTGCATTGAATTCAAAACTAATTTGGCTTTACGCCAAAATATAGTATGGGAGGACTTACTTGAAGTTGCACATCGAAATTGTTTTCCATTGAACGAATTCCAGTAGCCCATGAACATCAAAAATTCTCCAGTACCATATGAAGAAACATTTTTTACAATCATACTCTTTTTCTATGTACACAATAATAAATTGAAAGAAATCTTCTTTTGCCTTTAAATTAATTAAACTTTTACTCTTAAATAACATAAATATAAATAATAAACTAGTATCGTAATATAAATAATAATTGCTATTACAAAAATGTAAAAATATGTTATTAGAACAAAATTGCAATGACATATTATTAGTTCGTAAAATACGTATAAAATAACTACGGCCACAACTGATATCAGTCAGGTACATGCGTAGGGTCCTTTTACGAAGGCCGAAGGACGAAGAGAAAGAGACATCGTACACAAAGCAACCACATGTTCACCATATACATACATGTTTATGGTGCAATTTCAGAATGTTATTATTCTATATGAATAAATATAAAACGTCTAAATTTATAAATATAAATCGATATATTACTAGTAGATATAACAGATTTAATTAATATTATTACATACCAAACCAGGAAAAAACTTAAGTAAGTCATGTGACTTATAGAAATGAGACGAAAATCGAAAATGCAATTTTTTGCATATCTTCACATTTAATAATGAATTTAATTAATTTAGCTATTAATTAATTCTGATCTGATCAGAATATGTTTTTTTAGAGTCACCATTGATATTCGTTTTTAGCGCTAATTCATGATTTAAAATTGATTATTTTCTTGACCAATGTAAATACCCCTTTCGATAATAAAGAAAAAATGAATATGAATACAATATTCACAATTTATATTGAATTTATAAAAAATTTATATCAAACTGTTAATTACGATCGAGCAAATATTGTTTATTTATATTAATCTTATATTAGTTTTCAATATTGAGTTTATTTTAGTTTTGAATGGGATTTTAATATTGTTTATTAATATTTGATTTATATGAAGCCCTTTAAAGGCATTTCATTCATGTAAAAAAAATGTATCAAACTATTAATTACGATCGAGCATATGTCTTTGTAAAAGCTTTAATCATGATTTTTGTGCTAATTAATTATTTATAGTTAATTTTTTTGTGATTCTTATAAATATCATGTATTTCCCAAATTCGATAATACTGAAGAAACGAATCGTGGTTGCCCAGAAAAAACATGCATAACCCCCACATTTAAAATTTATATTGAATTTATAAGAAAAATGTATAAAACTATTAATTGCGATCGAGCATATGACTTTTTAAAAGCTTTAATCATGATTTTGGTGCTAATTAATTATTTAAAGTTAATTTTTTTCGTAACCCTTATAAAGACCACATATTTCCCAAGTTCGATAATACTGAAGAAACGAATCGTGCTTGCCCAGAAAAAAAATGCATAACCCCCACATTTGAAATTTATATTGAATTTATAAGAAATATGTATCAAACTATTAATTGCGATCGAGCATATGACTTTTTAAAAGCTTTAATCATGATTTTGGTGCTAATTAATTATTTAAAGTTAATTTTTTTCGTAACCCTTATAAAGACCACATATTTCCCAAGTTCGATAATACTGAAGAAACGAATCGTGGTTGCCCAGAAAAAAATGCATAACCCTCACATTTGAAATTTATATTAAATTTATAAGAAATATGTATCAAACTATTAATTGCGATCGAGCATATGACTTTGTAAAAGCTTTAATCATGATTTTGGTGCTAATTAATTATTTAAAGTTAATTTTTTTCGTAACCCTTATAAAGACCACATATTTCCCAAGTTCGATAATACTGAAGAAACGAATCGTGGTTGCCCAGAAAAAAAATGCATAACCCCCACATTTGAAATTTATATTGAATTTATAAGAAATATGTATCAAACTATTAATTGTGATCGAGCATATGACTTTTTAAAAGCTTTAATCATGATTTTGGTGCTAATTAATTATTTAAAGTTAATTTTTTTCGTGACCCTTATAAATACCATGTATTTCCCAAGTTCGATAATACTTAAAGAAACGAATCTTGGACGCCCAGAAAAAACTACGATTATGCCCTCATTTAAAAATTATGTATAATACGTGTAAATATAAAATTAGAAGTGTAAATCAGATGGGAAACATGTTTTTTATTTGTAATAAACCATATAAAACAGTTCTCACATGAATTTTCCAAATTTTCCATAATTTAGAAAACAAATATTGTCCGGTCCATCCAAAGACAAGATTCGAATATTGCGCCACGATATTTTACCCCTCTGGCCACGATACATTTCTACTAGGGTATATATATATATATATATATATATATTATATATAAAATTCTTCTGTAACAATGTAAGTTTCATTAATCCTCGTAAACTATAATTCGGATTTTCATGAATCTTCCTGAAGTTTGTTCGGGAAATTTTCTAGAATGTTTTGATTCACAGAAATATAGTTAGATTGTAGAAATAAATGGAAAAAAATACAAAAAACCGCTTATCATTGTTTGACCTTTAAAATATTTAAGGCATGGTTTGACATTAAAAACAAATGACAACTGTCATTTGCCAAACATTTCTATTCACTTATAGGCTAAGTCAATATTAAAATATAATAAATTCATAATTATAAATAAGGAAAATGTAATGTCTACATTATTATTGCCGAAAAGCAGCTGAGATGTGCCAAAAATTAAATTAATATAATATGCAAATAATATAACATGCGTTTGACAAGTGATGATGCAGTCTGCGCATGCGTCTGACGTGCGCGTGGTTTGCTTTTGCTTGCAATAATTTTGTCTGCGCACTTTGCGAACAGATTCGCCGTACGAATTCGTGCAAAGGAGAGAGCCATAAGTGATTGCGCTCAAAAATATTCAATTGCAGTCGTTTTGCCTTACTACACTAAGTTACAAACCAAAAAAAATTATTTAGAAGTTTCATTGTGTCAAAAATTCATATGTTTGTCATTGGGTACGGAATATTTACTCAATGGAGCGCTTTCGGTCTGAACTTTTTTTACTGTTTTTCATTTCGTTTGAAATTTTGGAGCTAGGTTTATCTTACTCTTCAGAAGTGAAAACAATTTAGACTCCTTTACCACTTCTCGGGTGGATAACATTTCTTTTCAGTGGTGTAATTTTACTTTTTTCAAAATAACGTTGGGTATCGATAAAAGAACTAATTATAAGAGAAAAATGTTTAATAATGTTTTTCAAAAAAGCAAATACTTTTCAAGTTACTGGCTACTGAAAATTTGTTTCTTTTTTGCGTTTTTCATCGTTTTTCGCTAATATCTTCAAAAATATACATTTTAACAAAAATCATGTAATGAACAAAATTATATCAATAAAAATCCTAATAAATCGCTATTTTACAGTGTTCTAGGAACAATATTAAGTTAATTATGAAAATGGGTTTTTATAGTTCTCATAATAAGCTTCAAAAGAAGTACTTCTGCGTGTAAATTGAGTGAGCTATCATGCAATTAAAAGACGCATACAATGTTTTTTTTTTCATTTAAATCAGATAGTTTATGAGTGCCATTACCACCAAAATTAAAAATAATCGTTTTCCATCTAGAATTAACTTGGTTTAAGAGATCTTGATGGATTCTAGAAAATACCATAACATTAGTACAATCGATTTTCAAAAAACTCCATTTGAAAAAAAACAATTTCTCATTATAATATCTCTGAAAGAATACGTATAAAAGTATATACAATGAAAATTCAAGTAATTTTTCAGACTAATTATTGGTTTTTATTATTTTTTTGTTACACAAATATTGATAGAGTTCTAATTGTTTAAAGAGTGCGCGGCTGTCCAACTGGAGTGTTTTTCGAGCCCTTTAACCCTTCGCCGTTTCAAAATAAGAGAAGTTACGGTAAAATTTATAATAAAGAAAGTTGTAGCTAATTTAATCACCTTTAAAATAGTATATTACAAGTTATGATAAAATCAGAATTAAAAGAGTTATAATCCAATTAATGCGGGGAGTGGTGACGAATTTGCAGATTGTTTTCACTTCTGAACTTTAGATTAAGATTAGCTGGGCATACGCTTTTTTCCTCTTCATTTACTGCAATAATTTTGTTGATAGTAGGTTGAATAGGGCACATGTGAACAAAATTTGACAAATTAATTCACTTCAAATATGAACGTAAGTAATAATGTACATTGAATTATTAGTGTGAAAAATGCAATTTAGATATTAAAATAATAAAAGCCAGTTAAAATATGGTACGAAATTTTAAAAATTGTAGGCAACATTATTGAAGCAATTATTTTGGGTAGAAAAATCCAAGGTGATATTGTACCTTGACCGCATGCTATATATTAATTCTTTCTGAATTTGTTATACTTTTTAAAAGATTTGAATTTTCAACATGCGTATCTATGCTATGACAATAAATACATGGTGATAAATTTGGAAAATCAATGTTTTAGCCGTGAATAAACAAAAAATCATTCATTTAAACATCCACATCTACAGGTATGTCTGAAAATATTGTATAACCCTTAGATTCAATAAAAAAAATTGAGCTATTGGAAATAAATTTGTTCTATAAATCGCAGTGTATAATTTTTAATATATAATTTTATTGAATATATTTTGATATTTGTTAAAGGGATAATTAAAGTGTTAACTGTGGGAATTGAGAATAGTCATTTTATTTGAAACAGTACTACTTTTAACATCACTCATATATTGGTGTAAATAGTAACTAGTAAATAATAATGATTATTTTTAACTGAACGGTATAAATATTAGTATAGGATATTAAAAAAACGTAGAGGTGAGTACAGGACAACGTCTGTCGGGTCATCTAGTATATATATATGTATATATATATATATATCTATCTATATATATATATATATATATATATATATATATATATATATATATATATATATATATACGTATATATATACTCGTATATATATAAATCTCGTGTCACGATGTTGGTTCGCGATGGAGGCCCAAACTACTGGACCGATTTTAAATTTTATTGGCTCTACGTGTGCATATATTTCCAACTTAGGTTATAGGAAATTTTGAAAAGTAAATTTAAAATATAAATACATAATTTTTATAAATTTCAAAAAAATTTGACAGAAAATGGCCAAAAAAAAAACAAAACACTAAAATGACAAATGTCAAAATTTATGGAAAATTCGAGAAAAAATGATTAACGTTTTTGGAAAAAAAAAATTGACAGTTCAAAAAATATAATTCAAATTAGCTGCAATGCTAATCACTGCTCAAAATCACTGTTTATAGTTTTAAATCTAATTGAAAATCAATGTTTATAAATTTAAATAAAAGTTTACATTAAAAAAATGTGAAATGACATTTGTCAATATTTATAAAAATTATTAGATTAGTAGATTTATAATTTATATTTAATTGATTTGCTTACGAAATTAGTTCGGATACCAAAACTTCCTCAAACATTATAGATCACAAAGAAACGACATATTAAATTTAACATTAATAATAAACAAAATTTTGACAGTTCAGAAAAATTGAATTTTAAACGACTTCAATAAGAAACGAATACATTAATTATTCCAAGTTTTGTTATAGGCAATATTGTAGATACAAAACATTATTGAAAAATATATTATATCATATTATATTAAATTCCGACCAAGAAGGAAATATTTATTTAGTTTTATATTTTTTATAAATTTCCATAAATTTTGACAGAAATTTACTAAAAAAAAAACAAAATACTAAAATGACAAATGTCAATATTTATGGAAACTTCGAGAAAAAACGATTTATAGTTTTTGAAAAAAAAAGACATATTATTTTTACTAATTGAAAAAAGAACAAATATATTATAATATGTCCAACAGTTATATCCAAATTAGGCAAAATGCTATATTCAAAATAATAGAAATATATAATGTTTATAGATTTAAATAAATTTTGATAGTTGCAAAATAAAAAAAGGTAAAATGTCATTTATCAATATCTATGGAAAGTATTAGATTAATAAATTGATAATTTATATTTATTTGGTTTGCTTGACATATTAGTTCAGATACTAACACGTCCTCAAAACATAATAGATCAGAATGATAAAGTTTAACTTCAATTAATCGTAAACAAAATTTTGACAGGTCAAAAGAATTAATATTTTTAACGAATTTAAATCGGAACACATACATTAATTATTCCAACTTATATTATAGACAAAATTACAAATCACATTTTAGATACAGAATAATAAAATTTATCAAATTGAAATAAATTTGGGCGGTTACGAATTTAAAACAAATGCCGAAAATGACGTTTGTTAATTTTCCGGGAAATTAATGAATAAATTGATTTATGATTAAGATTTAATTTGCTTAAGTTGTTCATTCAGGTAAACATCACAAAATTAATAGAAATCATGATTGAAAACTGAATATTATATCATATTAAATTTCAATGTGCCAAAAATCAAACATTTAATAGATTTGGACTCGAATTCTTCAGAACTTTATCCATTAGTTTCAGGGATAGTATGAATATGAATTTATAGTCGGAAATTTATATTATAAGTGTTGCGTAAGTAATAACAAATTTAAAAAAATGCATTGAAATCGATGAGTGTCTAATCATAAATTTATGGAAAATTTTCAGAGAAAATATTAAAGGCTTATAGCAAGTTCCCAATAGTATGTGAAACCATTCCTAAATAAAGCATCGTAGAACATGTTAAAATATTAGCTGAAGGTAAATAGGACGTAATACCAAATAAGATATAACAAATTTATAAAAATCGCTTGGATATTCATTATACATTTTGTAATGTACTCATTTATTCAAATGTTTAAATAATTCAGTTTATTTATTATTTAAGTTTAAAAAAAACTTTAATCAACAGTATTGATCCATCATATTCAAATTTCAATCCGGATTTTATTTATTTTTGGATTGATATGAATTTTTTATAACAAAAGGTTTGAAATTTGGTTGTCAAACGGATTCAAATTTCAATCAGGTGGAATTTATGAAATAAATCAGTCTTAATCTGTCGGCCGCCGGGCAAACACTTCTCTTCCAATACCTCCGAGTTTCTTTTACTTAAAGTGTAATAAAGTGAAGTTTTTGAAATAGTCTTTTCATTTATCAATCTCAAGTATTTTCAGCAAGTGAGTTTTCAGGAACTCCGGAAGGTCCAGAGCAACAACACCGCTTTGCATATAGCGGCGCCAACAGCCCTTTCTGTTCATCAACATTTATTTGGTGACAGCGGTATTTGACTGATGAAGTAACATTTAATTTTTTTTTGTGAGCTTGAAAGAACGGCGTTTGAAAAATAATTGCCAAGAGTGACAAAAAATATAAGGGTGCTACTTCAAACTAGGCAGTGCATCGTGGAAAACTTTGCCTCCGAGGATAGCCTTGCCAAAAGTGGACGTCGTTGATGATCAGAAAACCGAAGACTCAAAATATTGAATAATTCAAGACCCGAAGTATAAAATAATTCAAGACCCGAAGTATAAAATAAATCAAGACCCGAAGTAATAAAATAAATCAAGACCCGAAGTAAAATATAAATCAAGACCCGAAGTAATAAAATAATTCAAGACCCGAAGTATAAAATAAATCAAGACCCGAAGTAATAAAATAAATCAAGACCCGAAGTAAAATATAATTCAAGACCCGAAGTAAAATATAAATCAAGACCCGAAGTAATAAAATAAATCAAGGCCCGAAGTAAAATAAAATAAAAAAATCAAGAAACAAGAATACGAATCAAGAATTAATAAGAAAAATCAAAAAGACTCTAGTTTATAGCAGAAATCAAGATTCAAAAATCAAGAAAAATTGTTAAAAAAATCAAGAAAAGTGAAAAGTTATAAAATCAAAAAATAAAAGTGTTAAAAAATTTCAGTGCATATTCGAGTGTTAGTGCAACATTGCAAGTCCCTTGAACTACTACAAGTACCAGGCCAAAAGGAAAATATTCAGAAGGATTTCAAGTTAGTAAACTAAATTTAAATATTTTGTATATTGTAAATTTTTGCGCTTCTGTTTTACTGTATTTTTAAATTTTTTTTTTCTTTTCCTTTTCAATCAAATAAATAATGATGAATAGCACAATTGAATCAATTTCTGATGCAAGATTTTGTTTCTAAACGGCAATTTCTCTAATTCCAACTTTTGACGGAGAACCTTCAATGCTCCCTGCATTTGTTATGGCATGTGATTTATTAAATACTGATTTAACACCTACAGAAGCGGAAAAATTGCTTATCATTATAAAACTAAAATTAGACAAAAATATTTTAGCAAAAATTCAATTTATGAAAATAGAATCATGGAAAAATTTAAAAGCTTATTTAACAAAAGAATATTTGGTAAAAAGACCTATTGCAAGTTTATTATCTAAAATGAGTAGTTTAAAACAAACATATAATGAATCTGTAAAAAGTTTTGGAGACAAAATAGAAGAACTATTACGCCAAAGGCTATGGGCGCATTGCCATACAGAATCGGCCCCACCCTGGTATTTAAATAATTTATACGCCATTTTATAGGTCTAAATGATAAAAACAAATATACCGATTTTCAACTTTGTACCTCATCTTATGGCCAAGATATCATTGAAAATATGCCAAAGTGGCCCCTTCTTTCAAACTCACTTTTTCGCGTAACCGTAAAAGATATCGAAAATATGTTTACGGGATTCTATTCACATTGGCTTAGACTACATTATGTAGAACAATCGATGCCAAAAATTATTTATTATTAGCTGAAAAAGACAAAATAATTTTTCAATTTGTGTTTTCGTGCAGTGCGTTTAGTTGGACCACTTTCTAATTAGCGTTATTCGAAAGCCTAATGTTTCTTCTTTAAGTACTGCAAATATTGTTCAAATCAATTTGGTGGAACACATTGGAAAATTGAAAAAACCGGAGCCAGTACACCCGCGCATAACGCTAATAGTAACCTGCAATTGCACAGAGTTCGTGCGGACGCAAAGCAGTGCGCGATGCCCCCGAAACGATTCTTCAGAAATTCTGAATGCGAAAATATTTATTTTATAGTTATATGTATAAACTCACGAAGTTTGAAATTTTTAGGCATTATTATTAATTAAATTAATACTATATTAATTAAATGCCTTAAACTAGTGGTGTATCGTGCCTTAAAGCAAATTGCTGGAACTTTCGGTGTTGTAATGAAATAATTCGAAAATATTCGAAAATTATTGAATGCTTTCAAATATATTATTATAAATACTGTAACTTGCACGAAAACACAAATTGAAAAATTATTTTGTCTTTTTCAGCTAATAATAAACAATTGATTGTTTGTGCATGGATTGTTCTACATAATGTAGTCTAAGCCAAAATGTGAATAGAATCCCTTAAACATATTTTCGATATCTTTTACGGTTACGCGAAAAAGTGAGTTTGAAAGAAGGGGCCACTTTGGCATAATTTCAATGATATCTTGGCCATAAGATGAGGTACAAAGTTGAAAATTGGTATATTTGTTTTTATCATTTAGACCTATAAAATGGCGTATAAATTATTTAAATACCAGGGTGGGGCCGATTCTGTATGGCAATGCGCCCATACCCTTTATTACTCAAACATAAACTTACTAGGACAAGACTCAGCTGACAGAACGCAAACAACATACACTGAAGTAGGCATAAAAGCTTTTGAAAACGGCCTTAGAGAACCCATAAGAACTCTAGTAAAATGTTGTAGATTCACTAGTATCACTGAAGCAATTAATTTCGCCATAGAAGAAGAAAACATTAGAAACGCGACAAAATTTACTAACAATCAATTTCGTTTTAGAAATCCTAATTCCAATAATGTTATCTGCTTTATTTGTAAAAAACGCGGTCATATAGCTCCACAATGCTTTTTAAATCAAAATAATAATAAATATTCAACGAACACAAATAATGGTACTAATAATAATAATAAATTTTGTAGCTACTGTAAAAAACCGGGGCATTTAATTCAAGAATGTAGAAATCCAAGCCGAAAAAGTTTTTATCCAAGAAATAATAGTTATAATCCACCAAAATCTTTTATTCCTACAAATGAAAACAGACAGGCATATTACTGTCAGACAGATAGCACAAATGAACAAATTCAAGAAACGAACAACCAAGAACCACAACCTCAGACAACAACTTCAAAAAACGGATTGGGGCCCGTTTCGACAAGGGCATTAACGAAATAAAAACTCAAGTTCCAAATAGTTTTCTCTTAAATAATTCAAGAACTTTTGATATTATTCAATTATCCACTATCACTGCAAACGTATGTCGCGTACAATAACACGAAAAGGGGTGATATTTGTATGTAGTCACTTTTGATCTACCTTTTGGCGTGTTTTTACTAACACAACACACCGGTCGGGTGTGGTACTATGAAACCGCCCCCGACGGGTGTGTTATCATGAGAACGCGAACGTCGTGGGGTGTTAACATATGCTTATTTGAAGAATGTTTAATATTAATAATTACAAATCTACGCTTTGTAGTACCACAAAGACTATATTTATTTAAATAAATAGCCATTCTAAAATAATAAGATTATATGTATTGATATATTACAATTCAAAATCACATTTTAACAAAAATTACAATATCGTTACTATTTATGTTACAATAATTTGATAAATTATTTTTGAAATTAAGTTAGTGATAATATTAATTATATGTAATTAATAATTGATCAAATTTAACATGAAATATAATTAATAACAAAAATCACAGAAAAGAATATCTAAATGTCTTTAAAATAGTTAATCTGGCCTTTTTTTGTATAGCGTGCACAAATTTCATCAATGTTAAAGTTTTATTATTTGTTACTGTACCCATTATTTCATTCAATATAATGATAATTCATAGTAGTTTGGCCGAAAACAGGTCCATCGTATGAGAGCACAACAAATCAATGATTTTCTTTTTGCTCCTCTGTTTATTATTTTCATTACAGTTTTATAAAATCAACACTAATCATTTTTTATTCACTTTTAAATGAATTTTCCTTGCAAATTTCTGCTTCTATGCTTCAGGTCTTGTGCTTCTATTCAAATATTTTAATCATTTGAAAAGCATGGAGTTAAGATCTGTGCCAAAGCATCCAAAATCTAATATACGATTATCAATTTCCATCTTAATTTTGTCATCCTCTACATGATAGCTCGGATATCATTTCATGTGTAGGGTAAACACCATCACCATCCAAAAAAAATGCATTACTCAAAATTGCATATGCATTACTCTTTTAATAATTAACTTTTTTATTGTCAAATTTGAAGTTGTTTTCTTCAATGAAATGAATTAAAAGTTATTTTCGCATTCTTACTTTCTATAAAGAATGCATTCGTGAGATTTTCAATCATGTCATATTGTATTTATCAAAAATTTCCATCTAAACTTTTGAATTCAAAACCTCAAACACCTAAAATGAAATAAAATTAAATATAGTACAACACTAGAAAAACTATTGCCATTTCACTATATTCGAGTGAAGAAAATTCATTTATTATACCAATTATTCGTTGAAACCTCATTTTCCATCTAGGGCCTTCGATCACTCAGTAAATTCTGAATAAATTTTCTACTTGTGATACATTCCTGCCTTTAATGTATTTAATGAATTTCTGAAAATTTTTCATTTTAATTTGATAGTTTGATCTGTTTTCTTCATATCTGAAAATATAATGATAAATTAATTAAGACATATCGTACAATTTGAGAATTACATTTTCAACCTCAAACTAACCTCAAAACTAAGAACGTTTCCATCTGAAGAGAAATTAAATTTTCAAGTTACAGTTCTCAGAAGCAATTTCAATGGAATCATTTCTTCCATCTGTAATTGATTTTACAATAAAAATATTGAATAATTTAGTTCATGTATAAATTCTAAAACTGATACTTACTTACCATTTCACTTTTTCATTTCATGCAACATTCTATAAATTTCTTCGAAGATTCCACACTCATGTATTCATTAAAAACCGAACCAAATTGTTTATTACAAATAAAATATTATTTAATACGCTCTATTTTAATTGATAATAACATTTACAAATTCCGCACTTAAGCATCTGTCATCAACAAATCCTCAAAAAGTGGGGTTAGAACTCGACTTTTGACGCACTTGACGTAACTGTTTATACGCCGTATGGATGTATCTCTGCACGCCTGAGGTCGAGCATTACTCTCACGACAAAAAAAATTTAAACGATCGCCAATTTAAACAACGATCGATATTAATCGCAAATTTTTAGTTGCATTTGCAGGTAGACATTTTGTAGATTTAAAAAATTTAGACTATAGACCATTTCACAAATTTAGTTAGATTTGGATTCGACCATTTACACGAGATTGAATTAAAACTTTATAAAAAATTGGGTATTTTTAGGACTAAATTTTAATGGGCAAGAAACCGAATTTCCATTCCAAGTTGTAAGAGACCTACCAACTAGGGAAATAGGCATTATAGGGAAAGATTTTTTAACCAAATTTAAAGCGAATATTGATATAGAATCCAAAACAGTCATGTTAAATTTTGAAAATGAAAGTATTTGTGCAAAATTATTTAATTCAAAAGATTATGTCATATCACCTAGAGTTGAAAAAATTTTACAAGTAAAAATTAATTTTAGCGAACCAAAAGTATGTTTATCAAAATGTTTAAGTTCAGGTTTAATTATTGGAAATTGCATAGTCGAACCGAATCAAAATTTTGTGCATATAAATGTTATTAAATCAACACAATCAGAACAAATTTTAAGTGAAAGTGACATAATCTTTGAAAATTTAGATAATTATGAAATTTTAGAAAGGAAAACACAAAATCCCGATAGTAATTCAGATGTTGATTTAACATGTTTATTTACACAATCTTCTAATAATACAAATAATTTTCAACCAATTGTAAATAAGAACGAAAGAATTCAAAATGTTTTAAATTTGATTAGAACTGAACACATGACTCATTTAGAGAAAGAACAAATTTTAGGTATCTGTCGAAACTTTAATGATTTATTTTTTTTGGAAAATGATAAGTTAACACATACCGAAACTTTAACACATAGCATACCCGTAGAGAAAGACGTCAAACCAATTTATATTAAACCATATAGATTACCTCACGTTCACAAACAAGAAATTAAAAATCAATTTAGTCAAATGTTAGATAATGATATTATTAAAAAATCACAAAGTCCTTGGGATTTTCCTCTTATTGTAGTTCCTAAGAAACCAGATAGTCAAGGTAATAAAAAATGGAGAATTTGTGTAGATTTCCGAAAATTAAACTCAGTAACTAAGTCAGACGCATTTTCTTTACCAAATATTACAGATATAATTGATCAATTAGGTAATTCAAGATTTTTTACAACGTTAGATTTAGCACAGGGTTTTCATCAAGTACTTTTAAATAAAGAAGATAGAGAAAAAACTGCATTTTCAACAGATTTAGGTCATTTCTAATACAATCGATTACCATTCGGTTTAAAAGGTGGTCCAGCGACTTTACAAAGATTAACAAATTCAGTTTTATCAGGTCTACAAGGTATAAGAACACTAGTTTATATGGATGACATAATCGTTTACGGAAAAACATTAATAGAACACAATGATAATCTAGTAGAAGTATTTAAAAAATTAAGAGAACACAATTTAAAATTGCAGCCAGATAAATGTCAGTTTTTAATGCACGAAATTTCATATTTAGGTCATGTTATAAGCGCAGACGGCGTATTACCAGACCCTGAAAAAATTAGAGCAGTTAGTGAATTTAAAACGCCATCAAACCCCAAAGAAATTAAAATATTTTTAGGATTATCAGGTTATTATAGGAAATTTATAAAAGATTATTCAAAAATAGCGAATTCGTTAACAAAATTATTAAAGAAAAATTCAGTATTCATTTGGTCCGAACAATGTGAAATTTCATTTAATACATTAAAAGAAAAATTAATAAATCCTCCAATTTTACAATACCCGAATTTTAATAGAGATTTTTCAGTAACAACAGACGCCAGTGGCGTAGCTATAGGAGCAGTTTTATCTCAGAATGTAAACGGTTCTGATCTTCCAATTTCATACGCATCTAGAACATTGATAAAAAATAGATAGATGACAATAGATAAAAAATTTTTAGCAATAGTTTGGAGTGTTAATCATTTCAGGCCTTACTTATACGGAAAACCTTTCAAATTATATACCTACTAGAAGAGTTTGAACTTGAAATTATTTATAAAACGGGAAAAACAAATACAAATGCAGACAGTTTATCTAGATCATTTTTCGAATTGCAGAATGATAATAAAAATATTCAGGAAAATACGCAAAATATTCATGAAAGTACTAAAGAAATACAAGAAAATACAAAGTTTACATTTTTAGCCACTACACCAAGCGATGATTATCAGACATTTTTAGATACCGTAAATAAAAAAAAATATTTTTAATATGAACATAGTAGAGAATAATAACAATTTCATTACTTCAATAACTAAAAATCAAAATATTTTAATATTTGTATCAAAGACTTCAAAAGTATCTGAAAAAGTACAAAGTCTATTTGATTTTTTCGAACATAAAAACATTTTAGAAAAAATTAATGATGCAGATAAACAAAACTTTATAGACATTCAATCTTCATCTAACCACATAATATATTCTATTGTTAATGACGAAATTTCACAGCCAAAACTAGCTGATTTTTTTTATTGTTTATGTAATTTAAAAAAATATTTGTTAGAAAAAAAACATAAATTATTTGGCAATTCCTAATCCAATTCAGTTTCCAAATTTTTGTCACCTTTCTTACGAAGATTTTAGAATGATGCTAAGATATATTTTTAAAGATACAAATATTAAAATCGAAATTTATTTAGATAAAATAATTGAAAATTTAACAAAAGATGAAATAGAAAAAGTTTTGCATGATTTACATATTTTTGAAATTAATGGTGGTCATTTAGGCACTAGAAAAACTTATAACAAAATTAGAAATTTTTACAAGTGGCCAAAAATGAGAAGACAGATCAAAAATTTTATAAGTACATGTGTAGAATTTCAAAAAAATAAAGTATCCCGGAAAATTAAAGAACCCATGATAATCACAACTACTGCTAAGGAACCCTTCGAAAAAGTTTGTATAGATTTATGCGGACCATATCCCATTTCAGATAATCAGAATAAATACCTTTTAACTTTTATTTATGATTTGACCAAGTTTGCGGGCGCAATACCTATTCCAAATCAAGAAAGCGCTACAGTTGCAGAAGCTTTTGTATCAGAAGATATCTTTAAATATGGTATTCCCAAAGAAGTTTTGTCAGATTTAGGAACAACTTTTCTAGTAATCTATTTAAAGACGTTTGTAAACTTATAAAAATCAAAAAAATTACTACATCACCATACAGACCAGAATCTAACGGCGCTTGTGAACGCATGCATAGGGATCTCATACAAAATATTAGATCATATATCAATAGTACGCAAACCAATTGGGATAAATGTGTTAAATATGCAATTTTTATTTATAATACAACTATTCATAAGTCAACAAATTACACACCCTTTGAACTACTATTTGGACGAAAAATTGAATTACCTTTATTTATTAATAAGAAAAACGACATACTGTACAATTATGACATATATTCAAACGAACTGAAATCTAGATTACAACAGGCGAATTTTAAGGCACGTGAAAATCTTATAAAAAATAAAGAAAAATCTAAAGAATATTATGATAGAAATTCGAATCCAAAATTATTCAAAATAGATGACCTAGTATTACTTAGAGATGAAACACCGTACCCCAGAAAATGCAAAAAATTAATGCCATTATTTAAAGGTCCTTATAAAATATTAAAAACAGATGATATAAATAGTACCATACTTATTAATAACAAACCTGTACAAGTACATAATAATAAATTGAAAATCTTCACACCAAACCAATAGTATTTTTGTTTGTCTTAGCATACCAATTTTTCAACATATGATTAAACAGATTAATAATCAAAGTTATCATTATTTAATATTAATGATATTATTAATGATATGGTACTTTTAAAATTATTTGAATACCTAAAGTTATATTTACATTGTGAATTAAAGAATTCAAACCTTATTATAATACGTAATTATATATTTTATGAAAAAAAAAACAAAGTGAATTATATATTGAACTTCAAAAACCCTCATTGACCAAATTGATTTGTGTCGCCACTCTAAGATAGTTTTCGAGTGCCGACGTTCTAATTCCATGAAACCAGAGAATATTTTTTTAATATGCGAACCCCCTTACACATGGATAGAACAACTATATTTCCTTTTATTGTTTTACTATACTTCCTTTTTCTTCCACCCCGTGTGAATTAATTTCACAAAAACAACCAATTTTAAACTATCTCTATCTATTTTAGGAATGAATATTATAATTATCCTCAGTATAATATTTTTGGCCTATGGACAACTCGAACCTGACTACGAAATAGAACAAATGACAAACTACTCGGGATTTTATTACGAACATGTTACAACAATTAATTTATATAATTCTAAATGGAAACTATTAACGTATGTAGATTTATCAGAATTTAGAACACAATTTAAATACATTATTAATATTTACGATCAAACAAAAGAACTTTGCAATGTCTCCAAAATTTTAGAATGCCATACAATATTAAAACAAATGGAAGTAGATTGTAACAACATTCAAATTCAAAATAAATTGATTCAGAAAATGCTAGGAATAGATAACAGAATATCAAAAAGAGCTTTAGTAAATATTATTGGTTCTATATCTAAAACACTTTTTGGTACTTTAAATGAAGATGATGCTATTTATTACGATGCTCAAATTAAAACTTTACAAAATAATCAAAATCATATTCTAGAACTTGCAAAGCAACAATCATCTATTTTTGAGTCTCAATTAGCTTATTTTCAAAGCAGTACAGAAAATATGAATTATGTTTCAAAACAATTAACAGAAAACACAAATAAATTTTATGAATTGGAAAAAGATGTTAAAACCAATAATATCATAACAACTCTGAATAGTGTCTTTATATTGTTCACAAATATTATAAATGAATACCAAGTAACACAATCAAAAATCGTTGAAATTATTATAAGCTCTATGCAAGGCAAATTACATCCATATGTTTTTTCAAACGAAATTTTTATAAAGAACTAGCAAACCCGACGAACTCCGTTTCGCCACCAGATGGTTTCGTGAGAAAGATGAAGAAATTTTTTGTTTGTTTTAAATTTGAAAGGGAAAAATTTAATTTTATTATACAACAGTAATGAATTTATTTCGATTACAAAAATGAAGTATTTTTTAGTTGAACTTCTCTAAGTAAATGAAAGTGAATCCATAATTAATTCGCAAATTTTCAACTAATTTTCTTAGCTATAAACGAAACGAAATCGTTTTGTGCGTTCTGGAGTTATATCGTCAGGAAGGAAAACCCGACTTATTTTTATATATATAGAAGATAATCTATTTGAAATTATTTAAAACAGTTATTGATTATTTTTATTACTCGAATTTTTAATTACGGTGCGGGAGTTCCAGCAGCTTGCATTAAGGCACGATGCCATGCACAACTAATTTTCTTAGCTATAAACATTGCGGAGCCCGAGACCTTTCCAACGAATACAAAATTGTCGAAATCGGTTCGTGCGTTCTGGAGTTATTTCGTCAGGAAGGAAAACCCGACTTATTTTTATATATGTAGAAGATAATCTTTCTGAAATTAT
The DNA here is from genome assembly GCF_003426905.1 of Ctenocephalides felis. Taxonomy (NCBI): domain Eukaryota; kingdom Metazoa; phylum Arthropoda; class Insecta; order Siphonaptera; family Pulicidae; genus Ctenocephalides; species Ctenocephalides felis. The sequence goes on from NW_020537646.1 coordinate 50,134,917, forward strand.
TTAAAACAGTTATTGATTATTTTTATTTCTCGAATTTTTAATTACGGTGCGTGAAGTTCCAGCAGCTTGCATTAAGGCACAATGCCATGCACAACTAATTTTCTTAGCTATAAACCTTACGGAGCCCGAGACATTTCCAACGAATGCAAAATTGTCGAAATCGGTTCGTGCGTTCTGGAGTTATTTTGTCAGGAAGAAAACCCCAACTTATTTATATATATATATAGAAGATAATCTATTTGAAATTATTTAAAACAGTTATTGATTATTTTTATTACTCGAATTTTTAATTACGGTGCGTGCAGTTCCAGCAGATTGCATTAAGGCACGATGCTATGCACAACTAATTTTCTTAGCTATAAACCTTGCGGAGCCCGAGACCTTTCCCACGAATGCAAAATTGTCGAAATCGGTTCGTGCGTTCTGGAGTTATTTCGTCAGGAAGGAAAACCCGACTTATTTTTATATATATAGAAGATAATCTATTTAAAATTATTTAAAACAGTTATTGATCATTTTTATTACTCGAATTTTTAATTACGGTGCGTGAAGTTCCAGCAGCTTGCATTAAGGCACGATGCCATGCACAACTAATTTTCTTAGCTATAAACCTTGCGGAGCCGGAGACATTTCCAACGAATGCAAAATTGTCGAAATCGGTTCGTGCGTTCTGGAGTTATTTCGTCAGGAAGGAAAACCCGACTTATTTTTATATATATAGAAGATTACAACACATAAATTTAAATTTACCTATAGCTCTTAGATTACCTTTTGATGTACAATCATTAAATATTCAGAATTTATATAAATCCATTGAAACTCATATATATTTCTTTAATAATAAATTACATTTTCTATTAATAATTCCGATTATTACACCAAAAAATTACAATGTTTATAAAATTTCAGTAATTCCAAACTTAATACACCAAAATATTTATTCTGTTTTAATTCCAAAAGAGCATATAATAGTGATAGATTCCGATATACACGAGTATTTTTTTGTAACGAATTATATTTAAATAGTTGTATAAAACTGGATGAAAAATTAATTTGTGAACAGAATAAACCTATATCTATTTATAATGGTCTTAATAATGAATGTGAAATAGAACTATTTCTTCCAAATTTGAATGTACCTTCAACATGCAATAAGAGAATTTTTAATATTACTCATCCATTATTTTTGCAATTATCTTTTCCAAATTCATGGATCTATATTTTTCCAAGTAAAGACATTATTGATATAAGTTGCAACAATACAAAAAAATCAATACTTTTGTCACAAATCGGGAAATTAAAATTAAAACCAGGCTGTAAAGCACAAAATAGATTTACAAAATTGCATACAAAAGAAAATTTTAAAAGCTCAATTACAACCCAACTTAACTATATTTCAAAAGTAGATATGAGTAATATTATAAATATGGAAATACATAATAATACTGTACCACAAATACCAAAGTATATAAAGAATTTAGAACATAAAGACGTAATACCAGAATTATATAAATTAAGTAAAAACATAGAAGATTTTAAACGAAATTCAAATATTGATTTAGAGGAAGTACAACTAAGATCAAACCATATTTTTATTGGATAATACCAATTTCATTAATAATTTTAGCTTTTATCGTATTTAAATTCAAATCGATCATAAGAAATATTTTTAAAAGAACTATCAATGAAACCAATACTAATATCGAAGGAAATGTAAGTAATGATATAGAATTGAGAAGAGAAAGTCCAAATCCTGCAATAAATTAGAAAATAATATATCATATAGTTTTATCTTAGTTGTATAATATATGAAATAGATATTAAAATTTTAATTTTCTACTACAAGCATAAATTAATTATAAGTTGAACTTTACAATCTTTCGTAATTATCATATCATTATCAATTTTTAAGGGATAATTTTGAATTTATTACATTCTTATTAATTTTAAATAGTTGATTTATGATTATTAAATATAGCATAATAGCATAATTAATCAATCATTAATTATTGATTTCCAAAAAAAATCTATTGTTGACTTATTGATTATTAGTTATCGATTATTAATTGATTGAATATTGATTATTAATTATTAATTATTGACTATTGATTATTGAATATTAATTATTGATTATTGATTATCAATTGATTTTATTGATTTTTTTAATGTAGTATACAAATAGTGAACATAATTTTGATAATGATTCCTTGAATTAAATAATAATTGTAATTTTAAATTTACCTAAACAAATTCAAGTATTAATTTAGATTCTATTGCAAAAGTTAATGATTTAGTTAATGTTTAATGAGTAATTATTTCAAGTTTTAGGTAAATTTAGAAAATATCTTGAATAAATTTATAATTTTATAGAAACATTAGTTAAAGAAAAAGTGAACTTCCATATCATTTATTTTCAATTTAAATCTAAAAGCTAATTTAAGAATATTCAAGATTACTATATATATTGATTCAATACTTCTTTAATACATAAAATATTCAATACTTCTTTTCAATACATAAAATATTTAATACTTCTTTAGTCAAATTTAATGAATCGTTGCGATTTTTGTTATTTATTTTTCTTGAATTGAATAATGTTTTTTTTGTCTTTTGGTGTCAGTTTTTTTTTACGGTAGCGCCGGGAGTCGCTACATTGGCGAGGGAGGTGTTGTACACCCCTGATATTACAAGTTGCTAACCACTGTCATAATATTAGATTTCTAACAAGTCCAGATTGAAATCTTAGAACCCCTGAGCTTTAGCTGATATTAACGGTTCATATTAACTTTTCTCAGACTATTGCGTAGTAGCTGACATTAACATTCTCTCACGAAATCATGAATCTACATCGGCAAATCTCACCAAGATCATATTATCGACATTCCGCCTAGTTAACAATTCTCACCAAGCTCGTATGAATAACATTTTGTTTAATCAGCTAAATTCATTACTTTGTCCTTTTCGTTGCATAGAATATTCGAGACAAATCCCCACTACGTTTCAAAGGATTTTAGTTTTAATAATTATGAAATAAATCAGTCTTAATCTGTCGGCCGCCGGGCAAACACTTCTCTTCCAATACCTCCGAGTTCCTTGTACTTAAAGTGTAATAAAGGGAAGTTTTTGAAATAGTCTTTTCATTTATCAATCTCAAGTATTTTCAGCAAGTGAGTTTTCAGGAACTCCGGAAGGTCCAGAGCAACAACACCGATTTGCATATAGCGGCGCCAACAGCCCTTTCTGTTCATCAACGCGGTGCCCAACAATATATATATATATATATATATATATATATATATATATATATATTGATGAGTTAGTTATATAATATCAACACCAAACTCACATATTTCAATATATATATATATATATATATATATATATATATATATATATATATATATACCATGAATCGTAATATTTTCTGCAACTCCGCTTTCAATAAGCAAGATGATCTTCAAGTAAACACATTTGACATGTAATAACCTAACCTCACAAATATATTTCGCCGTATGCTTATTTATATGATACTAAGTTACCAACTGTCATCATAGCCCATAGAAATGCAGCATAGACTCTTGCGCCCGAATCGTTCGTTGCTCTATGGTCTTTGGTCTAGACCAGTGATTCCCAAACTTATTTCACCTACCGCCCCCTTTTCAGAAAAAATGTTACTCAGCGCCCCTCTTACAAACTTTCCGAAGGAGAAGTTTGTTTTCATCAAAAAATCCGACTCGCTAATTTTATGTTTTCTCGACGTTTCCAGCCATTCTGAATCGAATGAGACCAACATTTGGAAAAAGTATGTGTGTGTGTGCTCGAACAGATTTTTTGCGTAAATCGACGTTTTCTCAAAAACGACTTGACCGATTTCAAAAATCTAATAGCCATTCGATGTATCTCGATGAGGACTATTGTTTGTCAGTTTTGTGCGACGATCGGCCAAGCCGCTTCTTTATAAATAGCAGAAAAGTGAAAAAATTTTCGTCCACGTTTTAGCCTGCAATTATGAATCTATTTTGAAAATTCAAAAACCGTTCGAAAGATATTGGTTGGGAATCGACCTGATTAGTTTTTGGTAATGATCGGCCGGGCCGTTTTCTTGTAATAAAGTGTTTTTATTAATATAAGTAGTAGTAATTAATAAGTAGTAGTAATTTTTTAGACATTTTTTATGGTTTTTTTGACGGTCTACCACAGTCTTATAGACAGGTATACCACAGTCTTATAGATCATACTAAAATATTACGGTCCTACGACAAGTCGTTAAATTTTGAAAATTCGTCTGTTCCAAATTTGCAAAAATTAGTATCGTTTTTATGGCGTTTGTCAAAATTAGAACTTTCAACGATGTTTGCTTAAAATTTAGAAGCCAATCGAGGTATTTCGATTATAATTTTTTGTGAGGGAAAAGGAATGACGGGGGGTTGCGCTTGTACCTACGGTAAATTTGTTTGTAAAAAGTAATAAAGGAAGTCGCGTTAAAATTTAAGCAATAGTGGATTTAGACTCATAAATTAATACCATATCAAATTCGCTATTCCAAAAATTACGTGTTAAATCTCAATCCAGAAGCCTTAAGCTCCACGGTGTTGTTGGAATTTCAACGAAATCGAATAATTTTACAAATTTAGAAATATTTAATGAAGATGGTACATTTGCAAAAAATAAAAAAATATAAATGCCTTTGTGCTTACGAAAATATCGAGTCTACTACCCGCGCAGCAAATCCAAATTGCTGAACTAAATCTTCCTAATGGATTAAAACTTTTAGATTCATACTTAATTATTCCGCGCGAAGTAGATATGTTGATAGGTGCTGATACGTTTTTTGAAATTTTAGGTAACGAAAGAATTATACTAGGCCCCGATAAATCTGTTTTACAAAACCCGGCATTCGGGTGGACAGTTACGGGTAGATATCAAAGAAATATAATCCATATGGACACAGTGAGCAAAATAAATTTTAAATCGGTTCAGTATTTTAGGCGTCCCTCGCGGACGTTAACTGTGGCACTAAATTTATATATATTAAGATGTAGACATAGCGGGTCAAATGGCAAGAATATCTAAAAATATAAATTTTGGGAAATACCATTCCGATTTTTTTTTTCAATATCTTTGTTTTAGCTGATATAAATGTTTAGAATTTAATAATCAAAGCTAAATGTCTCGAATTTGTACTGAATTACTTTTTACTAAAGCCATTGAACAAGGCGCCGATTTTTGATAAATCCGCGAATTTGCTGTAAATGTTCTAAATGCAAGAAATATGCGTACGAAATATGTAGATATAAAAAGATGCGATGAGCAATGACCTAAAAATTTGTGTTCATTACTTTTATGAAAGAAAAGATATTTATTAACTTCCGGTAGGGTAAGTTATTGTAATTGTCCATTTTTGCATATCTTTACGTTCCTTGGTTACTGAATATTTTCACATACTTTAGAATAAATAGATGTGTGCGTTTGAGTGTATGTGTGGATACAACATTTCGTCGACGATTTCGGGCGTACGAATCGATTTGAATGAGTCAAAAAACAATCAATTTCTATTGATAAGGAGACGTGCTGATTATTAACTTCCCATAGGGTATTATACTAATCGAAAATAAAAAGTTTTGCGTATCTTTACGTTTCAGAGATTTATGGACATTATGGCATACCTTAGAAAAAATGGATCCGTGTGTGTGTTTGTATGTATGTATGTTTGGATACAATTTTTCGTCCATGATTGTGTGAATATTTATCAGTCGATTTAAATAATTCCAAAAAGATTTGATTCGTATTGACGGGGAGATGAGCTGATTAGTTTTTGGCAAATGCAGGTGCAACTGTTTTTAAGATGCGGGCCAAAAATTGCCAAAAAATTAATCTGATTGTTGACACAAGCTGTGAACTATGAAATAAAAATACATAACTTAAATGTCGAATTATTATTACAGGAATATAAACAATTTGAAACCACATATGGAGCTATGGAAAATGTTTCAATAATAACTGTAGCCCCTGAAAAGGAGAACGCTATGAAAATGATATCTATGTTAACAAAGAATGGGCTGGTAGTATCATTGGGGCATTCCACTGCTAATTTGGTGGAAGGTGAACAAGCTGTTAAAGCAGGCGCTACTCTTATCACTCATTTGTTTAATGCAATGTTGCCGGTAAAAATAATTTTGAATTAATAACTAAGTATATTTAAGTTATAGACATAATACATTTCTTAACTCTATTTCAAGTTTCATCATCGAGATCCTGGCCTTGTAGGATTATTATCGACAGATAGCTTTACAAATGACAAGACTATTTATTTCGGACTAATATCTGATGGAGTTCATACACATCCAGCTGCATTAAGAATTGCTTATAAAACTCATCCAAATGGTTTGATTTTGAATTATAATTTTTTGAGTTGCACACACACACACACACATATATATATATATATATATATATATATATATATATATATATATGAGTGAGTTCTTGAGGGCGATACATCAAACAAAGAAAAGCCAAAGATTTATAAAATAATCTTTATTTCCAAACGTTTCGACATTCAATTTAATGTCATCATCAGTGGATCTAAAAACAGTATGAAAATTAGCATATCTAGGTAATTATAATATATGTGGATTGGTAAAGTAACTATACAATAAGAGAAAAATTAACAAATAGCAACACTTAACAACAAATCAAATATAAAAGATAGGAAAGGTAGTAGAGACTAGAATTAAATAAATAATTAAAAAGTATAGGCAAAAATATTTAAGTACACTCATATAAACTTACGCATATATACATATATGTACGTACACATATACACACATATACATATATATATATACATATATATATATATATATATATATACATGCATATATCCATATACACACACATACAAACATATAATACACATATACATATACAGATACAACAATATATACCTATATATGTACACATATACATGTAAGACTATACACATATAAATATATGTATATACATATATGCAACGTGCATGCATATTCACAACGACGTACATGTACATGTATAAACCATACATATACTCATACCTATCTATGTAACTATAGCTATACACGTATACACATACATATACGCATAAACATGTATATACACATATATACACACATATATATATATATACATATATATACATACATATATATACACACAATACATATATATACATATGTACATAAATGCTCACAAATATATATATATATATATATATATATATATATACATATATATACATATATATATATATATATACATATACATATACATATATATATACATATATATATATATATACACATACATACATGCATATATACGTATATATAATTACATGTATACACATATAAATATGCACATACATACAAACATACATGTAAATAAGCAATATACATATATATACATACATACATACAAATACATATATATATATATATATATATATATATATATATATATATATACATACAATATATGTAAACTCGTATATATGTAAAGCAAACAAATTATTTATGAAGATGGATAATACATATAAAATACAAGTGGACTTACATTTCGTTGGTTAGTTACATATAGAGAAGTGTACACAGCACTAGAGATTTGGCACTAACATTTATACAACTAACTTGTCAGCACTATGCATTTTTTTATATAATTTTTTTGTATGATGTAAACAGAAAAATGATAGTTTTATTGAACAAAAATGTAAGTAGAATTATGTAATTTCTGCCACGACTTCTGTACTTTGCTAGTACCGAGGCATGTATAAAAGTCACCACATGTTTTGAGAGATTTTTAAGGGTCATTCCAGGATTGTTATGGGCGGGTAGGTAGAAAATAGTCGGAAGTTGAAACTAGTAATGTTAGGCTAGGTTTGTATGGTTAGAATTAGGAGAAAAAAAATTGGAAATATTATTTAGTATTACTAAGTAGTTATACTAATAACTCAAAAATCTAAAATAAAAATTTTTTAAGGTTTATTCAAAATTTGCTATGTATGGGTAGGTAAAGCTCGGGTATCAAGGCCGAAGTTAAACTAGGAAGTGTTGGCAAGGTTAGTAAGGTCAATTAGTTTTGTTCAGAGGAGATAAATTTGGAAACATTATTTAGTATTACTTGGTAGTTATTGCAGAGTAAGGAGGAATCCGATCTTTTGTTCACCACGTGGTCACATATTGATATGAAACAAGATTCTGCAAAACGTCTCTGAATGGTGTTCCGTTCATGGTAGAGAATACTGGCAATATAAAAGTTAAAGGAGTGTTTGAAATTTTTTATGTGTTCTGTTATCATAGTTTGGTTTTGGTTGGGGTTTTTCGAATTATTGTCGTGTTGTTTGAGTCTTTTTATTAAATTTTGTCCGGTTTCACCTATGTAAGTAGAAGGGCAATCATTGCAATTTATTTTGTAAACAATGTTGGAAGTACGTTCTATACTAGTGGGAGATTTCAGGTTTGTGTAGAGGGATTTAAGAGTTAGATCTATGTTGCAGGTTAGTCTGATGTCTACCTTATGAAAAAGTTTTTTCCACACTGGAAAAAGTTCTTTTACGTAAGGTAAACAAACGTTGCCTATATAGTTATTGTCTTTAGAATTTTTTTCTGGGGAAAAAGAAGAATGCATACTGTTGAGGGTTTTAAGTCTGTTGGAGGTGACGGAGTTGATGAGGTGCGGTGGATATGAGTTGTTAATTAAAGTTGTGCGGATGAGGGATAAGTTAGAGGGCCAAAATTGTTTGTCTGATAGTAGGATGGCATGGTCGACTAAATTAATAATAGTGCCTATCTTCATGCTAGAAGGGTGGTAAGAATGATAATTTAAATACCTACCCGACCAAGTAGGTTTTTGGAACCAATTGGTGATAATTCGATTGTCTGCGGTTTTTATAATTTTTACGTCTAAAAAGCTGATAGAATTTTCTTGTTCTTTTTCAAACGTAAAGGAGAGATGCTCATTAAATGAGTTAAAACTATGAAGTAAGAGTTCGAAATTTTTAACAGGAACACACAGTAAGGATGTCATCAACATATCTGTAATAAAAATGAAGGTCTAGATTGTAGGAATTAAAAACTTTCAACTCTAAGTGTTGTAAAGCAATTTCTGCGAGTGAAGGGGAAATAGGAGAACCCATAGGTGTGCCAAATATTTGAAGGTAAAAATGGTCGTTGAATTCGAAATAAGTATTCGAAACTATGAATTTTATGGACTCGAGAAACCAATGCAGTGATAATGTTGTATGACAAGAGATTTCGTCCCATCTAGCAGTGATGGCATCTAAAATTAATTGTAGGGGGACGTTTGTGAATAGGGATACTACGTCAAGACTAACCAATAAGGAGTTATCAGGAATAACGGAATCGCGGAGATTGTTGACAAGTTCAAAGGAGTTTTTTGTAAAGAAACGAGACTTGACTGTGACTGAAGAGAGTATGTTGCTAAGGTATTTGGAGAATTTTGAAAGAGGTGAGTTCAGGTCAGCCACGATAGGTCTGAGAGGAACGTTGTGTTTATGTATTTTAGGAAGTCCGTAGAGTTTGGGGTTGTAAGGGTGAAGGTTTTTAATTGTCAGTGAGATTTGTGGAGTAATTTGTTTGTTAGAGACTAAGTTGTTTACAAATTTGTGAAAAGTACGGTTAATTCGGTCAGTGGGATCGGAGTTAATAGGAGAATATGTTTTTGTGTCTGAAATTAATTCGGAGACTTTTTCTAGGTACGTGGTTTTTTCCAAAATGACTGTGATATTCCCCTTGTCGGCCCTCGTAATTAAAATGTTAGGGTTTTCTTTAATAAAAAGTTTGCAAGCTTTAATGTCCCTAAGGGTGTCAATATTGTCGATTTTTTTTTGTGTTAAAAGATTTAATAAACGAGAGAAAATTTTTACAAAAAGCTGAACGGGTATTAGTTTTAATTTCGGGATTTTTTATATTCTGTAAGCTTGACTCTAATCTGCTGAGTACTTTGATAAAATTAAAGTTGTGACAGTTGTTAGGAATAGCAAAATTTGGGCCTAGTGCAAAAATATAGAGTAGTCTATCAGGTATATGGATATTAGATAGATTTTTTAGCCATTTATTGGTAAGAGATTCGTTCAGGATGATTTTTGACGAATTCATTTTTGATTCGTGTAATTTATTGAATTTTTTAATATATGAGGTTTTGGATTTGTTGTAGTTCTTTTTAATACGAATGGATTCAAATTCAGAGAAGCTCTCCAGGATCTCGGTTTCAACAGAATACGATAACCAAGATAGATTTTATCAATAGCACGTCTCAGGTTATTGGTGTGACAAATGCAATTTTTGATTTCTAGTGAGAGAATATGTAAACTAAGTTTAGAAAACTTGTTGTTAAGAGAATTGTTCAGATGAGAAAATTTTGTAAAATTTAGGCGATAAAAATTAGGTATGATACCTTCTTTCCTGCATCTGATAAGAAAGATCTGTTTATTGATATTGGTAGAAAGTTTGAAGTTTAGTTTAGCTAATACCTTAAATTCTGAAAGGATGTAAGAACCATAATGTTTATTGATGAAATTATAAAAGGAAGGATTAGGGAGGATGTCATTGGTGATACAATTCTCTTGTATAAAAATTTTTATTACAAGTAGCCTGTGTGGGTTTCATAATGCTCGTTAAAGGAAAAGAGTAGCTAAAAAAATAAATTTAAAGAAAGTAAATTGGTGACAGAATAACAAGCAAGTGGTATGAATGTTAGAGCGTACAAGTAGAACAATCTTAAGTTAAAACTAACAATAACTGTGAACATACAAACAATTGATAAAATAAAGATGAAAAAATGGCCTAACTTAAAAATAAATAAAAACAAAACTACAAATAAATATAAAAACGCGGCTGTACAGTAGCCAAAATTAGGATGCTAAATATTACATAAGAAAACAATAACGATGAATTAATATAGAGTATAAGGGAGATAAGAGTCTTGATTTGATAAGTAGTTGCGTCTTGAGAAGATGAGAAAGGGTCTTGTTGTGAGTGAGTAATTCCCGTTAACAGAGAAAAAGTGTAGAAAAATCCTATTTCCAGCCAGGATGTTATATGATTTAGTAGTTAATTTTGATGTTGAAATATATGAGTGAGTTCTTGAGGGCGATACATCAAACAAAGAAAAGCCAAAGATTTATAAATAATCTTTATTTCCAAACGTTTCGACATTCAATTAATGTCATCATCAGTGGATCTAAAAACAGTATGAAATTAGCATATCTAGGTAATTATAAATATATGTGGATTGGTAAAGTAACTATACAATAAGAGAAAAATTAACAAATAGCAACACTTAACAACAAATCAAATATAAAAGATAGGAAAGGTAGTAGAGACTAGAATTAAATAAATAATTAAAAAGTATAGGCAAAAATATTTAAGTACACTCATATAAACTTACGCATATATACATATATGTACGTACACATATACACACATATACATATATATATATATATACTAATATATATTATATAATATATATATATTATACATGCATATATCCATAACACCCACATATTACAACAACATATAATACACATATACATATACAGATACACAATATATACCTATATAGTACACATATACATGTAAGACTATACACATATAAATATATGTATATACATATATGCAACG
>NW_020537646.1:50147594-50450580 GCF_003426905.1 Ctenocephalides felis
CTCTCGTTTATTAAATCTTTTAACACAAAAAAATCGACAATATTGACATCCTTAGACATTAAAGCTTGCAACTTTTTATTAAAGAAAACCCTAACATTTAATTACGGGCCGACAAGGGGAATATCACAGTCATTTTGGAAAAAAACCACGTACCTAGAAAAAGTCTCCGAATTAATTTCAGACACAAAAACATATTCTCCTATTAACTCCGATCCCACTGACCGAATTACCGTACTTTTCACAAATTTGTAAACACTTAGTCTCTAACAAACAAATTACTCACAAATCTCACTGACAATTAAAAACCTTCACCCTTACAACCCCAAACTCTACGGACTTCCTAAAATACATAACACACAAACGTTCCTCTCAGACCTATCGTGGCTGACCTGAACTCACCTCTTTCAAAATTCTCCAAATACCTTAGCAACATACTCTCTTCAGTCACAGTCAAGTCTCGTTTCTTTACAAAAAACTCCTTTGAACTTGTCAACAATCTCCGCGATTCCGTTATTCCTGATAACTCCTTATTGGTAGTCTTGACGTAGTATCCCTATTCACAAACGTCCCCTACAATTAATTTTAGATGCCATCACTGCTAGATGGGACGAAATCTCTTGTCATACAACATTATCACTGCATTGGTTTCTCGAGTCCATAAATTCATAGTTTCGAATACTTATTTCGAATTCAACGACCATTTTTACCTTCAAATATTTTGCACACCTATGGGTTCTCCTATTTCCCCTTCACTCGCAGAAATTGCTTTACAACACTTAGAGTTGAAAGTTTTTAATTCCTACAATCTAGACCTTCATTTTTATTACAGATATGTTGATGACATCCTTACTGTGTTCCTGTTAAAAATTTCGAACTCTTACTTCATAGTTTTAACTCATTTAATGAGCATCTCTCCTTTACGTTTGAAAAGAGACAAGAAAATTCTATCAGCTTTTTAGACGTAAAAATTATAAAACCGCAGACAATCGAATTATCACCAATTGGTTCCAAAAACCTACTTGGTCGGTAGGTATTTAATTATCATTCTTACCACCCTTCTAGCATGAAGATAGGCACTATTATTAATTTAGTCGACCATGCCATCCTACTATCAGACAAACAATTTTGGCCCTCTAACTCTTCCCTCATCCGCACAACTTTAATTAACAACTCATATCCACCGCACCTCATCAACTCCGTCACCTCCAACAGACTTAAAACCTCAACAGTATGCTTCTTTCTTTTTCCCCAGAAAAAAATTCTAAAGACAATAACTATATAGGCAACGTTTGTTTACCTTACGTAAAAGAACTTTTTCCAGTGTGGAAAAAACTTTTTCATAAGGTAGACATCAGACTAACCTGCAACATAGATCTAACTCTTAAATCCCTCTACACAAACCTGAAATCTCCCACTAGTATAGAACGTACTTCCAACATTGTTTACAAAATAAATTGCAATGATTGCCCTTCTACTTACATAGGTAAACCGGACAAAATTAATAAAAGACTCAAACAACACGACAATAATTCGAAAAACCCCAACCAAAACCAAACTATGATAACAGAACACATAAAAAATTTCAAACACTCCTTTAACTTTTATAATGCCAGTATTCTCTACCATGAACGGAACACCATTCAGAGACGTTTTGCAGAATCTTGTTTCATATCAATATGTGACCACGTGGTGAACAAAAGAGCGGATTCCTCCTTACTCTGCGATAACTACCAAGTAATACTAAATAATGTTTCCAAATTTATCTCCTCTGAACAAAACTAATTGACCTTACTAACCTTGCCAACACTTCCTAGTTTAACTTCGGCCTTGATACCCGAGCTTAACCTACCCATACATAGCAAATTTTGAATAAACCTTAAAAAATTTTATTTTAGATTTTTGAGTTATTAGTATAACTACTTAGTAATACTAAATAATATTTTCCAATTTTTTTCTCCTAATTCTAACCATACAAACCTAGCCTAACATTACTAGTTTCAACTTCCGACTATTTTCTACCTACCCGCCCATAACAATCCTGGAATGACCCTTAAAAATCTCTCAAAACATGTGGTGACTTTTATACATGCCTCGGTACTAGCAAAGTACAGAAGTCGTGGCAGAAATTACATAATTCTACTTACATTTTGTTCAATAAAACTATCTTTTTTCTGTTTACATCATACAAAAAAATTATATAAAAAAATGCATAGTGCTGACAAGTTAGTTGTATAAATGTTAGTGCCAAATCTCTAGTGCTGTGTACACTTCTCTATATGTAACTAACCAACGTAATGTAAGTCCACTTGTATTTTATATGTATTATCCATCTTCATAAATAATTTGTTTGCTTTACATATATACGAGTTTACATATATTGTATGTTTATATATATATATATATATATATATATGTATTTGTATGTATGTATGTATATATATGTATATTGCTTATTTACATGTATGTTTGTATGTATGTGCATATTTATATGTGTATACATGTAATTATATATACGTATATATGCATGTATGTATGTGTATATATATATATATATGTATATATATATGTATATGTATATGTATATATAATATATTTTGTGAGCATTTATGTACATATGTATATATATATGTATTGTGTGTATATATATGTATGTATATATATGTATATATATATGTGTGTATATATGTGTATATACATGTTTATGCGTATATGTATGTGTATACGTGTATAGCTATAGTTACATAGATAGGTATGAGTATATGTATGGTTCATACATGTACATGTACGTCGTTGTGAATATGCATGCACGTTGCATATATGTATATACATATATTTATATGTGTATAGTCCTACATGTATATGTGTACATATATAGGTATATATTGTTGTATCTGTATATGTATATGTGTATTATATGTTTGTATGTGTGTGTATATGGATATATGCATGTATATATATATATATATATATGTTTTGTAGAGTTTCGAACAAGAATCCAAAAATAATACAAAATAAAAAAACAAGAAAAGTTTTTAAAAAAACAATTTCTTTATTTAATTATTTGTTTATTGTCGACGTTTCGGAACTAGGTACGTTCCATCTTCAGGACATCTGTCAAGAAACATGATTTTGATGAGATTTTTGCAAACAATATGTTTAGGAAAAGAAAATAGATTTTTCTTAAATAATGAATTAAATTGTAAAAAATATAATAATGTACAGAAATATGATATATATATATGTATATATATATATATATATATATATATATATATATATGTATATGTGTGTATATGTGTACGTACATATATGTATATATGCGTAAGTTTATATGAGTGTACTTAAATATTTTTGCCTATACTTTTTAATTATTTATTTAATTCTAGTCTCTACTACCTTTCCTATCTTTTATATTTGATTTGTTGTTAAGTGTTGCTATTTGTTAATTTTTCTCTTATTGTATAGTTACTTTACCAATCCACATATATTATAATTACCTAGATATGCTAATTTTCATACTGTTTTTAGATCCACTGATGATGACATTAAATTGAATGTCGAAACGTTTGGAAATAAAGATTATTTTATAAATCTTTGGCTTTTCTTTGTTTGATGTATCGCCCTCAAGAACTCACTCATATATTTCAACATCAAAATTAACTACTAAATCATATATATATATACTAGCATACCCGACGAACTCCGTTTGCCACCAGATGGTTTCGTGAGAAAGATGAAGAAATTTTTTGTTTGTTTTATATTTGAAAAGGAAAAATTTGATTTTATCATACAAAAGTAATGAATTTATTTCGATTACAAAAATGAAGTGTTTTTTAGTTGAACTTCTCTAAGTAATGAAAGTGAATTCGCAAATTATCCGTTTCATTGAAGTGCTCTTTAGTAAACCACATTTTTTGTTTTTTGGTCTGACGTTAACACAAACAAAGCGGATGGTTTTCCAACTCGTGAGCAGGCAACGTATAACTGCCCATGTGAAAAACAATGATTTTCTAAATAATCTATTTGAAATTTATCCCGAAAACACTAAGCGATTGGCCTTGCGACATGTTATTGCGAACGCAAGGCGAACTGGATATTGCAATCGTTTGAAGTCAAACGGAAGACCAGTCAGAATCATTGGTATGTCACCAAATCGCCAGCAATTTTTGATTGAATGGTGAAATTCAGGGCGTGTACATCATTATTCTTTGCGGCAAGAATTGCTCGTTGACTTAACCAAGCATAATTCTGATAATTCTCACTAATGTCATTACTCGAATTTTTAATTACGGTGCGTGAAGTTCCAGCAGCTTGCATTAAGGCTCGATGCCATACACAACTAATTTTCTTAGCTATAAACCTTGCGGAGCCCGAGACCTTTCCAACGAATGCAAAATTGTCGAAATCGGTTCGTGCGTTCTGGAGTTATTTCGTCAGGAAGGAAAACCCGACTTATTTTTATACTCGTATATATAGAAGATAATCTATTTGAAATTATTTAAAACAATTATTGATTATTTTCATTACTCGAAGTTTTAATTACGGTGCGTGAAGTTCCAGCAATTTGCATTAAGGCACGATGCCATGCACCACTAATTTTCTTAGCTATAAGCCTTGCGGAGCTCGAGACCTTTCCAACGAATGCAAAATTGTCGAAATCGGTTCGTGCGTTCTGGAGTTATTTCGTCAGGAAGGAAAACCCGACTTATTTTTATATATATAGAAGATATATAGAAGATAATCTATTTGAAATTATTTAAAACAGTTATTGATTATTTTTATTACTCGAATTTTTAATTACGGTGCATGAAGTTCCAGCAGCTTGCATTAAGGCACGATGCCATACACAACTAATTTTCTTAGCTATAAACCTTGCGGAGCCCGAGACCTTTCCAACGAATGCAAAATTGTCGAAATCGGTTCGTGCGTTCTGGAGTTATTTCGTCAGGAAGGAAAACCCGACTTATTTTTATATATATAGAAGAAGAAGATAATCTATTTGAAATTATTTAAAACATTTATTCATTATTTTTATTACTCGAATTTTTAATTACGGTGCGTGAAGTTCCAGCAGCTTGCATTAAGGCACGATGCCATGCACAACTAATTTTCTTAGCTATAAACCTTGCGGAACCCGAGACCTTTCCAACGAATGCAAAATTGTCGAAATCGGTTCGTGCGTTCTGGAGTTATTTCGTCAGGAAGGAAAACCCGACTTATTTTTATATATATAGAAGATAGAAGATAATCTATTTGAAATTATTTAAAACAGTTATTGATTATTTTTATTACTCGAAGATAGAAGATATATATAGAAGATAGAAGATATATATATATATATATATATATATATATATATATATATTACAAATGTATTCTGAGTGGATAATAGATATTAATTTGGAAATATGAACAAACAACACTCTTTTTGCACTAATTTATTAAATAATAATTTTCACAAACGTTTCGAGACTAGGTTTGTCTCATCATCAGTGTGTTATAATTAAAAAATTTTTAAAATATGGAAATCTAAATTAGCATGTTGTGTTTTTCATTACAAGTCGTTCACTGCACGCTGCTCTTTTAATACCACTGTCTTCGGTATTCGTATTCTCTCCTACTTGAAAACCACTTGAAATTGTAAAGTTACTCAATCAGATAGGAAAGAAAGGATTAGGGTCCAGTTGAAAAATAGATGTCGTTAGGAGAAAAATATTCTATGATGAGATGGTTTGTTTATAAGATTTGTTATACATTGTTATAATTAAAAGTGTATGTACATCTATATATAAGCTACAAAGTATGAATGAGATTCAGGTATGTATCATGTAATATATTGGTATCTGTCCGTAAATTTACTGTGTTACTTGTATGGGCTATTAACATCGATTCTGCAATACTTCTTTTAAATAAATCTTGTTCATAATATAAAATGTGCGGATTATTGAAATCGAAACTATGGCTGTTAGAGATAGCGTGGTCTACAAGTGTACTTTTTTGTTGAATGTTATTATTCTTACTTTGTTTGCTTTGTAATTCGTGCTGTCTTAATCTTTTTTCTAAATTTTGGCATGTTTGCCCAATATAAGATGACTCACAGTTCAAACAGTTTATTTTGTATACCACGTCTTTTCTTTTTTTAATAGGTGTATTGTCTTTAATGTTTGTGTATATGTCTTGCAGTTGTAGTAAGGGTGACACGGATATGTTAATATTATGTTTATTAAAAAGCCTTTTAGATAAAAGGTGTAAATCTTTGTCTATATATGGAAAATTCACAAAACATTTATTTTCTGATACAGACAAGTGATTTGAGCAATGTGTGGTTATTGATTGTTTGTCTAATAAAAATTTAACTCTATTTTTAATTATTGGACTGATTATTTTGTAAGGGAAACTATTCATGAGTAATGTGTTAATGACTAATTTGATATTGTGATTATGAAATTTTGGGTTAGATAAAAGAATTGCATGGTCTACTAAACTGAGAACTGTGGATATCTTTATATTGAGAGGTGTAAAAGAATTAAAATTAATATACCTGCCTGACCAGCTATCTTTCCTGAACCAATTGGTAATGCAAATACCGCCGTCGTTAATGAGCTGAACATCAAGAAAATGTATAGAGTTATCTTTTTCTGATTCTTGTGTAAATTGTAAATGAGAATTATAATTATTAAATTTTTGAAATATGTTCTCTATATCATTTTTGTTAATTAATAGAAGCGTGTCATCGACATATCGAAAATATAGTAGTGGTTTGCAAATTGTAGAATTCAACACACTGTTCTCTAAATCTTGTAGCACTAAGTCTGCTAAAACGGGACTTAAAGGACTTCCCATAGGACATCCTTTAATCATAGTATAAAATTTATTATTGAATTGGAAATATGAGGCCTTCAGTAGTAAATCTATTCCAGAAATGAATGTTTCGAGAGGTAGTGAAGTGTATTCAACAATTTGCAACCATCTTCTCCTAATGGCGGTGATAACTAATTTATGTGGAATGTTGCTGAAAAGATTAATAACATCAAAACTAACGAAGGAAAAATTATGAGGGATTTTGAAGTCCTTTACGCGATCTACTAAACTGTATGAATTGTTCAAAAAATATGGCGAATTAATCGTAACATTTTTTAAAATTTTGGAAAAGAATTTAGATAAATTATAATAAGGTGAATCAATGTATGAAACTATAGGTCTGAAAGGGCAGTTAGGTTTATGGATTTTGGGAAGGCAATAGAATTTAGGTACTAGAGGGTGTTGGATTTTTAATTTTAGGGCAATAGAATTGTTGATGTGACCTTTTTTTTCCAAAAGATTGATGTATTTAAAAGCTTGTCTATGGTGGTAATTGTTCGGATCACTCGGTAACTCTTCATACATTGTTTTATCTTCTAAGATGTTCATTGCTTCATTTTCATAATTATCCCTTAACAGAATTACTGAAATATTTCCTTTATCAGCTTTACATAAAATTAATTGGCTATTCTCTTTTAGGAAGGTTTTTGCAGCTTTTATGTCCCGATGAATGTATGCTAGGTTATTTATTGAATTAATGTTTTGTTATCCTAAGGATATAAATTCTTTTACACCTCTCAATATAAAGATATCCACAGTTCTCAGTTTAGTAGACCATGCAATTCTTTTATCTAACCCAAAATTTCATAATCACAATATCAAATTAGTCATTAACACATTACTCATGAATAGTTTCCCTTACAAAATAATCAGTCCAATAATTAAAAATAGAGTTAAATTTTTATTAGACAAACAATCAATAACCACACATTGCTCAAATCACTTGTCTGTATCAGAAAATAAATGTTTTGTGAATTTTCCATATATAGACAAAGATTTACACCTTTTATCTAAAAGGCTTTTTAATAAACATAATATTAACATATCCGTGTCACCCTTACTACAACTGCAAGACATATACACAAACATTAAAGACAATACACCTATTAAAAAAAAAAAAGATGTGGTATACAAAATAAACTGTTTGAACTGTGAGTCATCTTATATTGGGTAAACATGCCAAAATTTAGAAAAAAATATTAAGACAGCACGAATTACAAAGCAAACAAAGTAAGAATAATAACATTCAACAAAAAAGTACACTTGTAGACCACGCTATCTCTAACAGCCATAGTTTCGATTTCAATAATCCGCACATTTTATATTATGAACAAGATTTATTTAAAAGAAGTATTGCAGAATCGATGTTAATAGCCCATACAAGTAACACAGTAAATTTACGGACAGATACCAATATATTACATGATACATACCTGAATCTCATTCATACTTTGTAGCTTATATATAGATGTACATACACTTTTAATTATAACAATGTATAACAAATCTTATAAACAAACCATCTCATCATAGAATATTTTTTCTCCTAACGACATCTATTTTTCAACTGGACCCTAATCCTTTCTTTCCTATCTGATTGAGTGACTTTACAATTTCAAGTGGTTTTCAAGTAGGAGAGAATACGAATACCGAAGACAGTGGTATTAAAAGAGCAGCGTGCAGTGAACGACTTGTAATGAAAAACACAACATGCTAATTTAGATTTCCATATTTTAAAAAATTTTTAATTATAACACACTGATGATGAGACAAACCTATTCTCGAAACGTTTGTGAAAATTATTATTTAATAAATTAGTGCAAAAAGAGTGTTGTTTGTTCATATTTCCAAATTAATATATATATATATATATATATATATATATATATATATATATATATATATTGAAATGTAATGGGTTGGTTGGTAGCGTGGTTGGTATTGACCTCCTAGTCAATACAGCTTGCCGAGCGGTGGTTATAATAAAAGTATGCTTCGGATGCCTTGAGCTCTTATTAGAGGTATTGGCTGAAATTTCTTGGCACTTATAAGAAACAACACTGATTGACTACTTTTGACTATACTTTATTAAAACCCACTTACAACGATTAATTATTATTTTTATAACGATTACTCTGCGGCTCTGCTGAGGCCAACAGAAATTCTGCTGTGACCTACAGCAACTATGCTGTGATAATAGCAACTCTGATGTGAATAAAGCAACTCTGATGTGATAAAAGCAACTCTGCTTTACCAACTCATATCAGTACTTTATACTTTATATGGTATACTGCATAAATGGGAGCAAACGCCTTACGATGGCGTATTTGAAATATTTGCTGATGGTTATAATTACTGCAATCGATATCGAATTAAGTTAATTGGCATATCTGCATTTCTATTACAGCATTATCGATTGCTATTACACAATACGCCACCCCTAAAGTATCTGTCAGTCCCTTGATAGATTAATAAAAAAAAAGTTACGGGAGTTTGTGCTTCTCCTCCCCCTTGCAAAAATTATTGTCCTCAATAATTACTTAAGCATAATTTCATTCTAATCTTATTTGAATGTTTGAAAATTAACAAGAAAATTTTTCTAAATTTACCTAAAAATGTAATTTACCTAAAAATATAATGGTTACTTATCTCCAAAAAAATAATCTGAAATTTTTATATTGGTTTAGGTAAATTTAAATTTACAAAAATTATTATATTTCAAATAAATCATTTTCAGATACACATATCATTAATCAGAATTTTAATATATTTTTTCAAAACTATAACTTTTATTATATGCATTCAAAATAGAAATAAAAAAATCTTCAAAATATAATTTTTTCATTGTAATTTTCTTCAATTAATGAAGATCGCATTTAATTCAAATAAGACGAGATTAAAAAAACACAAGTAAATTAAATTCAAGAATAATAGATGTTTTTAAATGAGGTGACATAATATCAGACTTGCTGCTTTATTCTAGTGCTAGTGGAGTCGAGAATTAGAATTGGAAACCGAAATTTAAATATGATATGGCTTCATATAATGAAATGGTACAATAAATTATTATTTATTTTAATTATTATTATTAATTTTAATTAATATAGAAAAGTTAGAAAACAACAATGAATTTAAAATTGTAAAATAAAATGACAAAGTTTCAATAATTAGATTAATTAAACATGGATTATTTAATATTTTTGATGTGATAATTGTTTTTATATATAAGTGTAATTTGACTACTATTTCTTCTGTCTCAGCTTATTTTTTGATATAGTATGCAATTTAATACGATCTGATTTCAAACACTCAAATTGTATAATTCGTGTGTCTGCTATGTCAATGTATATAGCAAAGAAAAAGATTAGGTTTGCAAAAGAGCAGGTTTTCGACCTATTTGATTTATATTGTTTATAGATTGTAAATATGATGCTTTTGGAAAATTTATGTGATATAATTAATTTGACCTTTATATGTGATATAAAATGTGATACAATTAATTTGAATTTTGATTAATTGATCTGATTGCTACATACTTCAACATTAATAACCAACAATAGATTCCTGGGCCCTTTTGATTCATAACTTTTGAAAGACTTGACTATTAGAAATAATACATTTAGAAATAATAAAATATTAGTGGCCATTCAACTTTGGAATCATTGATACAAAATAATTTTTGTATTTTATTTTCATGCGAATTATTGATACAACGCTTACAAGTTGATTTTTGTTTGTAAGTGTATAAAACTTTAAATGTAATATAAATTTCTATTTTTATGATTGGTTTTATAACTGTATATTGAAAATTACAGTTAATTATTATCAATATATAAAAATTAAAATTACGAAATAAATTATTGTAAAGTAATTTAATAAATCAAAAGTAAAAATTTAAACTGATGGAATTATAATTGGATATTAATATGTTGAACATGAATAATGTATTAAATTTTTCAAATAATAATTAAAACAAAGTTTTCATAATAAATGTCAAGATTCATGTAAAATCTAAATGTTATATATAAAGTATATTCGGTTTAGAATTTCATATCGTTATCTTTACATGATATTTCTTTATTCATATTTCCAATTAGAAATACGATAAATCTTTTATCACTATTAACCCAATTAATCGAATGTACAATCATGTACAATTATGTAAATTTAACTAGAATTTACTCAAGGATTTAGTTACCGTTAATTAAAAATAGTAAAATAATGCAATTATTATAATCGGAAAGAATTTTACTTCAATTATTTACTGAAAAAATATAATTTACTTTTATCTAAATGCAGCTAAAGTTTATAAACATTTTGCGTTCAATAAATTTTCTGTAACACCATGAAATTAGGAATTCGTATTGTATCAATAATTCTAACAATAATTTTTCTATTTTTTTTTCTTAATGGGGGCGTGGTTTGTAATATATTATTGTCATGAACTTAAAATTTTTCCCTTCTATTATATAACATTAGGTAGTGTGGGCAGTTGATTATTTAAAAATAACACTTTTTTCATTAATACTTTTTCTAATTAAAAGTTAAATTATTAACTTCCCGTAGCGCAAGTTATAGTAATCGCAAAGAAATCGAAAATGAAAATTTTTATATGTCTTTACGTTTCAAAGGTTCCTGAACATTTTGGCATACCTTAGAAAAAATGGATGTATGTGTGTGTGTGTATGTATGTATGTGCGTGTGTGTATGTATGCGCGTGTGTGTATGTATGTGCGATACAAATTTTCGTCGACGATTTCGGGAACACGGATCAACCGATTTGAATAATTCAGAAAACATTTGATTCGTATTGATAAGGAGACGTGCTGATTAGTTTTTGGCGAAAGCAGGTCTAGCCGTTCCGAAGATACGGGGCAAAAAGTGCCGAAAACGGTAACTCAGTTTTTAAGAGAGCGGAGCGTCCGATTTGAATATTTCGAAAAACATTTTACTTGTATTGACAAGATGAAAAATTGATCAAATTTTCATAAAGGCAGGTCTAGCGGTTTCGGAGATCTAATGAAAAAAGTAAAAAAACATGCAATTCGGCGGTTAAAAATGATCATTAGACATATGCACATCAAATTATCAGATATTTTATAGAGATTTTAACAATAAGTATAATTTGTTTTCACATTTCTATGGGTTCCGTACCAATGCTTACCCGTTAGACGGCGGCGCGGCACTTGCGCGCTTTGACATTTCGTCTCTATGCAGTTCAAGCAGTATGATTGCTTTGAAAAAAGTTCAGAATTTCCAAAATATGTCAAAAGAAGAAACCATTTTTCTTTTCAAAAAAATTTTGTTTTCAAAAAAAAATTTTTTTTCTTGATTATTTTCTTCTGCAATTTGATTATTAATTTGTCTTCTTTTAATATTTCTTTTCCTTCTTTATTTTAATGGGAATAGTTTTCATATATTCTGGTCCTTTTTCATTAAGTATTCTTATTTCTTCCTGTTCATCATTTATTTTTTTCATGTCGTAAACCTCATCTTGTGTTTATTCCATATCTTCTGCCACATATATGTTCAGATCCTTTTCTTCTTCGTATGAATTTGCATTTTGGTAACTTCTAAACTTTCTGCTTGGTATTCTTTTTGTTCTTCGGGTTCCTCGGATTCTTCTTTAGTTATGAATGTCTT
The DNA here is from genome assembly GCF_003426905.1 of Ctenocephalides felis. Classification (NCBI taxonomy): domain Eukaryota; kingdom Metazoa; phylum Arthropoda; class Insecta; order Siphonaptera; family Pulicidae; genus Ctenocephalides; species Ctenocephalides felis. The sequence continues at coordinate 50,160,099 of NW_020537646.1, forward strand.
GTATGTGCTATCATGTTTTTGTATATTTCAGATCCGTATTACTTTCGTAGTTTATTCTATCGTCATTTCCACCATTGTAGATTCTAAGTTTGACGTCTCTTTTCCTATTTGCAAGTTTTCGACATTGGTTAATATGGTGTCGTTTTTTCTTGCAGTACATGCAAGTGACGAATTGATTGTATTTTTTATCAGATCTAATGTTTAAATAGTTTTCTTCTTTTGCAGCAATATCCTTAGCATTCTTCAATTTTGTTTCCTTCAAGTTTTGCTGCTTTAACTATAATTTTTAAGTCAAATTTTAGACCTTCAATGAAAACTGCCAAGGCTAAGTCACAATATGACGCATACACTATTTCTTTCTGTGAAAAATAGCATTCATTATTAATTAACGTAAGCAAATTCTCAATTCTGTCAGCAAATTCCTCAATTGATTCCTCATTTTTTCTTGACTTGCTATCTTTAAAATGTTTAATTAGAATATCTTTAATATTGTCCCATAACTGATAATCAGCCCATCTAACGCAATTAAAAGCAGTTATATTTAATTTACTTATAAAATCTAAATCATCTAAAATTGAGTTTACAATACTTAAAAAACTAAAAAGATCATCTGAATTACCGTCAAAATTTGGTATAGTTGCAATTGCTAATTGAATTCTATATTTGCTTATTCCTATACTATTATCTTCACCTTGTCTAGCTCCCATAAAAATAGGTTACATCTTGAGAGATAATTAAATAACTTGAATTTCTTGAATTACTTGAATTACTCGATTTAATTACTTGAATCCGATGAGATAGTTATGTTCAAATTAGTCGTAGTCACGCGTTCGTTCTAAAGTCCTTCGGTAGGCGCCACCATCCCTTAGTTTGTGCTGCGAATGATCTTCAGGTTTATCAAGCTGCGGCAGCCAATTGACTTGATGTCTCCTTCAGAAAATCCTTCAGCGCTACGAGGCAAAAACCGCTAAGCCACCATAAACTGTCCTGGGCTAGTTGATAATGTCTTTGGACGTATGTTCTGGATCACCAGATCACGACCAGGAATTGTAATGGTAGGCTGGACCCGAGCGGCGAACAGTTGAATAGTTGTTGAAATATTATATTTGTGATATGGTTCTACTGGTAGTGTGAAAGGCCTTTAGAACTTACAGCGATTTGATAGTAATTTGCAAACACACTTCTTTCTTTGAATGATACTTTTATTATTTACTATTTTTACAATCAATATTTAAACACATATTGTAAACACACTTCTTTCTTTGGATGATACTTTTATTATTCACTATTTTTACAATCAATATTTGTTGATAATCTTTTGGTTATCAAATCAACAACGACTACATTTTATTGAATACTGAAGTCTGACTAACTATTTCTGGCTTTGAGTCTGACTCCAAGTTTGACTAACGTTTGTGTAACTCTTACATATTAATTTCTTGTTTACAACCTATTTACAAAATCTAACAGTAACCTACATATAACTAGCAACGCGTTTTGTAATTATTAAACAAAATAATGATTCGAATTGTTATACAGTTCAATATATATATACCAGCTGACTTGGCAAACGTTGTTTTGCCATGAAAAATTTTGGTTCTTATTATTTGAGCAACATGAATCAACCTGGATCAATACTATTGATCAAAATTTCCTTAAAATTTATATAAAAAAATAAAAAAATAAAAAAAATAAAGTTTGGAATAAACTTACAAAATTTATCATAATTAATTAAGTGATAATTTTACTTACAGATGTTTTAGTGATATTTAAATTATATATATATATATATATATATATATATATATATATATATATATATATATTACGAGTGTGTACGAGAGTAAAATGTGTGCGAACGTGTTTGCGGAAAATAGTGGAAACTGTATCGTCACTGGTGAGTGAAGGGGATAGAGAGTGTCTCTCACCAGTGACGATACAGTTTCCACTATTTTCCGCAAACACGTTCGCACATATTTTACTCTTGTACACACTCGTAATACAATTTCCAAACTAACGAATAAGCTTTTTTATAATAAAATATATCATTTATTTTAATTTTACAATTTTTTTAAATTTTTCATAACTCGACGTGTCATCAATTTTTTTTATTTCACATTTATTTATTTTTTTGTGCAATTTTGTGTTTTTGTGTTGTTTTTCAAAGTTTATTTGTATGGTGAGTTTCTTTACCTTTGTTTATTTTATGGTTGTTTTTCATATATACTTTTCATATACATTGTTTTACTTATTTTTGTCTGTTAATTATGTATATTTTTTTATTCTGTTTTAATTTGTAACCCTGAATTATTTAATTGTAGCACTGAAGCACCAAGAAACAATTTTATTATATATATATATATATATATATATATATATATATATATAGCGAGAGGTTTTTCTTCAGATGGTGAAATAATATGATAAAATTGTTTCTTGGGCATCCATCCAGTAATTAAAAAACAGTTTTATTGAAAAATGTTTTTATTTAGAGAAACATACGTTTCGGATCTTGATTTGACCCATCTTCAGTGATACAAATAAGTATTTCAGGGAACAAAATTTTCTTTTCTTTTAATTTCACCAATCCAAGAATTATTCATCGAGAAGCCAACACTTTACGCAGGAAGTTCGCTGAGAGTATTTTCATACAAATATTACCTGCTATTAACAAACGTTTTGATTCGGCTTCTCTTTGCAATATTTACCGCGATGCTTCGAATAATTTTTTCAATATGCGCAATACATCCTAACATTTCTTTTATGTATATACATATATGTATGTATGTGCATTTATGTTGTGTGTATATGTATATATATGTATATATGTTTATGTTTGCGGATGTATACATATGTATATGCATATATGTATGTATTTGGGTATATATATATATGGGTTTTACATATATGTTGTATATGTATGTCTACATGTGCTTGCATATATATGTTTGTGTATGTGCATGCATAAATACATTTATTGTTTTGCGTATATATACATATATATTTTATGTTATAATTATTTATATAATAACTTGTTTCATAACCTTTTAGTTTTCAGTTAATATCTATACTTTTTCTTCATAAATTTCTCTTTATCACATATTTTTTACATTATTCTATCATGTTTTTATTTTGTTCTATATTTTCATTTTGATCCACATATTATTTCATTTTTATCTAGATATGTTTAACGGTTTGATTATGGATTGCTTACACATTACAATTTTTTTTCTGTGTTCTTACTGCGCATGATCGCTGAGAAAATCTTCGTAATATGAAACCACTAAAACCACTAAAACTCTCTCTATCCCGTTCTCTCATCCAATGACGATACATTTTCCACTATTTTCCGCTAACACGTACGCACACATTTTACTCTCGTAACACACACGTAACACGGTGTCCAAACTGACAACATGTTTGTTTGGAAAAACCTTTTTTATAATAAAATATATTATTTATTTTAATTTTACTATTTTTTTAAAAAAAATTCATAACTTGACGTCTTATCAATTTTTTATTTCATAATTACTTATTTTTTTAGTGCAATTTTGTGTTTTTTTGGTGTTATTTTTTAAAAACTTATTTGTATGGTGAGTTTCTTTACATTTGTTTTATTTTGTGGTTGTTTTTTCATATATACTTTTCATATACATTGTTCTACTTATTTTTGTCTGTAATTACGTATTTTTTATATTGTTTTAATTTGTTTCCCTGAAATATTTATTTGTAGCACTGAAGATGGGTCAAATCAAGACCCAAAACTTATGTTTCTCTAAATAAAAACATTTTTCAATAAAACTGTTTTTTAATTACTGGATGGATGCCCAAGAAACAATTTTATCATATATATATATATATATATATATATATATATATATATATATATATATATATATATATATATATATATATATATATATATGGTTCATTCTATTACAAATCGTACGGATTTTCGAAAAAATAAAATGTCACATTTTAGAATCGTCTGAAATTTTTTTACCGATATTATACATAAAATCATTTGACACGTATTTCAAGATTTTGCTGTAAAAAAATTTTTTACGTAAATATTTACGATTGAAATATGGATTTTTTGCTCAATTTCTATGAACATCATCTGCGGTAATTTAATTATCTCCGTATGTGCTGATCGGATCAGTATTGTTTTTTTTATTACAATCATATTGAAGTGAACTTTGTAATGATTTTTTTTTTGTTTTTGCAATTTTCTTAACAATAACAACTCTTAAATAGTTACAAAAGTTTTACTCAGCCTTACCCCAACTTGAATCGATCCAAAAAACATATATTTTCTTTTTTTCTCTACAACAAAATTCTTTTTACAATTTGTTAGAGACTTTGTTACATCGAAAGATATAAAATATTTACAAGCGCGAGCCGCGCTTTTCACGTCGGGGACCTCAAAGACTTGTACTCAATTGTCACTTTCGAATGACAATCTTATTGTTTTTCGGTTGAAAAATATTTTATAATTTTGCTTCTGGCGAAAAATGAATATATAGTCGAAAAAAAACATTAGGGGAGAACGGAGCTTAAAAGTTTGTGAGTAAAAATATCTACTGCCAATATCTCAAAAACAAGTAAAGTTAGAATTTTTTTAACATATTTTATATACATATAAAATGTTAGCTAAAGGTAAATAGGACGTAATACCAAATATGATATAACAAATTTATAAAAATCACTTGGTTATTCATTATACATTTTGTACTCATTTATTCAAATGTTTAATTATTTTAATTTATTTATTATTTAAGTTTAAAAAAACACTATGATCAATACTATTGATCCATCATATTCAAATTTCAATCCGGATTTTATTTATTTTTGGATTGATATGAATTTTTTATAACAAAAGGTTTGAAATTTGGTTGTCAAACGGATTCATTTTTCAATCAGGTGGATTTTAATAAGGGCCGTTGCAACGCGAGGCTGAGTATGCTAGTATATATATATATATATATATATATATATATATATATATATATTTTGTAGAGTTTCGAACAAGAATCCAAAAATAATACAAAATAAAAAACAAGAAAAGTTTTTAAAAAAAAAAAAACAATTTCTTTATTTAATTATTTGTTTATTGTCGACGTTTCGGAACTAGGTACGTTCCATCTTCAGGACATCTGTCAAGAGACATGATCTTGATGAGATTTTAGCAAACAATATGTTTAGGAAAAGAAAATAGATTTTTCTTAAATAATGAATTAATTGAAATAAATATAATAATGTACAGAAATATGATAATATGTTCAAAATAAAAATGATAAAAATAAATGAGTGGATTATCAGAACAGGATATTAAACATAATAGAAAATTTTTTGAAAGTTATGGAAATTTTTTAGAAAAGGTTAATGACAAAGTTGAATTAATTACCTGTATGTTTGAATATTTGTTAGCACTTTTTCACTAAACAAGCTTTTTTAACAAAAATGAATTTGTGAGTTAATTTTCCGCCGAATAATTAGATTTTGTAAATCAAAATTACTAAAAAATTTGTCTTTTTTAAAAATTATTATTTGAAAACACAAATAATATTGTTCTCTGGATGTTGTTCGATTGGCTTTCGAAAATTAACTAATTGAAACTGGTGTGTCCTTTGTAACACGTGTAAACACTTGAACGAGAGATGTGAGATTGTATGTGTGTGTTTTTATATGTCAGGGTGTGAATACTTAAATTGTTGATCTTAAAAGGAAGTCGATATTAATTGTTTGTCAAAAAGTGTAAAAAATTTAAATATGAATCATGTAATAGGTTGTGATCTGATCTAATGTTGACACTGTTAGAAACATTTATGAGAATGAGACAACTCTCCGCGAATAACCTTCTAAAGATGCAACTTTCATGATATAAAATCTTTGGAGTGAAATTAAATGAATGGGCGTTTTCTATAGAGTGTTGTACTAGGGTACTTTTGAAATTTTTTTGTTTATGGTGGACCACACTTAGTTCATGTTGTCTCATTCTCTAGTGTACATATTGGGAGGTTTGTCCAATATATTGAAAAGCACAGTCATTACAAGAAACAGAATATACTACATTAGTATTGAGATTGGATGGGGTAGGGGATTTAATGTTCGTAAAGAATTGGTTGAAGGAGTGTAAGGATGAGCCTGATACTAAAATGTTTTCTTCTAACAAAATTTTGGCAAAATAATAATATAAATCTTCAACGTATGGTATGCTGCAGTAAATAAGATTGGTGTTTTTGATGTTAGTACTGGTATTGGGAGAATTAATTTGTGTTTTTAAGAAAGTTCGTCTTTTTTGAATAACTGAATGAATGAGATTTTTTGGGTAACCATTTTCAATTAGAGTTATTTTTACTAGGGATAAATTTTGTGGATGGAAAGTTTGGTGAGACAACAAAATGGCATGGTCTGTAAGGGAAATAATAGTGTTTATCTTATAGTTTCTGGGACAGTATGAGGAATAGTGTAAGTATCTACCCGACCATGTAGTTTTTCTATACCAATTTGTTCGAATAAAGTTATTAGTGTTGTAAACGGATACATCCAAGAAATTAAGTCTGTTGTTATTTTGTAGTTCATGTGTGAAAATTATATTATTGTTAAAATTATTGAAGAGATCTAGTACTGTGTTTATATGATTTTTGTTAATGATAAAAAAAGTGTCATCTACATATCTAATATAAAAGTTAATTTGAAATTTTAAAGTTGAGAAAACGGAAATTTCTAGTGTTTGTAAAACTAAGTCGATGATTCCGGGAGATAAGGGACATCCCATAGCTGCGCCTTTAATTTGAGAATAAAAGTTATCTTGGCAATGGAAATAGGAGTAATTTAAAATAGTGTTGATAATATGAGTGAAGACTGTTTTCGGAAAGTCAGTAAAGTTACAAATTGTGTGCCAACGTTTATCGATTGAGTTTAGGATTAATTCATGTGGGACACATGTAAAAAGGTTGACCACATCTAAGCTTAGAAATAAGTGATTTTCAGGGATGTTGCGGTTATTAATTAAATTCACAAATTGGTACGAATTCTTAACATAATAGGGAGAATTGATTGTAACATTTTTTAGGACATCAGAAATGAGTTTCGAAATATTGTAAAAAGGAGAGCCAATGTAGGAATCTCCGTACCAATTTGTGAATTTAATTAATAACCGCAACATCCCTGAAAATCACTTATTTCTAAGCTTAGATGTGGTCAACCTTTTTACATGTGTCCCACATGAATTAATCCTAAACTCAATCGATAAACGTTGGCACACAATTTGTAACTTTACTGACTTTCCGAAAACAGTCTTCACTCATATTATCAACACTATTTTAAATTACTCCTATTTCCATTGCCAAGACAACTTTTATTCTCAAATTAAAGGCGCAGCTATGGGATGTCCCTTATCTCCCGGAATCATCGACTTAGTTTTACAAACACTAGAAATTTCCGTTTTCTCAACTTTAAAATTTCAAATTAACTTTTATATTAGATATGTAGATGACACTTTTTTTATCATTAACAAAAATCATATAAACACAGTACTAGATCTCTTCAATAATTTTAACAATAATATAATTTTCACACATGAACTACAAAATAACAACAGACTTAATTTCTTGGATGTATCCGTTTACAACACTAATAACTTTATTCGAACAAATTGGTATAGAAAAACTACATGGTCGGGTAGATACTTACACTATTCCTCATACTGTCCCAGAAACTATAAGATAAACACTATTATTTCCCTTACAGACCATGCCATTTTGTTGTCTCACCAAACTTTCCATCCACAAAATTTTTTCCTAGTAAAAATAACTCTAATTGAAAATGGTTACCCAAAAAATCTCATTCATTCAGTTATTCAAAAAAGACGAACTTTCTTAAAAACACAAATTAATTCTCCCAATACCAGTACTAACATCAAAAACACCAATCTTATTTACTGCAGCATACCATACGTTGAAGATTTATATTATTATTTTGCCAAAATTTTGTTAGAAGAAAACATTTTAGTATCAGGCTCATCCTTACACTCCTTCAACCAATTCTTTACGAACATTAAATCCCCTACCCCATCCAATCTCAATACTAATGTAGTATATTCTGTTTCTTGTAATGACTGTGCTTTTCAATATATTGGACAAACCTCCCAATATGTACACAAGAGAATGAGACAACATGAACTAAGTGTGGTCCACCATAAACAAAAAAATTTCAAAAGTACCCTAGTACAACACTCTATAGAAAACGCCCATTCATTTAATTTCACTCCAAAGATTTTATATCATGAAAGTTGCATCTTTAGAAGGTTATTCGCGGAGAGTTGTCTCATTCTCATAAATGTTTCTAACAGTGTCAACATTAGATCAGATCACAACCGATTCATATTTAAATTTTTTACACTTTTTGACAAACAATTAATATCGACTTCCTTTTAAGATCAACAATTTAAGTATTCACACCCTGACATATAAAAACACACACATACAATCTCACATCTCTCGTTCAAGTGTTTACACGTGTTACAAAGGACACACCAGTTTCAATTAGTTAATTTTCGAAAGCCAATCGAACAACATCCAGAGAACAATATTATTTGTGTTTTCAAATAATAATTTTTAAAAAAGACAAATTTTTTAGTAATTTTGATTTACAAAATCTAATTATTCGGCGGAAAATTAACTCACAAATTCATTTTTGTTAAAAAAGCTTGTTTAGTGAAAAAGTGCTAACAAATATTCAAACATACAGGTAATTAATTCAACTTTGTCATTAACCTTTTCTAAAAAATTTCCATAACTTTCAAAAAATTTTCTATTATGTTTAATATCCTGTTCTGATAATCCACTCATTTATTTTTATCATTTTTATTTTGAACATATTATCATATTTCTGTACATTATTATATTTATTTCAATTAATTCATTATTTAAGAAAAATCTATTTTCTTTTCCTAAACATATTGTTTGCTAAAATCTCATCAAGATCATGTCTCTTGACAGATGTCCTGAAGATGGAACGTACCTAGTTCCGAAACGTCGACAATAAACAAATAATTAAATAAAGAAATTGTTTTTTTTTTTTTTTTTTAAAAAAACTTTTCTTGTTTTTTATTTTGTATTATTTTTGGATTCTTGTTCGAAACTCTACAAAATATACACAAATCCAAGACTCTACCATTCAATATATATATATATATATATATATATATATATATATATATATATATATATATATTAGGGTAGTCCTTAATATGGACATTTTAGAATTACCTTGCTCCCATTTGGAACCATTTGAGCCTTTGAGAGCAAGGAAAATCGAAAATGTCCATATTAAGGACCACCGTAATATATATATATATATATATATATATATATATATATATACTAGCTGACCCGGCAAACGTTGTTTTGCTAAGTTAGGTATTTCTAAGCAACTTCTAAAAAATAAAAAAAGAATACTTTATTTTAGGAGTGTAAGAATGTATAGTTTGAATGGTACAGACAATGAGGTATTTTATAAACACAATAAACTCCAAAGTCTACTTGGATAATAATAAATTATATAATTCATAATAACAATATTCGTTTGACCATATTTTGTTAATACAATCAAACTGGAAGTTTTATACACTTTCTATAAAAATATGGTATAATTCAATCCAAGTCTTTTTTAGTCTTTAGCCGTGGTCAATGTTCAGTTGGTCATTTTTGCCCCACACAGATGTAAGTTTTTGAAGTGTTGAATCTAACTCAAAATTAACATTACATTTTATAAAACAATTAAATAGTTTTTATTTTTATTTCTTTTATTGGCCTCTGGTAACCATTTAGCCACATACATAATATACAATATATAGGTAACATATATGTTATATTAATCACTTATATCTTAATTTTACTGTCATTAACAAACTTAATTATGTAAGGATAACAAGTCAAATTTTGCAATAATGTTGTCAAATTAAAGGGTTTGATCAGTGTTTTTATAGAGTGTAGTTCCTCTAACAATTTTGCCCTGCTTGCCTCAAATATACTACATTCTAGTATGATGTGTTCCGATGTTCCGCTTGATGCTCCACAAGGACATAAATCTGTCACTATTATTCCCAGCCTTTTCAGGTGTACAGGGAAGTTTCCATGGTTAAATCTCAGCCTCGTTATTGCTACGATAGTACCTCTGTTTGCATCTGGATATTTCTGAAACCAGGGTTTCATCTTTAGTTTGGGGTTGACTACCTTGTAGTATCGTCCCTTTGTCTCCAACGATCTGTCCCATTGCTCTTTCCATTCGTCCAATATTTTTTTCTTTAAATTATTCATATAATCTTTCCTAGTCGCTAGGTTGATCCTCGTACCATATTCTGTAGCCCATTTTGCTATTGAGTTCGCTTCTTCGTTTCCACTAGAACCGGAGTGCGATCTAGTCCATAATATTTTAACTATATATCCGTTCTCCAATAGCTGTATAAGTCTGTTCCACACTTCGTATACTAATTTCTCGCTTAATCGATTAGTAAGGAATAGATTTTTCAATTTATCTATGCAGCTTTTGCTGTCGGTAACGATGACCACCTTAGTGACTTTGTGTCTTTCGATATATTCAATTGCTTTTTTAATAGCTATTAGCTCAGATGACCGAACTGAAACGAAGTCTGGTAGTTTGTATCCTATTTTGATATTATCGTTTTCATAAAATAAAGCGCAGCCAGTTTTGTTATTAATTTTTGACCTGTCTGTATATATAACTTTATAATCGTTTATGTTGATTGTATTCGTATTGAATATTTTTTCTATGTTATAACTGTTGTCTAATGTGAAAAAGCTATAATACGGGTGTTTATTGTATTTATTTGTATCTCCTCTTGTTTCAATTATCTTTAGATAGCTATATACCAATCTTGGTTTTGGACGATTTCCCCAATAGTCACTTGTTAATGTATCTATGGCTACATTTTTGATATTTTCGATTGTTCTATTATTTTGTACTTGGTATTTTTTAAGTACAAATTTATCACTTAAATATTGGAATCTTGAATGTAAAGGCATTTCTCCACCTTCCACCAACAAGGCGTTTGTAGGTGTGGAGATCATTGCCCCTATGCACAGTCTCAAACACTTATATTGAATTTTTTCTAGCTTTCTGCAGTGAGAAGAGTTACTGAATGCTAGACTTCCATACTCCCATGATCGTCTAATTATTGTTTTATACAAATTCAGGGCTGTGGTAGGGTGAGCTCCCCACCATGTCCTATTTACCATACGTAAAATGTTGATTTTTGGTTCAATTTTTGTGATTACTTGATTTATATGTGTTTTGAAGGATAGTTTTTTGTCGAATGTGACGCCCAAAAATTTATTATTTTCTTGTATTTTGATTGTATGGTATTTAGTCGTTAGTGATGCTCTTTCTTCTAGCTTCCTGCGTCTTGTAAAAATTCCGATTGAGCTTTTTTCGTCCGACAATTCAAGTCCTTTTTTTGCGAGCCATTCATGGAAGTAATCTATGTTACGGCTCATCACCTCATAGGCTTCCTGGAGGCTTGATTTTTCTATATATATTACGACGTCATCTGCAAATTGTAATATTTTGGTACCTGTTTCCCATATTTTTTCTATGTCTCTTACATAAATTGAGTATAAGATGGGGCTAAGAATTTCTCCCTGTGGTAAGTCTTTGTAGATTTTCCTCGGCCCTATCAGTTTCCCATTTATTCGGAAAAATATCTTTCTCTCTCGGATGTTAGTCGTAATTGAGTTTATGAATTTTCCTGGTAATCCAGTGTTAGCCAGAGTATCTTCCAGCACCTCTGGTAGGACGTTATCGTACGCACCTTTAATATCGCTAAATAAAGCAACGACATAGTTGTTTTTTGCCATTGATAGATATAGATCTGTTATAAAAATTGTTAAGTTGTCATATGTTCCCATGCCCTTTCTAAATCCACATTGGGATTTGGGAAGTATGTCATACTTTTCTACCCACCATTCTAATCTTCTCTTGATCATTCTATCTTTGACTTTTGCAATGCAGGAAGCCAAAGATATGAGTCTATAAGATGAAACTAAATTTGGGTGTTTATTCATTTTTCTGATAAGTATTATCACTTGTTGCCCCCAATCTTCTATTACTTCTGGATTCAGCCAAACTTTGTTAATTATATCTACCAGTATACTTTTAGCTTGTGGTGTCAAATTTGCAATCATTGAATATGATATGCCGTCTTTTCCAGGAGCTGTGTTGTTGCTTCTCTTGATAGCTATTTCCAGTTCCCACAATGAGAATGGTTCCGTCAGATTGTTTGTTTCTCTTTCCAGGACAGTTTTATGTCTATTGCCTAAGCCATTTTTGGCACCCGGTGGTGATAGATAGTCGATGATTTCCTCACTAATTTCTTCAGGGATATTACTATATGTGTCGGTCCCGTTCGTGTGTTTCTTGAGACGTCTGATCATTCCAAATACTTCTTTGACTGAAGTATTTAGATTCAATTTATTGACGTATTCCTTCCAACTGTCTTTTTTCTTCTTCCTGAAAATGTTTTTGATTTTCTTGTTTATATTCTCACACGTTAAATAGTTTTTATAGTTGGATTCGTGTCTATAAGCTTTCTCACTCTCTTTCCGTTCCTTTATTAGCTGATTGCATTCGTCATCCCACCACACTGGTTTAATGAACCTAGTATTAATCAATTTTTTCCTTTTTGGAATGCTTTTTTCTGCCGCTGAGTTAATTATCCGTATAAAATCTGTGTACGCTTTTACGGGATCACTTACACAAAATCCATTTAGTTCATCTTCTAGATGTATTTGATACTTTTCCCAGTCTGCTTTATTGAGGTTCCATCCAAGATCGTTATTTTTGAGTTGAGGAACTTCTTTTTGTTTCAGAGTTAGAATTATGGTAATGATCTGAGCCCAGAGACTCATCGATTACACTCCAATCTATTTTGTGCGCTATGTCCTGAGAGCAAAATGATATATCAACTGCTGTAAAATTGTTTTTAGATCTCAGATTTGGATTTCCATCATTGAGTATAAATAAGTCATTGGACTCTACGGATTCTAGTAAATTATTTCCCATTCTGCTATTCCATTTACCTCCCCATGCATAATGGTGGGCGTTAAAATCACCGCACAAAATGAATGGGTTTTCAAACTGTGACAATATATGATTCCATTGACTTACTGAGATATTGCTGTTAGGTGCAACATAAATGGATATAATGGTCAATTTGGTGTTACAGAACATAAGTGTTATTCTTTTGATTTGGCACTTGTTTACATCTATTGTGCCTATATTAATATTCTCTGTATTGAGTACCGTGATATTATCCTTGACTATTATAGCCGTACCTCCATATCCATCATTTCTATCGTTGCGGAAGATCTTGTTACCTCTGAAAGTGCAGTTGTTACCACCTTTTAACCATGTTTCTGAGAAGGCCGCTATTTGAATCTTTTTCTCGTATAGAAAATGTTCAATGCAGCCTTTGTTGGCAAACACTGATCTACAATTGTATTGCAATATTTTCAATTCCTGTGTCATTCTTGTCATTTCGGATTTGTTAGGTTTATCTGATCTCTTTCCATCCGATTAATTATGGCCATTAGCACTTGATTATTTTTTTGGTTGGTAGGGTTAAAAACATCCTTTAGTCTTTTGATTATGTGGTTCAGAGATATTTGCTCTGATGTGCTTGGATTTGTTTGTAATCCTCTTTTCTGTATATTCGTCGTTCTAACATCCTTCTCTTTTGTTTTATCTCTGTTGTCCTCTTTTGTCATTTTTGTATTTACGTTTTCATTTTTTTTTTAAATGGTATTTTATTTATATTAGGTGACGCTTTTCGTGCATCGTTTTCTATTTTATTGTTATTATTAGAGTTTTTAATGCTGTTGTCTATGGTTGGTGTCTCAACGCTAGTATTGTGTACTCTCCGTTTCTTGGGCTGATTCACTTCCGTATTTTCTGGTTCTTTATCTCTTGTGCGTTGTTGGTGATCTTGAATATCGGGAAAAACTTTTTTGTTTTGTAAGTCTAGTCTAGTTGTAATTATATTTGCGTAGGGTCGGTTCTCCAAAATCCTTTTTGCTTCATTATAACTAGCTTTATTAAATTCCATTATTTCCTTTAATTTAATTTGTTTTTTGTAGACTTTGCAATTTTTGTTAATTGCCTGATGTCCATTGCCGCATAATGCACATTTGGGTTCTTCCTCCCTGTTATCGCACTCCTTGTAGTTGTGGTTACCCGAACAATGTCCGCACCTGACACTACTTCGGCACTGTGTGGTCACGTGACCATAACATAAACAGTTATAGCATTGGATTATTTTGTTGTATTGACTCACCCGACACTTCACCGCATGTATTGTTACTTTCTCAGGTAACCTTTGGCCTCTGAAAGTTAGAACGCATACGGGCGTTTTTACATAATCGTTGTTTTGTTTTTTAAGAATTCGTTTGACTTCTAATATTTCCACTTCAGATTTTATATGTTTCAAAATATTCTGTTCTGATAGCTCGGCGTCTACGTCGTATATTACTCCCTTTTTTATTACAGTAGATAGTGGTATATATGCCCTTGCGCCGATCTCTGAGAATATATGGTCCACTACCAACTTATTTGTGAATTTGTAGTCATAACATTCAATTTTGATTTTGTTAATTCCAATAGCTTTAATTTCCTTAATATATTTGTCCATCTCTGGGTGCTTGTTAAATATCTTTCTTCCTAATGCCATGTGGTGTAGTTTGCCTATGTTTTTGTTCATCGATTCCACATAAATTAAAAATGGTCCTATGTCTTTTTCTGTGTATGACACTGTTTTAAATACTTTAGTATTTCTCGATTGATTATTTTTTTCATATGTATTCTCATTAATCTTATCGTTGGTTTTTAAATTTTCATTAATATTAATTACCTCATTATTATTATTAGTTTCTTGGGAAGGTTTGACTTCTGTGAGATTTTCACTAGCACTGTTTTTCTCTCGAGTCATTTCTAGATTTGTTATTGTTTTCATTGGCTTGCTGTTTAATACAACGTCACTTTCTTGCTCTGAATTGTTTGTTCCTTTAGGTGTAACATCACTATTTAAATTATTTAAATTAGCGTTTGTTTCAGTTTCCATATCTTCTCCATAACATATACGCAATGCGTTTCCTATGCACGGACCTAATTGTATTTGTTCGCTGTCATCGTCGGGACCCTCTCCGTAGGGTCCGCTATCCATTGTATCACTATTTCAACTACCTGCTACGGATTACTCACTATTCAACACTGAGGTCTTTATCGTTCGAACGCTCGTTGCTGACCAATTAAATAGGTAAAATTTATATTAAGGTCTCGTGAACTAAATCACAGTGCTCACAACCCAAAAACTAACAACAAAAGGAAATCATAAAGTTTCGTTATGGATTATTATTATTTAAGTAGTGGTCTGTTATATGTGGTCGAATAAGTTATTCGACAAAATGTCCCCTTTAATCGATTCCAAATTTATATTCCAAAATAATTATATAATCTAGAAAATGTTTTATAAATACTAATGAATATAAAATTATGCAACTAAGATTGGCCCAATTCGTACAGCCGTTTTAACGTTTTACCCCGATTGTTATATAGCTATATAAAATGGACATTTCTTCTTTATGAATTTGCTTGAACATATGTAGATTTTCGACATGAGTACATATTGTGATAAATTTCAATGTGTTTATTTTGATTTTCCTTTTCTACAACTGTGTATCCAAATTAGTGGTATCTTTGTTATCACCATGACCACTATATAGTATGCTCGGGAACTAATTGGGAAAAGACCCGATCGATAACAGTATTAGTATCTAAACAGCTTAAGAAAAATTCTGTAAAAAATCTATTATTATCATGTGGGACATGTTGAGCTATTTTAATTTTTTCATTGAAAATTGGAATGCTGGAAAAACTTTTTTCTATGCATTAGAAAGCCTATTCGGATGATGAAATCATGTAATATAATGCAAGTTCGTACTGCTGATACTTTACATTCTTCAAAATATAAATGTCATGGACCATATAACTACAAAACTCCTTATAGTATTGCAATGAAAAATTTGTATTGTAAATAGATTGTACTGTATATATTCGAAATGATTACTTCCATATCTATTTAAACTGTACTTATGTGGATGTAAAATAACATAATGTGAGCTTTATAAGCAATTTTTAAACAACTTCGTTTCCGAAGACCTTTATGAATATGATTTCTAAAATTACTATCTGTGTTATAATCCAATTTTCTTATTCATATCGCTGTCTATTATAACTTGCAATAAGTGATTAGATAGAAACGTCTATGGTGTCCCCTTCGATGAATTCCAAATTTAGGATCTCAATTTGAATAACCTAAATGCAATAATAATATAATTCATAAAATGTTTTGGTAACACATTATTCACATTAAACCAATAACTACTTGCACAGCACAGCGTTTGAAACAAAATTATTTATTTATTCTTTCATAAGCAAGCCTTAATCAATAAGAATAGTATTATTTCAAGCTCTTGATAAAAGAATACAAAAAGGCAGTGAGCATATACTTGAGAATTAAATAAAAACCTCATATAAAATCAAAATAAGCATTCTTATTAACATTTAAAAATATATAAATAATTAAATTTTAAAATTAAAAGAATAACACATAATCTGTTTTAACTTTGTTTTGACATATGAGTAGTGTTCATCTGTCATTTGAATAACATTGTGTGGGAAGCCATTTTGAATCAAGTGTTGTTTACCAAAAATTTTCAAAATAAATATGTAAAGTTTCTACGCGGATTTGAAATATTATCTCACCTTTTGGACAATCTCTGGATTGGCACGAATTTTTCAAGACTAAGACTGGCCAAATCCATTCAGCCGTTTTCGAGTTTTATTCGGACATTTGAAAGACAGCTCCATTTTTATATATAAGATATATAGAATTTTATGATATGAGTGGAACGAATATTAATTGTTTAATATGAAGAAAACAGCACTCAGATTTTTTTATCACAACTTTATTTTATTATTACAAACGTTTCGAGACTAAGGTGTGCCTCATCATCAGTGTAATTTCAATAACAGTTATTTATTACTAAACATTCTTTTTAATATTTTATTTAAAACTAAATTTGGACTTTTAATATAAAACATCAACTATACCTTGCATTGGCATTGGCAAGGTTATTTGTCACTTGCCAATGCAAGGTATAGTTGATGTTTTATATTAAAAGTCCAAATTTAGTTTTAAATAAAATATTAAAAAGAATGTTTAGTAATAAATAACTGTTATTGAAATTACACTGATGATGAGGCACACCTTAGTCTCGAAACGTTTGTAATAATAAAATAAAGTTGTGATAAAAAAATCTGAGTGCTGTTTTGTTCATATTAAACAATATATATATATATATATATATATATATATATATTATTAGGATTAAGAGTATGACTCCTAAACTATTACTCGGATTTTCAAAAATGTTTCTGAATTTTGTTCGGGAAATTTTCTAGGATTTTTTGATTCATAGACATATAGTTAGATTGTAAAAATAAATGGAAAAAATTGCAAAAAACCGTTTATCATTGTTTGACCTTGAAAATATTTGAGGAATAGTTTGACATTCAAAACAAATGAAGACTGTCATTTGCCAAATATTTTCATTCACTGATAGGCTAGCACAATATTAAAATATAATAAATTCATGATTATAAATAAGCAAAATGTCTACATTATTACAAAAGTCAACATTATTATTGCCAATTGTGTCAAGACAATTACAAAAATCTACATTATTATTGCCAAAAAGCAGCTGAGATGTGCCAAAAATTAAAATACATATGTAATATAATAAGATAGACTCAACGTGCGTTTGACGTGGTGATGCAGTTTGCGCATGCGTCTGACGATTGTGGACTGTCAGTGATTGCGCCTTGAACATACCCTATTTAAAATTCAATTTGACAGATTATTATTTTTTAACTAAACGTTAAAGAAAAATTAAAAGCGTTGTTTGCTAATATCGTCAGATATATGCATTTTAACGAAAATAATGAAATTATATAAATTAAAATAAATCACGGTTTTATAGTGTTCTAGGAACAATATTAAGCTAAATATGAAAATGGGGTTTTATAGTCCTCAAATTAAGCTTTAAAATAAGTATTTCTGCATGTAAAATGAGTGAGCTATCATGCAAATAAAAGACGCATACAATGTTTTTTTATTTGAATCAAATAGTTTACGAGTGCCATTTCCACCAAAATTAAAAATAATCGTATTCCATCTAGAATTAACTTGGTTTAAGAGATCTTGATGGATTCTAGAAAATACCATAACTTAAGTACAAACGATTTTCAAAAAACTCATGATTTCATGAAAAAAATCTATTAAAAAACAACCAAGTTCTCATTATTATATCTCTGAAATTCAAGGGTTTTTTCTGACTAATTATTGCTTTTTATTATTTTTTGTTACACAAATATTGATAGAGTTTTAATTGTTTAAAGAGTGCGCGGCAGTAACTTTGCCATTTCAAAATAAGAGAAATTACGGTAAAATTTATGATAGAGAAAGTTGTACGTCTATTAATTACCATTAAAATAGTATATTACAAGTTCTGATAAAATCAGAATTAAAAGAGTTATAATCCAATTAATGCCGGGAGTGGTGAAGGAGTGCAAATTGTTTTCACTTCTGAACTTAAGATAAAGATTAGCCTATTTCCGACATACGCTTTTTTCCTCTCCATTTACTGCAATAATTTTGTTTATCGTAGGTTGAATAGAGCACATGTGAACAGGATTTGAAAAATTAATTCACTTCAAATATGAACTTAAGTAATAATGTATATTGAATTATTCGTGAGAAAAATGTAATTTAGATGTTAACATTACTAAAAGCCAGTTGAAATATGGTACGAAATTATAAAAATTTTAGGCAACATTTTTGAAGCAATTATTTTGGGTAGAAACATTCAAGGTGATATTGTACCTCTACCGCAAATGCTATATATTAATTCTTTCTGAATATGCTATACCTTTTAAAAGATTTCAATTTCCAATACGTATATCTTGTGCTATAAATCACAAAGGCAGACGATTTTTCGTGTAATAAATTTGGAAAATCAATGTTTTAGTCGTGAATAAAACCTTGGATTTAAAATAAATTGAGCTATTGGAAATAAATTTGTTCTCCTAATTGCAGTGTATAATTTTTAATATACAATTTTATTGAACATGTTTTAATATTTGTTAATAAGGGATAATTAAAGTGTAACTGTGGGAATTGAGAATCATAATTTTATTTGAAGCAGTTCTACATTTAACATCACTCATATTTGTGCAAATAGTAATTCGAAAAACAACAATTGTGTAGATGTGGGTACAGCCGACCCGGCAAACGTTGTTTTGCTAAGTAACGTATATTCTAAACAATTTCTAGAGAATCAAAAATATTAATACTTTAAATTTATAAGGATGTTTTGTTTGAATGCTATATAAAATGAGGTATTATAAACCTCATCAGTTTGTCTATATTTTGTCAATAGAATCAAACTGGAAGTTTTATACACTTTCTATAGAAAACATGGTAGAGTACAATCCAAGTCTTTTTTGGTCTTTCGACTTATTTAATTACGTTTCAAGTTTTGCAGATTCTTTTTGAATTCTGGATTTTGTGTATAATTGTAAATAATACTGCTGAGCTTATACAAAATTTTCAAATTTCTGCAAGGAGAGATAGAAAATGAATTAAGTATTTCTTCCTTGACCTGCTTTTTGAAAAGTTTCAAGTAACATTCGATGAATTAAAGTAAATTTATTAAAAAGAATGTATGTAGAGCAATGCGAAGCATAAATGTCCAATTTGACATTGACCAAATATTAATTATATTATAAAAATTAAACCAATTATATCACAACAAATAACACATTTCAAACGAACTGACTACGTTCAGTAAAACTGCCAGCTACTTCATCATTGTAGAAATGTGCTTTTTTGCTGTCTTTCAAAAATTTGTTGTCTAGACCTTTTTACCCTGTAGGCGGAGTAACTTGGAACGGCCAGGTGGCAAACAGGTTTAATGTCTTATTTTAAATTTTAAAGGTATTTTACAAAATAATTACATTTTTAACTAATACTAAAAAACTACCAACGGAAGAAAATACTTTTATTATGAATTTTCAAAGATTACCGTTTATCTCCCGATAGCAAAGTCATGAGTATCTAGGTTATAGCTGGTTATACATCTTTTTCTCACTTCGTTCAAATATTGAAACAATGCTTAACTTTACTGGTTTTTAACACATAGCTGGTGGACCTTTTTAACCCCGGACCTTCATATATTACTATCTATTCTTCGATAAATTCAGGGAAATAACTGATAAATAATAATAAGTGGGAAAATGTTATTCGACAAAATGTCCCTTTGATCGATACCAAATTTAGGTTCTCAATTTAATTAACATAAATAAAAAATAATATAACCTAGAAAATGTTTTATAAATACCAATGAATTATACGAATGAGATCTTTCAGAGCACCGTGTTTGAGAAAAATATGCCAAAAGGTGCATTTTCATAATAACATTAATCCAAAAAAGTTGATATTTTGAGTTTCTAGTAACACTTGAGATTTTTGAACAGGCATCTATATAGATACGAAGATAAAGAAAACTAAATTTTGTTTTTAAAAGTGAATTTAATGGTCCATACGTTTCGAGTCCCAATTTGACTCTTCTTCAGTGATAATAGGGCAACACAAACAGTAAATATGCACTAAACAACTAATCAAAAACATCACATATAAAAATTGTTACTTGGAGACATGTTAAAATAATAAAAATAAATATGAATTAATATATATTTTTAATATTTTAACATGTCTTCAAGTAACAATTTTTATATGTAACGTTTTTGTTTAGTTGTTTAGTGCATATATACTTGCACTAAACAACTAAACACAATAATAAAAATAAATATTAATAATTTTTTTTTTATTCTTATTATGTTATTGTGTCACCAAATAACAATGTTTATATGTAATGTTTCTGTTTAGTTGTTTAGTGCATATTTATTTATGTTGTTTTATTGCTACTGAAGAAGAGTCAAATTGGGACTCGAAATCTATGGACCATTAAATTCACTTTTAAAAAACAATATTAAGTTTCTTTATCTGCGTATCTGGACGGATGTCTGTTTAAAAAGTTTATAATTTTAACAACATATGTATATATATACTAGCTGACCCGACAGACTTCGTCCTGTCAAAAAAATCTACCAAATCGGTTCTGATTGCTCTGTTGATCTTTTAAGGTTTTTTCTAAAGCATTAAAAGATTTTTTATGTGTAATCGTGCATTTATGCCAAACGATCTATTGATATTGCTGCAAAACCTTTGCCATTGCAGAGTTCTTCGAAATGTTGCTAGTTGGAGTTCATTGCTTTGCATATTTAATGGCAATTTTAGTGCTGAATGGGCTGTTCGACTACCTTCGAGTAAAGTTGCTGCGATTCCCGACGAAGTGAGTGCAAGTGAAATTTTGTTTTGTGAGCGAATTGTTGCTAATATTAATAAAATCAAAAAAGTTTTTCTTGTACCACCAGGCGCATCTAAGAAGTAAATCCCCCCAGAAGTAAAGTTTCGTCATTTGTTACTTTCATAAGAATATCAAATACATACCTCTGTTGTTCATTCAACAGTGGAAGATTTGTTTCGATTAATTTTTTCAAATTAATATTTCAGATCAAATTATTTCAGATGCAACTCTTGGTTAAAAGCATCATGCATTGGACGATTGGGCGCGGCCAGGCCTAATTGAATTAATAATTTGTTTGACATTATCAAGCACATGTCTTCAATTGAAAATTGCTTCGTTGTAAATATCTTCACTGATTTGCATATTTGGATTTCCCATTCTATTCCGTATTTGACACAAAATATCATCACACATGTAATCTTTGTACTTGATCCACAAATTAATTGGGTTTGATGGAAATCATGGGGATTGTGGATATTATTATAGAAAACAATGTTCGTATTTAACGAGCGTGTGAAGATAATACAGCATTACTGATAGTTTGATCCTAATGAGCGTCATTTTCTAGCAATTGTAAACGTTGGCAGGCTTCTCCGTAGAATCCACACAATTTACCATCAACATTTTGTAAATGTTGGAATGATGTTGGGCCACGTACATTGACTAATAGCAGTCGTAAATCAAAACATTTATCATTGCTTGGATGTACTGAATAAATTCTACCAATCGCATCGGTGGAATATGCATCTGGGTATCCTTTTTTCCGTCGTATAAATCTCCTTGAAGATTGATTCCAAGCATAATATTTTAGCATTTCAGAATATAGCAGTGTTAATGTAGTAGATGGTGGTTGAGCAGCTCTTTGATCTGCGTTCTCTGCTGTAAAATACAGCTAAGTGAACAGCAGAAGGGTGTCTCTCATTAATTGGAAAAGAAAATATTCGCCAAATTGCTTCATTACTACTAACATAGCGGCTCATTTGGTATTGAGTACCTTTATCATTGGAATTCTCTGCACCAATTCCAATCATAGCCATATAACTACCTTTGGTTACATATTTGCCAATGTATTTAACAGATTTCACTGAATGGCAAGATTCAACATTTATGTGTGCTTTGAAGGTCTTTGATAAAATGCGTGAATATGGAACAATCCAGCGATCTCAATCTTTTGTTGATCTATTTTTAAAATTGTTGATCTTCCATTGTCTGCTGTCGGCGGCGACAATGCAGTGGATAACCGTCATTACAAGTAATTATTTTCGATATTAATGTTCGTGGATATCGTTTGGAACGTTTGCCATCCATCATACACGGTGAATTTTGATTAGGAGTTCCACAGAGACTATGTATCACGTTTTTAATAACTACCTCATGCAATCAAGGACCTACTTGTACATTAGGGATTTCAGCCGATATCACTGCATTAACTTTATTTTGGCCTTATCTTTTCAACCAACCAAATCGAAATGTGTGCATGTGGCAATCCTCGTTTCTGCCACTCCACAGAATGCATCCAGCAGCGTGTCTCACCAAACTCATGATGTTTTACGATGAAATCCATCAGAATTTTCAACTTTAGTCTAAGGACTCTGGCTGTAATATCATGACGATCAATGGGTGATTGCCCTGGGAATAACTCCTGCTTGATTTCTATCTAGTGAGGATTGCATGTAAAAGTAATGAACAAATCTGCTGTAATATAATGACGAACATACGACATTGCATCTTGAGCATATTCGTGCATATGTATCGGGGCTTTCGATGTATGTTGCTGGAAGAATTGTCATCCGTCCCACATTCTGTGCATTTCTATCTGTATTAATCGCATCTCAAAGGTGAATATACTCTTCCGATCGGAGTTTAGTTTGATTAATCCTGATAAATGTTAATCTCTCCGTTTTAATTTTAACATACATGTCAACAATATATTGGTGATATAATCGCCGACATTTCAATATGTGATTGTCTTCATTTTCCCGAATCATTAGGCGGTATGAATGATATTTCATTGAACTTAATTTTTTGATGATTTCCGAACCTGTAAATATAATTAGTATCAATAACATTGAAATATAAAATTAAAATACATAATATATTGAGTGAGATATAATCGTCATAGCTAAACTATTATTTTAATTACCTGTAATGGGATTTATCATTTTTATTGACAAATCATAACTATTGTTCTGTAATAACATGATCGTACGTGCTTTTAATAAAAATATGAATTTATTCTTCAATGTTAATTAAAGTCCAAGATCTTCGCATGAACGCGGAAGCACGCCATCCCGAATTTGTCACGTCCAATACAATATATAATGAGTCAAAATTATTTGTATAAACTAGTGATGTCTTAGACAAGAGTCTAGCCAAGTGAGTCTTAATGTCTAGTCTAGAGTGATGTCTTAGGCAAGAGTCTAGCCAAGTGATAATGTCTTAAGAGTAGTCTTAGATATCTTAAGTGGAGATTATGTATGTGAATTAGAAGAAATAAACACAGTGTAAAATATTACAAGTGGATTTTTATATTGGAAACCAGAAGTTGTCTCTTCCAGCAAATACCTTACTGAAAGGACCCATTATTCTGAAGAGAGCTATTATCAAACCAGTCAATCAAACATTACTCCTACTGCTCGACCCAAGGCACCAGGAAAGGTTGGACGGACATTATTACCATATCATATAAAGAATCTGCTACAGCAACCACTAACCGGGACTGTGGATCTACCAACAATTGGACCTCCAACCCATACCTAAACCTTACCACCAACCACCTTAAAGCATTTCATGGTGTCAAGCGGTGGGATTTCCTTGTAGTGAAGTGTTAGTTTTGTGAATTGTGCTTGGTGAATTCTGGATCCGGTTTTCTTCGCACCCAGAGGCCGCAGAGTCATTAAAGTAAAACGGATTATCCAGCAAGCAGCAAGACCAGGACTAGCACGAGGAACTAAAGGCATTAAACGTGGCAGCATTAACGAGATAAACTACGCAGACAGATCGACGCAGACTTCTTGACTAAGGCTCACTCCCCAAGTAAGAAAAACACAACCAGACCAGAACATCATATTCTTCAATTTTTTTTTAAGATTTTATTTGTCAATTAGAATATAAATAATAATATTTTGTCAATTTGAATTTTTTTTTAAGTATTAGGATTTTAGTTGTACTTGGGTAACATTTCCGTAACAACGGGCAGTTCGATTAGTGTTTACACCACTATTATTTTGTTGACTTCACGTAACCATCAAGGTTAAGTTCAAGTAAATATTGTTAACTAAGCAATTTTTAACAAAAACAATTACGAGCATTGCCAGGTCCGAATTTCATATATATACAGAAATATGACAAAGTAAAATAATTGTAAAGATTAGTAACAAAGTCATCAAGTAATAATATAAAAGACTCAGAAAGTAATATTGAAAAGTAAGTGACTCTAGTTAATGACTTTGAGTTTCCAATTTACTTCTGTAAATCTTTTTATAACGTCATGATTTTTAATGTGGCTTTAAATGCCAGTATCAGGGCGAAATACCTAAAGGATTTAGTGTAGCCATTGTGCCACTTTTCAGGCGATAGTGCCAATCCTTCATTTCAGATAGCCTAATATTAAATTGTTCAAAAGAAACAATAAGTATCTGACAAATAAATAATCAGGGTAGGAAAAACCCAAATGGAGACTCGTAAGGTTAGTGAAAACCGCGAGATCTTAAATATATTTGACGTAATTTTGATGACTTATAAGAGACTCATGAATCCGCTGGAACGAGTCAATAAAATCTTTCAAATAACTTTTATTTCGTTATTTTCACTTTTAGGACCAAAACACGCTCGTTGATATTGAATATTGCATGAAAATAACTTTCAACTAGTAATGTTATATATAGAAATGATTTTGAAAAAATATTACATAAGAATGAAATTTTAATCTTAAATATTGCATTAAATGAACTTTAAAGTTTCGTGTGAAAATAATTGAACTTGAAAACGCAAATTTCAATAATAATTAAATTTAATCAACTGCCCACAACACAAAATGTTACAGAAATGAAGGGGATAAATTTAAATTAATGTCAATAATAGTAATGTAACTATCCCCATAGAATAGAATTATAAATTGAAAAAAAAATAGGAAAATAGTAAAAGTCCATGTTTGAATTATTGATACAAAATGATTTCATTTTAAATTAAATTCAATTTATTGGCGTTATATTGAACGTGCAATATTTCCTAAATTTTCTCTACAATTATAATAAAGTTTATTTTGAAAATTAATAAGCAATTGAGTAAATTTGTTTTCTATTATAGTAATTTTGTAAATTAACAATAATAATATTTTTCCTAATTGAAATTTTTATAATTGTTTGTACTAAATGTAATTTCGATTATTTGCGTTAATAGTATAACAAGCTTTATCATATTTCTATTTTGAAATTTGAGTAAAGAAATATCACGTAACATTCGGTTTCAAACTTTAACAAGGCACGCAATATAAATTTACTTATGATGTATTAACTTCGTTAATTTTATGAAAATTGATGTACTTTACAAAACTTTATTTTATTATTATTTAAAAAAAATTTTTTTTTTTTGAAGTACTAATTGGCGACATATTTTTGTTCAATTAATATTCCAATAATTCGATATTTTAATCTTGATTTCGAATAATTTTATCGTAATTTATTTTGTTTTATTTGACATATTAATATTTTCATAGTTGTATTTTTATTTTTATTGATAATAATTATGAATAACTATGAATTTCGAGCGTTCAAAGCAGATATAATAAGACCAATAACACAAATAGAATTTCTATCGCCTTAATTATTTATTCACTTATAACAAAAGTAATTTTGATGCATAGTATCAATAATTCACATGGAAATATAATACAAAAAATATAAATACTTTGTATCAATTATTCTGAATTTGAAAGGCCTCTCATTTTTTGTTAATACTGACATTCTAAATATAATAATTTCAAATTAATATTTTTATATTGTATATTTTTATAGTACAAATAGAATGTTCAAAATAGAAATAGAAAATAAAAGTTATAAAATCAAGAGGGCCCAGGAATGTATTAATGTAGAAGTATGTGACAACACACAATTATTAGATTACAAAACAAATTATCACTATCTTCCATTTCTATCTATGTAGATGTAATGCATTAGAATGGCAACAAGTGTGCAAGCTATTTTTTTAAATTTTCGAAGATTGATGCAGGATTCTCATACAGGTTCAGTTAGAGATAATCGCGCGCGCATTTTTAAACATCATATTCAAAACATTAAACTGAATCTGACACAGAGTATTTTGATCATAATTTGAAATTCGAATCAAATAAATAAATTATCATACAAAAATTAAACAATTTATGATAATATTAAATTTGTGAAAAGAAAGAGAGATCTTGCACCTTGTGAATATTCTTATGCAAATAGAAAGGTTGTTTTTATTATTTTACTATCATAGTAGAAACTTCATTATATATAAAATCAATTAATGATAGTGATAATGAATCAAATAATTAATTTTATCACATAAATTTTTAAAAGTTTTATTGATGTGTAAACAATATAAATCAAATAGGTCACAACTTCGCTTTTTGTCTACTAATCATTTTAAAGCAGACACACGAATTATGCAACTTGAGCGAATTCATATGGTATTAGATTGCATACTGTATCGAATAAGAATATCCTAATAATGTAACTAATTATTGTTTATAATATTTTGCTGTATTATCAAAATCCTACTTTTGAAATTAAACAAACTGTTGAAACTAAATCAAAATAATTTTAATGAACTATTAAAAATCACAATATGCAGCAAAATGTTACAACAATATTAGATTTTTTTTAAAAAATGTTTGATGATAATTTTTTTACCAATATTATCATCAGAATTGTTAACTAATTATTATATTGCAGACATACTACAAAATTTTATACTTTTACTTTTTTATATTCTGTAAATAGTTTTCTCTCTTTTGCTATAATCAATTGTACCATAGATTATTATTTTTCATTTATCGAGAACGATAAATTGTTTTAGAGGGGAGGAACCCCAATAAATTGTAATTTCTTTTTTCTTTTTAATTGTTAGAGGACTAACAATATTCTTTAGGGGTGGCGTGTTTTGTAATAATATGATCGTACGTGCTTTTAATAAAAATATGAATTTATTCTTCAATGTTAATTAAAGTCCAAGATCTTCGCATGAACGCGGAAGCACGCCATCCCGAATTTGTCACGTCCAATACAATATATAATGAGTCAAAATTATTTGTATAAACTAGTGATGTCTTAGACAAGAGTCTAGCCAAGTGAGTCTTAATGTCTAGTCTAGAGTGATGTCTTAGGCAAGAGTCTAGCCAAGTGATAATGTCTTAAGAGTAGTCTTGGATATCTTAAGTGGAGATTATGTCTGTGAATTAGAAGAAATAAACACAGTGTAAAATATTACAAGTGGATTTTTATATTGGAAACCAGAAGTTGTCTCTTCCAGCAAATACCTTACTGAAAGGACCCATTATTCTGAAGAGAGCTATTATCAAACCAATAAATCAAACATTACTCCTACTGCTCGACCCAAGGTACCAGGAAAGGTTGGACGGACATTATTACCATATCATATAAAGAATCTGCTACAGTAACCACTAACCGGGACTGTGGATCTACAAACAATTGGACCAACAACATTATATCATTTCACTATCTTCACCTTGCCAAAATATAATGGGATATTGCAGTGCATCATATGAGCGGTGTGTTTCCTTTATACGTTGTAATTGATCATTCCGACTATGTAAAACAATATCACGGGAATCAAAGTTTTCTCTAACTACAACGATAGCATCTTCATCAATAGTTGGTGCATTAAAACGTCTAGCATGTTGACCCGCAGGTTTTATCAGCTCTGATTACAATTTTGTAATTATCAGATGGCATCAGATCAAGTGCAGTTTTAAACAATATAATCAATTGATTGTGTTCATAAAAAAAGTTTGTAATTGTTCTACAATAGGCCTCTTTACTCAATTGTTATATGCGCAACGCTTATCAATTTCTTGTTGTGAATTGCCCATAAAATAAATTTGCAAAAATTGCTAGCTGGAACTGGTAACAATGAATCTGCTCTGTGATATATTTTGCCTTGTATCTGTAAATTAAAAAATAAATACCAAATATACCAAAAACACTATAAAATAAAATAAAAAAGCAATGTGTGGAATAAATTTATGTATTGTTATTACTGCTGTAATACATACCTTGAAAGTTGGCATGAAATGGTTCCGAACAACATTTGTTACACCAAATGAAGTCATTTGAAAGCAATTGTTATATTGTTGAATATTTTTCAAAAAGTGTATGGAATCAGTTCCTCTTCTTGAAATCAATGAGTACAATGGCTCTAGTGGTGGATTCAACGATATTAATTTCGCTTTACCATTTGCGCAACACAATGCATTGGCTTCGTTTTTGTATTTTAATGCTTTACAATGTGAGCAAACCGAGTTCACAGAACCAATGACAACACATTGGTACATCGTCAATTGACACATCGTAACTGAAAGCAGCTCGATTCATACTTGCGCGATTATTTGTTGAAAGTCGTGATCGCGCTTCACGTGTTTGCGATATCCTAATTCTTTCATGTTCATTTCGGTCGTCATGTCTTGTGCAATACGATTAGATCGGTAATTAGCTTGGCTTGTAGCGTATCGTGTTCTTCTACTTAAATTGCCTCGTCTTATAGGAGGCATTATTAAAATATTGTGTCACATGCAATAACTTTTTATTCATAGGTAGATAACAAAACACTACCTACAAAACAAAAGCACACTCAGTAGAGTACAACAGAAAATGCAAGAAAAACATCACCGGCAAGGGCGGTAAATGGACATTGACATTGATTTTTTTAATATTATATGGCTTGAAGTCAAATTCTTTAAAGCCGCACTAATTTTGTCGCCTGCCGAAAGTAAAACATATAAAATAATATCGAGAAGCCGACTACGATTATTTGTATTAGTTAGAAATGGACTGTTTTTAGGGTTTTCCCTACGATTATTCGATTTTTTCTCGCAATGTTCTTCGTAAGAACCATCCTTGGACATCAATAAACATTTAAAAAAAAGAACTGGCCAAATTGGTCGAGGCATTGTTGAGTTATGCGCTTACCAACACTTTTTGCGATCCATTTTTAGATATAAGATATATATATATATATATATATATATATATATATATATATTTGTTGTGCACCCTTGAGCTAACAACAATTATGTTGAGATCCCAACACTGGTACCAAATGTTGTGGATTCGCCGTTGCCAACAATTATGTTGCGTCACGCCAACGATGTCAACATTTATAATTAGGTTCTTCTGCTGCTAACGCTTTTATCACAAACATTTGAAGACGTTTATTAACTTTATTTACTTCATTATTCGGTTACACTTAATTACAACTTAATACACAATTAATATATTGGAATGAAGACTGATGTGAACTGTTTAGAAAGTAAGCTATGAATGAACGCTGATCTCGTCATCCTCAGGCTTTTAGAAAATGTTCGTTATGCATGATTCAACTTGTTTATTTTAGACGCAATTTGTGGTTTTGACGTCGAAGAAACCGTTATTCTGACATGCATACAATGTTGCAAGCTTATCTCTGATACAATTTATGAGCTGTGAGTCAACAACGTCTATATTGCGTCTTTCATATTGACTGTTATATAGAATTTATAATATTATTTATAATTATTGCAAAGGGGTGGATGGCACTACACCTCACCCGCCAAGAAAAGCGCGCCCTCGTGCGTTCATAAAAAAAAAGCATTTCGGGTGCTTCAAAAAAATGTTTGCACTCATGCTATTACATTGTATAGAGACTTGTATAGATTTCTTGTAATTACTTGTTTGGATATAATTAATATAATGCTGAAGTTCATATAACATTTCAAATACATTTTTTTTCTTCATGAAATTTCGAAAAAATTCAAAAAAAATGTTAATAAAAAAAAATTCAAACGCTTTATTTACTGTAGAACAATATCATGAATTTACAATTAAGCATAATTCTATATTAATGATAATATTTTTCAAAATTTTATGATTACAGTTGAGTTATATAATATCTATATAATATTTCAAAATATAAAATTTCATTGGTTAATAATAATGTGAACAATTTTACAATAATAATCATGACTTATAATATAACAATGTTCTCTTTTTATTTAAAAAAAAAACTTTGATTTCATTTACATTGTAAATTTTAATATTTGTGAAAAAGTTTGAGAATTTTTGGTTGTGACAATTTTATTTTAATTCATTTGTTTTTAATCTCTTTCTAACATATAATTCATTTTTCCTTTGTAAACTTAAATTGTTGTCTATTTCTGACAATTGGAATTATTTATTTCATTTTCGGTTTTGTAAATTTCAATTCGCAAAAGAAAAAAAATCATTATCAGTTGGCATGTCCTTTGTCGTCGATCGGTATGATCCGTCCTGTACTACTTGTCTCAAAAACCCTGTATGCATCTTTAAATAGAGGCATCAGTTTTTTGGATTTACTTGCGTAAGGATTTTTGTCTGTTAATAACTCTAAATTGTCGATTTTAAATGTCCGTTGTGGTTTCACATACTTGTCGTAGGATTTCTTTGATTTTGTTTGTTGATAAAGATGTTTGTTAGTAGTTGTGACTATCTCTGGTTCTTCAACTTTTTTGATTACTTTGTTTGTTTGTACTTCTGAACTTTTGTTCGTAAAATCTTTGTCTGATTGCATTTTGTGCTTTTGTGAAACTTGAGGGTTGTCTAAAATTTTGTCATTCTGTTTTGTTTTGTTATTTAATATTGTTAAAATATTTTTGTCATGTGTTTCTTTGATTTGGTCTTGGTCTTTTACTTGCTGTTTTTCGTTTCTTGGGTCTCGCTCTTTGTTTGGTTTTGTGCAAAAAGTTTTGTTTTCAATTTGTAACGAGACATTTTTGTTTTTGAAATTTATTTCTTGTTTATCCGTTTTGTTTATTAAAAATTAATACGTACATGTAATAGTTTCGTTTTCTGATGAAGTTTGTTTTGGATCTTGGGTTTGGGAATTTGTGGTTTGTTGGTTTTCATCACAGTTTGACATACTGTGAGTATGTGCGTTTGTTGCATTTTCTGCATGTGTGTGCGAGTTGCATGTTTGTCTGTGTTCGTTGGTAGGGGTAATAAAAGTTTTTGACATGTTGTAATAACTTCGATTTGTATTAAAATTTCTTCGATTTGGATTTCTACACTCAAAAATTAAATGACCTTGTTTTTTACAGTAATTGCAAAATTTTTGGTTATTATTATTTGAATTAGCGTTATTCTTTTTATTTAAGAAACATTGTGGAGCAATATGACCACGTTTTTTGCAAATGTAACATGTTATATTATTATTTTGATTATTTCTGATATTTGAAGAATTTTGACAGGCTTCTTCTTGCAAAGCGAAGTCAATAGCATCTTTGATATCAGAAAATTGACAACATTTTACTAAGGTTTTTAACGGTTCTCTTAAGCCATTTTCAAAAACTTTTATACCTACTTGTTCGAATGTAATTTGTGTTGTTGTTGCATAGTCATGTCCTACTGTAATTGAGTTTGAATAATGAATTTGTCGTAAAATTTCATCAATTCTGTCTCCAAATCTTTTTACTGTTTCGTTATATTTTTGTTTCAAAATGTTCAATTCGTTTAATAAACTAGAAATGGGTCGTTTTACAACATATTCTTTAGCTAAATAACATTTTAAATCATCCCACGTTTCAAAATTAATAAATTGGATTTTTGCAAAAATTTGTGAGTCCAATTTCAATTTTATGACTGTAAGCAATTTTTCTGCTTCTGATGGATTCAAATCCTAATCCTTTTTTATTTGAATATCCTTCTGGTTCACTCGAATTCACAATCACTTGAACTTTTGTAACACTTGAACATTGATTTGTATCACTTTTTCATAACACTTGCAGAATCCCACACTGCCACCAAATTAATGTTGTGCACCCTTGAGCTAACAACAATTATGTTGAGATCCCAACACTGGTACCAAATGTTGTGGATTCGCCGTTGCCATCAATTATGTTTTGTCACGCCAACGATGTCAACATTTATAATTAGGTTCTTCTGCTGCTAACGCTTTTATCACTGCGGAAATATTTAATTAAACATTTGAAGACGTTTATTAACTTTATTTACTTCATTATACGGTTACACTTGATTACAACTTAATACACGATTAATATATTGGAATGAAGACTGATGTGAACTGTTTGGAAAGTAAGCTATGAATGAACGCTGATCTCGTCATCCTCAGGCTTTTATAACCTCTGATGATGACGTGACCATCCTTCTAGAAAATGTTCGTTATGCATGATTCAACTTATTTATTTTAGACGCAATTTGTGGTTTTGTCGTCGAAGAAACCGTTATTCTGACATGCATAATGTTGCAAGCTTATCTCTGATACAATCTATGAGCTGTGAGTCAGCAACGTATATATTGCGTCTTTCATATTGACTGTTATATAGAATTTATAATATTATTTATAATTATTGCAAAGGGGTGGGTGGCACTACAATATATATATATATATATATATATATATATATATATATATATATAAAGCGAGAGGTTTTTCTTTAGATGGTGAAATAATATGATAAAATTGTTTCTTGGGCATCCATCCAGTAATTAAAAAGTTTTATTGAAAAATGTTTTTATTTAGAGAACAAACTGTTTTTTAATTACTGGATGGATGCCCAAGAAACAATTTTATCATATATATATATATATATACACCTAAGTCTGTTTTTACACGGT
The DNA here is from genome assembly GCF_003426905.1 of Ctenocephalides felis. Taxonomy (NCBI): domain Eukaryota; kingdom Metazoa; phylum Arthropoda; class Insecta; order Siphonaptera; family Pulicidae; genus Ctenocephalides; species Ctenocephalides felis. The sequence continues at coordinate 50,193,532 of NW_020537646.1, forward strand.
CTTTTTGTACACGGTTTTGATATAACACGGTTTGAAAATTGAATATTTTTAATTTTTTTTACACGATTTTATTCCATTTAGCACGATTTGAAATTTTATTTACTTAATTTTTTTGTCAAATTTAATTTTTGCGAAGTATGTTCATATCACAAAAAAGTATTTATGAAAGAAAAAAGTCTGAAATCATCGTAGTATCGATAGTTTGCGAACACTAGCTTAAAGATTTAAGTGAATTCCCATTTAGCGCGTACAAACAATTTTTACTTTGATTTTTTTTTATTATATTTGATTTAATAAAATAAACATGAATTCTTGTTCTTAAAAATTCTTGTTGTTCACTAATTTTAATAGGTTTTAGAGATTAGGAACAAATCACCCATTTTTGTATGAGATCAATATCTTTTTTTACACGTTTTTTTTACGCGGCTTCTTCTAGAACCAATCTACCGTGTAAAAACAGACTTAGGTGTATATATATATATATATATATATATATATATATATATATGAACAATAATCTATTTTAGGTTTGATACTGGTGACAGATGCAATATCTGCCCTGGGATTGCATGAAGGAACACATAATATTGGTCAATTATCAGTACAAATTACAGGTTCACGTGCTTATATTGCAGGCACTGATACTTTATGTGGTAGTATATGTTCAATGAATGAATGCATTAAATTTTTCTTAGAAGCAACAGGTAAGTTACGTACTATACTATGTAAACATAAATATATATTTTTTAAACATATATGAATAATAATATATTTATATAAATATATTATGTGAATGTTTGATATCGTAAAATTTTGTTTGGCATCCACAAATGTTAAGCACAATTCTTATTTTGGTTATTTGACGGTTTGTGACAATCTTTTTCTTTTAAAAAATATAGTATTGCTAAAATGAAGGAACAGTTAGAATTCGCGTCTTTATCAAACAATTTAATTTACAAAGTTTTTATAAACCATTTTATTGATTTTAAATCACAATGTTTTGAATCTATTTTATTATTGATATTGGTGACAGTATCATATAATCATATGCTAAAGTCAAAATATTAAAATATCAAATTTTCACTTAACTTCATTATTTCGCTAGTTAGTTCATCGCTTGGTGTACTGAACTATCCCTTCTTATCCGTATCAAAACGTATTACGACAATGTGTAGTCAGTTATACTTTTGCTGATGATTTATTTTAGATTTTACACCATAGGTTTTCAGATTTTTTAAAAAGTAAAATTGGCCTTGACATATTATTTATATATGAATTTTTAGCTGGTGTTATTTTTTTTTTAATTTTTATAAATGTTATTTTTTTATAGTTGAATATCTTTCAGGAGTAAAAATGTTGTTAGGAATCAAAACACATGAAATTTTTGATAGAGTAGATAATTGATTTAATCTACAATAATTTGATTTATATATGATCTCTCTATCTATCTATCTACTTGTTTAATACTTACCTTCGTACCATTCTAGCGGTCCACCATTCTACTGGTCCACCTGGCTACCTTTCTTGTTGTCTACCTATCCTCTTAGTTACCTGTTTTATTGTCTATCCCTCTACCTGCCCACCTGTCTTTCTGTTTACTTCTACGTACATTTTGACCTGTTATCTATTCACATGTTTCACCGTTTTTTATCTGTTATAATTTTTTTGTATCTATCGATCTGTATACCTATTAACATGTTTATTTACTAGTCTATCCGTCTACCGGCCTTCCTACCTATCCGTCTATCTTTTTATCTGTTCAACAATTTACCTATAGATGTTTCTATTTTCCTACATATCTACCTACGGTATACTATACACCTGTCTACCTATACATTTATACTTTTGTCTACATGTGCACCCGTTTGCTTATCTACTAGCATAATTATCTACATGTGTACCTGCCAGTCTGTTCACATGTCTACCTGTCTAACCGCATACTGACCATCTGTTTACCTGTGTATCATTTTTTTCTATCTGTCTTTACGGAGCATCCGATAAGAACTATTTAAAAAATCTTCGATTCGTATTGACGGGGGGATGTGCTGATTAGTTTTTTTCATAGACAATGTTTCTGAGATAAAAAGCAAGTAGTTGAAAATAGCATTTTGCCTTAAGGCAAGTAGCATAAATTTAATGAAATGTCTAATAGTTAACTTCAACTAACAATGAAGTTAACGTTAGCAATAAAAGTTATTTTTGTATTATTGTTTACTATGGAGAATATATTCAGAAGATACTCATTTTTGTCATCTATTGTATTTAACAAAAATATTTCACCTAAACTTTTTGAATTCAAAACTCTGAAAAGATTTAAGATGAAATAAAATAAAATATAATATAATTGTTTTAGAAAAACGATTACCATTTCACTATCTTCGAGTGTAGTGAATTTATTTATTATATCAATTATTTGTTAGCCTCATTTTCTATTTAGGGCCTTGGATCAGTCAGAATCGTTTTGATTAAATTTTTTACATGTGATACATTTACGCTTTTATTGTATTTTTTCACAATTTTGTTTATTTGATTGTCATATGTGATTTCTTCATCTTTGAAAATAATTATGATAAATTAGGAGGAATAGTACAAAATGAGAATTATATTTTAGACCTAAAACTAAAAACTTTTCAATCGAAAAAAATGAAATTTTTAAGTAACAGTTCTCAAAAGCAATTTCAATGGAATTATTTCATCGATCTGTAATTAATTTTACAATAAAAATATTGAATAATTCAGTTTATGTATGAAATCTAAAACTGCTATTTACTTACTCATTATACTTCTTTATTTTGTACATAATTCTATCAATTTGCTCGAAGATTTCACACTCACATATTTAAAGCCAAAAGTTTTTGCTAAACATTGATATTTCCAATTAATATCTCTCGAACACTTTCTGTATCTGTGATTAATTATAGTGTACAGACACGTGTGCTTGTATGTTCTTAAAATGTAGTTTATTATTACAATGCTGGTTAATTTATCTAGTTCAACCAACTTTTGCAGAACTGTTTAGTGCGTGAACTTTATCGCCAAAATAACGCTAATATTTTTTTCAAATGTTGATGATCTTTTAAAATAAAATGGCTTGTTGGTGTACCTAATATTTTAGTATGTTCAATAAGACCATGAAATGTATTGTCGTAAAAAGTTTCAGAAAAATTGTCAAAACTTTTTTTTTAACTGTTAATATCATTCCCAACCAATATCTTTCAAAAAGTTTTTTAATTTTTTAAAATCGATTCAGGATTGTTAGCTAAAACGTAGATCAAAAATTTCAAACTTTTTGCAATCATCGCACAAAACTGAGAAATGATAGTTCTCGTTAAGATACATCGAATGACTTTTAAATTTTTGAAATCGGTTCAGCGTTTTTGAGAAAACGTCGATACACACTTTTTTCAAATTTGGTCAGAAAATTCGATTCAGAAAGGCTTGAAACAATGAGAAAACATAAAATTAGAAAAACGGATATTTTATGAAAATATAAACTTCTGCGTTAAGTTTTTTTCGCCAAATGGTTATTTTTCCCCCCTTTTTTATTATATCCCTGAAATTGTTAGACCTGCCTAGCCAAAAATTTCTGAGTTTTTCATTTCATAAATACAAATAAAATGTTTTTTTTTTTGAATCATCCAAATCGGACGCTTCGTTCTCTCAAAAATTTAATTGCCATTTTTCAACTTTTTGCCGCATATCGAACTTATCAATTTTCAAATTCATTTCTAGTTTATCTATTAAACATTTAAAGGGGTATTCTAGTGTAGAAATTTCAATTCAAACGTTTACTATTCAAGAATATGTGTATATGAGAACTTTTTAAAATTTCAATTATTTTCGAAGAAATGGCTATTTAACCATGATAATCTTTTCCTGTTTGCTTCCTTTGTCGAAATTTTAAATGGGTTTTCTCCATAATGTCTTTCTCAACACGGTGTCTACGTTTTCTGCTGCTGGACCCATTTACTTGAAATTTTCAGAGAATCTTCTTTTCAGACTACTCTCATTCGGCAGATACTAGCATTATACCCAAATTTCAATTTTATCAAGCGAATTGTTTTGAATGATTCAAAAACCATTTTATTAGTTTTTGGACAAGGCAGGACCAGCCGTTTCGAAGATACGGGGCGAAAATTGTCAAAAATGGTAACTCAGTTTTCGAGAGAACGGAGAGTTTAATTTTAATAATTAACTTCCCGTAGGGTAAGTTATAGTAATCGCAAAAAATCGACACACATCCCACAGTTGCTGCCAGCGGTCAATGCTCTTCTGCCGTTCTTCTATTCTCAACTTTTCAGGACTCAGTTTTTGATATCTTTGATGGTATATTGTCCGTCTTGCCTCTGCTAAGATTATGAGAGGCAGAGTTTCTGAAATGACACATACTGCTTTCTCCGATATTGTGCGAAATGCCTAAATTGTCTATCTTGCCTCTGCTAAGATTAGTAGAGGCAGAGTTCCTGAAATGACACACACTGCTTTCTCCGATATTGTGCGAAATGCGCAAGCAATTCATAAAGCACTCAGACGATATATAGGTCCTGCCATTCTCCTCGATTTTTTGAGTTTTGAGAGCATCAGCCCATACGGTGATGCCATATGTAAGCACCGAAGTAACCATTGTTGATAGTAATATCTTTCTGGTTTGTTTAGAACCTCCAACATCAGTCGAGCAAGTCTCGTCCTAACTATTGACGCCTTAGCACTAACGTGTTTCACCTGTTGGTTGAAATTCAGTCGAGCATCAAGCATTACGCCGAGGTTTTGAAGTGATCTCTAGATTTCCTATCTTTAGCTTGATGGTCTCTATTGTTTTTCTGCTCGTGATAAGAACAGCTTCACTTTTTTGTTGTGCTAATTGGAGGTTTATTGTTCCCATCCAGCGATTAATTTTTCTAAAAGTTATGTAAAATAGACTCACAATCTCATAAATTTGTTTGGAGTTTAGTTTCATACATGCTGGAATCTCAAGTCTCAAAAGGCCATCATACATAGTATTCCACAGCAAAGGGAACAGAGCCCTGAGGCACACCTCCTGTTATATTAAATTCTTCTGTACTATCGCGTGAATCGTACGTTAGAATACTCTCTGTAAAGAAGCTTGCGACTACATTGCAGAGGTATACTGGCACCTTCTTGTCACTGAGTGCATTCATGATGCAATCTCAGTTTGCAGATTGGCTCCAAGACAGTACTTCCTCACACCCACCTTCCATGTGGTCCCAGAAATTGTTTCCTTGGCGGTATTAACCAAGTTTATAGCAGCGATAGTTGATCGCCCTTTGCGTTATTTGTGTGTGTGTGATACAAATTTTAGTCGACGATTTCGGGAACACGGTTCAATCGATTTCAATTATTCAAAAAACATTCAATTGCTGTTGATAAGGAGACGTGCTGATTAGTTTTTGGCATAAGCAGGTCTAGCCATTTCGAAGATACGGGGCAAAAATTGCCACAAACGAAAATTTAGTTTTTAAAAGAACGGAGCGTCCGATTTGAGTAATACAAAGAACATTTTACTTATATTGACAAGATGAAGAATTGGTAAAATTTTCATAACGACAGGTCGAGCGATTTCGGAGATCTGGTGAAAAATTGAAAATAAATGCCATTTGGCGCCATTGTCAATTTATCCTAGATGATTATTTTACATTTTCGCAAAACTTTCGCCATTCCTGATTTCTTCTTTATGTTGCACATTGCTTCTGGGTTAACATGAACATTTAAAAGTAATTTAAATGCCGAATGCGCAGTTCGTCCTCCTTCAAGTAATATCGCTGCAATTCCTGATGAAATTATTGCCAACGCAATATTATTTTGCGACCGCACACGTGCAAGAATCAATGAAATAATAAATGTTTTCTGTCCAAAAAAAAGAATCCGCCCTGTTGTCCCTCAATTGACGTATTAATTTGATCATATATACTTTGTTGCTCGGCAGCAAGCAATATTTCACTATTAGCAACAAAAGTAGCTAAAGCAGTTTTATCAAACTGGTGTTCATATTGAACATCGCTGTTCATGATATCTACTGCTGCTCTGCTCGGTGCTGACATGCCAAATTAGCGACATGTTCGAAATTTGGATACAAATATCTTTAATTATTATTAAGGCTTCGTTATATATTTGTTCTGAAAATTCATGATTATTATCTTGATTATTAATTTTATACCAATGCAAAACATCCTCACTCATTGGGTCTTTATGTGTATTCCACAGTGCAGATGCATCTGTGACATTTTGGAAAAACCAAAAATAAGCCAGATTGCTTCATGGCTACTGACGTATCGACCCATTTGATATCGAGTTATTTCATCTTTCTCATTAATACTTTTAATATCAAATATCGCTTTGTCGCTCCCTTTATGAACATATTTGCATATGTATTTTATCGACTTCACCGAGCTGCACATTTATATGCGCTTCATAGGTTTTGCATAGCAAAGGCGAATGAGGAACTACCCATCGATTATCAACATCTTTTACCCCGCCATTCGATAGTCGCAATTCAAAACATTGTCCACCATTGTCAACGTCACGTCGCCGATAAGCGAGGTAACCATCAATGTCGGTGACAGTATTGTTTTGAAATGATTTTGAAAAATGTTTTGTACATTTTTCATTGTCCATGCATGGTGACATAATGGTGAGAGTACCGCATCTTTGGCTAGGACCATGTATCATGTTAGTAGTTATAATATCGAACAATTCCTCATCAACATTTTTATCAGGAATTTCTACTGAGATAATATTGTCAATCTCTACAGAACGTACCTTATCAATTAACCACAACAAAATATGTGCATGGGGTAAACCTTTTTTCTGCCATTTTACTGAGTATAAACAGCATCGTGTTTCACCAAAACAGAATAATGCGTTATCAAATTTATCAACGATTTCAACTTCTGTTTAAAAACTCGTGCAGTTATATCATGCCTATCCATCGTTGTTTGTCCGGGCATCAGCATTTTTTTTTATTTCATCCCATTTGGGATTGCACGTAAAGGTAATGAACAGATCAGGTCTGTCATATGCACGAACATAACGTACTTCTGCATATGTCGCGGGCTTCCAATATGAGAAGATGGAAGAATATATGCAGTACCAATATGACTAATATCATTCATTGCATCTACATTACCAAGTACTGCATCACGCAAATGTATATATTCCTCACGCGGAGTTTGGCTTGATTAAACTTTTTGAATCTCAATCTCTCACTCTCAATTTTCACATACATGTCAACCACGAACTGATGGAATAGCTGACTGCATTTAAGAATGTTATTTGCTTCATTAGCTTGAATCATCAATCGGTAGCAGTAAAAGTCTATGGTACTTACTTTTTTTGCAAGTTCTGTACCTGGAATAAAATATATTAAAATTATTTTAATTATTATTATTTGATTTTTTTATAAAAATAAGATTTTTACCTTTATTTGGATCCCTTTGTTTAAAATTTAAATGGTAGCCATAATATCAATGGATACTGCAGAGCATCATAAGAACGATGACTGTCCTGTATTATCTGCATGGTATTATCTCTCCGTTGTATACGTATATCGCGCCCCTCATATAGATCACCAGCTATTACGACTGCGACTTCATTGACTGTTGGAACATTATATGCGTCAGCATGTTCTCCAAACGGCACTTTGTCTGCTCTAATAATTATAGCGTAATCATCGTTTTCTAGTCTACTTGAAAGAGTCTTAAACAAATGCCACAACTGGTTATGGTTTTTAAAAAATATTTCCAAAAAGTTCACAATACCCCCTTCCTTCATAATCATCGCCCATAAAATAAATCTGTAAGAATTTCGGATTCACATCAGGCATGGGAAACAATGAACCGATTTGGTGGTAAACTTGACCTTGTATCTTAAATGTTGATTCAAAATTTCGACCATCTTTATTTTCAAATACTTTCGTAGCACTAAATGACGTCATCTGATAACATTTGAATTAAATTTGCGAATGTTGTTCCATCTAGTAGGGTTTTTAAAGGTTCCGGTGGTGTTGTTAATTTTGTCAATATAATTTTCCCTGATGCGCAACATAAACCTGCTGATTTTTAATGTTTACATACTTTGTCCATATTACCAATGGTAATTAAAGAATGTGATGAATAATCAATTTCAGGATCATATTTAAACGCCAGGCGCAAAAGTAAAGCACGTACCAATGCTCTGTGATTATTAACTCGTCGTTGATTATTATCTCTAATGGCGGCGGTCGCACCTCGTTACACTTCTCGATATCTTAATGCCATATCGCTTAGTCGTTTAGTACGTCTCTTTCATTTACTTTCATTGGCACGTGTATTTGCTACTCACTCTCTCAAATTCATATTGTCCATCATATGTTGTTCATGGGTCCTATTCAATCTTCGTTCATAGAGTGCTTGAGCTTGCCGAATACGCCTTCCAAAATTACTTGCCCCTCTGCGAATTCGTGGCATCGTGGCACGATAAAAGAAAATCCTAAATAATATAATCCCGCTGGATAATGTGAATCACTTAATCTCACTCTCAAATTGTACTAAAACTATAACTGAAGAATACTAATATCTTCTACTAATACTGTATTATAACTGATTCTTATTAAGCCGCTTTTTTAAACTATTATTCTCACATTACACATCAAAAACAAATTATATTTATCGCCAATTAATCAAGACAACATAGACTCTCCTGGACTCTACTTTCCCGTACATAGCCACATCCTATCAAGTTAACGGGGCTAAGACACTCTTAGCGGGCGCAGAGACATCTATCGAACTAACTCGCTTTGATAATTTTATAATATTTAGTTTTAAAAAATAGAAATATTAACAAAAAATTGAGCACAATATGGACATGATTTTTGACAAATAATGCTTAAGAGCGTTGACATTAACATTCATTATAATACATTTAATTCATTATATTTCATGTTCATTATATTTATCTCATTCTTTTCTTTCACTTCTATAGGTTATTGCTTGTATAAATATCGTGATATGTAAGTACTATCAACATTTAAATTCGAATTATAAGCAAATTGATATTTTTACAACTGTCATATCTCTAAATGAATATATCATAGGTTTCCTCTTAATTCTCAAACTGATTGTGATTTTTTTTACACACAATTAACAGAACAGCAACACTTAACAACAAACAGAATATAAAAGACAGAAAGGTAATAGAGACTAGATATTAAATAGATAAAAAAGAAAAAAGAAATTGGGGCGAAATAAAATAGCCTTCGCGGACCAAATTTGGCATCGGAGCTGAGGAGTAACAGCCACCGTCCGTGTATAGCGGAAAAAATCAAAAACTCCCTTTATAGATAGAAGAGTTGGTCACACCATCTAGGGTCACGTACGGAAGCGGATGAGGGGACACTGCTCGAAAGAGATGTGTGGATGATCCATATAGCGCACCGTGCGTGAAAACTCCCGGCATCAACGTGCGCACCCACGGGAGCAAGAGGATGCCAATGAGGATGGATGTTTTTTTCCCGCTCCAATGGTCACAAGCTCTTACAGTAATGGAGGTAACTGTTGGGGTGATCACCCCTCCACTTCCCAAGGCACCGCGTTCGGAGACGACCTTTTGCTCTGGAGGACTATTTAAATAGCATGGATAACTATGAAAACCCCAAAAAACAAGAGACAGGTGACGTAAAAAGGGACTTGGAATATGTTGGATCATTCCAATGATTTTACGTTTGATACATTTATAAATTCTTTTCTACATAATTTCAACACTGCTTTTCCTATATCAAAACATAAAATGAACATTAATAAAACTCAAACGTGGTACTCTCAAGGCCTATGTATTTCATATAATAAATTATTGCGTTTAGAAAGAGAATCCAAACATAATAGTAATTTTAGTTTTATGATTTATTTTTTGAAATATAGAGAAATTTTCAACGATTTATGTGAACTAGCAAAAATTAAGTACAATGATAATACTATTTTCACTTCCCATAATAAACAAAAAGCGATGTGGTCACTCATAAAATCGGAAGTTAACTTCAAAGCAAATTCTACCAATATTGAATGCCTTGATATTAATAATATAAAAATTTATGATCAGCTTTCAATTGCCAACGCATTTAATAATTCTTTCGTTAATGAAGCTTTTAATTTGACTTCAAATATAACTTTTGATCCGGTCATTTCAAATGCAGTCTTTTCTGAAATAAAAACTAATTCAAATTCCTTTTATCTATATCCTATATTCCCCGAGGAATTGTCGCATGCAATTTTTTCACTTAATAATTCTTATTCCTCAGGACCAGATGAAATTTCATCTGACATTTTAAAACAATTTTTTCCATTATTTATTGATAAACTTCTCATATGCTTTAATAACGCTATCGATACAGGCACCTATCCAAATCATCTTCAACATTCAAAAGTTAAGCCTCTTTATAAGAAAGGGGCCACTGTTTTAATTGATAATTACAGAACAATTTCATTATTAAATACTTTCGATAAAATTCTTGAAAAAAATTTACATAGTCGCCTTAATAATTTTTTAACAAAAAAAGGTATTCTATTTAAAAATCAGTTTCGATTTCGACAAAAATGTCCATTCTATAATACACTTTATTACATGATATTGTTCCATCTTTTGAAGATGGTAGTTTTTGCATTACAATTTTTTCTGACTTGTTCAAAGCCTTTGATAGTATATCCCATGATATCCTTTGTAATAAGTTTGAAAAATACGGTGTGCGTGGTTTAGCTCTTGACTTATTTTCATCTTATTTATCAAACAGGACTCAGTCTGTTTACTTGAGCGATGATGATGGTTCGGTAATAATATCAGACAAATTAAATATTAAACTCGGTGTCCCTCAAGGTTCAATACTTGGGTCTTTATTATTTCTTATATATATAAATGATCTACCAAATTGTTCAGATCTTTGTAAATTTATTCTTTTTGCTGATGACACTAGTATTATTGTTAAGAGAAATTCTTTGGAAGAAATAAGTAGCAAATTAAATTTAGTAATGGCTTCAATTTCCAATTGGTTTAAATCCAATAATCTTTTACTCAATAATGATAAAACCCAAATAATGTCATTTCGTACTGTTAATAAAATTAATAATGAGATAAACTCGCTGAACGTAAACCATATTCTTTTTAAATTTTCTTCTCTCTCGAAGTTTTTAGGCATACAATTGCATAAAAACTTAAATTGGGACTATCACATTGATTCTATACTAACACCTAATTTAACGAAAACGTGTTTTATGTTAAGAGTCGTTAAATCTAAGGTTAGTTTAAATTGTCTTCTGTCAATTTACTACTCCAATTTTTACTCGCACATTGCATATGGAATTCAGTTTTGGGGGTTCTCTCCATCTCTTAACCGCATTTTCAAACTTCAAAAAAGAGCTCTGAGAATAATTTTTTTCTATTAGTTCTTTATGTTCTTGTAAAAACATTATTTATATATATATATATACATTATTTTTTTGTTTTGTTTGTTCATATTTTAGCTTAATCACGCGTTACCCATGTTCAAAGTCACTCAGAAGTTGAGTGGTAATGTTCATGATTATGTAACGTACAATAAAGCGTTTAGAGGTGAAATTTCTTTCTGCTTGAGACTTTTCACCAAACTATAAACTATAAACTATAAACTAATTATGGACGTCGAGCACGATGCGGCGAAAGCCGCTATGGTAAAAGGAGGTAAGAAGGTTCCCGGTAACCTTCACCGAGACAGAGTAAACTCTGCATCATCGACTAGATGTCGTCAAACGCCGATGGAGAGTCTTGGCTCCAAAATTGACGAGCTAGCGGAGTATGTGAAAAATAGGAAAAATGTTCACAGCAGAATAAAGGAGCTAATCAGGTCGATTGATACAGCATTTAGCTTGGCATTGAAATAATATACGGCAACCCTAAAGCTGTCGCAATAACAGTGCAAACTACACAGACCTCTCCCGAGAAAACTATTCACCCGGGTGTAACTCAGACGCCAACCCCTAAGACCCAGGAGCAAAACACAAACAAAATGTTGCTATCTTCACTTAGCCCCACCTCTGACGCGGAAACACATCCGCCTAAAAAATCGGCTGTAGAAAATAACTGGACGAAGTGGCTCGACGAAGTTCTAAGAAGAAAGGAGCACGGGATCCGAAAGTAACCTTGGCGGAAACAGAGAAACCAGATACCGAAAAAATCGAAACAAATGATAGTGCTAAGCACAGAAACAACCATCATAGGACAACTCGGAGAAAACCTAGAACCAAGGCTGTTCTGGTTCAACCAGCTGAAGGACGTACGCTGACATCCTTAAGGAGATCAAGAAAAAAGTAAACCCGACAGAGACTAGCGTCGACATAAAGTCCATCAAACAGACAAGAAATGGAGGTGTATTACTGGAAATGAGTCCCAAGTCCGAAGATAGTGCAGCCTTTGCAGCCGCGATAAGGAAAGCAACTGAAAACATGGGAACAATGAAATCACTGACGCCGCTGACGACGATAGAGATTCTTGATCTTGATAGTGTCTCTACCGAAAACGACGTTCGCAAAGCACTCATTTGGGGCTTTACGACAAAACTGGAAATACGACGAATGAACTTGACCAAAGTCACATCAAGAGGACAACGAGCGGCGTTTTGTGAGATAGATGAGGCCAAAGTAATCAAAGCCCTAAATAGGGCCCGCACAAGAATTGGGTGAGTTAACTGTCGCATTCGCCCAGTTGTTTAAGTGGCCTGCTGCTTTAGATGCCCCGGCTTTGGACACCAAACGCATAAATGCGGAGGACCAGACAGAAGCAAGTGCTGCTACAAATGTGGCGGGGAAAATCACAAGTCTGTAGACTGCACGGAAAAGCCAAAATGCTTCCTATGTACAGTAGACAAAGAAGACCGGAACAGTAAGAGCCATGTCGCTGGATCCAGGACCTGTAAGGCATTCCGTGTGGCACTTGCCGAAGTCACGAAAGAGCAGAAATGACACAAAATTTGTTATATCTTTGAAAATAAAATCGATATCTGCCTCCTCTGTGAACAATATATGAATATTCAGGATAGATCATGGTTCGCCGATGAATCTGGCACGGCAGCAATATGGATCATAAACTCGAAGGAGATCACCGTCAATGACAACGGAAGCGGAGAGGGTTCCGTCTGGATCAAGACTCCCACGACCTACTGTGTGAGCGTTTACCTTTCACCAAATGAACGGATTAGCGTTCTTTGCCAGAAAATAGCAAGCATAGAAGACACTCTCGGCAAATTTGACGGAGAAGTCATTGTAGCTGGTGTCAACGCGACACTAGAGGAAATGACGTGGCAGACTTTGCTGCAAGATTGGACCTTACTGTGGTAAATACTGTAAGTATACAACTTTTAGAAGATCAGGATATCAGTAATCTATTCTCGACATTACGTTTGCTACCCCAAGGACAGCGAACATGATTGGAGACTGGACTGTATCTGAAGAGTATAATGGCAGTGATCATCAAGATGTGACATTTAGTATTGGATCCGGTCCGACTCGACCAAGCAACTTTTGCAAACGAAGGTGGAATACCAAGAAGATTGACCATGAAGAGTTGCGAGCAGCCCTCGAGCAAAACGCATCCACTCTCTAAGCTGATACAAAACTAAGTACCCGCAGAGAGACGGAAGAAACAGTTCTTAAAACCATGAACGCTATTGTCACCTCATGTAACGCCTCTATGCCACGACCAATAAATCAGGGTGTACACAGTCCAGCATATTGGTGGTCATCAGAGATAGTAGAACTACGGAAAAGATGCCACGCATTACGTCGTCGCGCCACAAGAGCTGCAAAACGTCCCCCCACCAAGATATGTATACAAATGAGTACAAACAGGCAAAAAAGACCCTGAATAAAGCCATAAAATCAGCTAAAGCCGGATTGTGGAAGGAGATTTGCAATGATCTTGACAAAGATCTCTGGGGCAAAGCCTACCAAATGGCTACAAAACGACTTGGTAGAGCTTTACCAGAAGCAGCGAAATCTCCTGCTATGATGAATTGCATCGTAGCGGAATTATTCTCTAAACACCCGCCACGGAAAGGAGACAATACGTAGAAAACAGTGAAACTACACCCTTCATTATCAAGGAACTACAACATGCGGCAAAAACCATAAAGACAGGAAAAGCACCAGGTCCTGATGGCATAGCAGCCTCAGTGATCAAGACTGTAGCCCTGGAATTTCCAGAGATTTTTCTGAACGCCTACAATGCCTGTCTGGCAACCGGCACCTTTCCTACTGTCTGGAAGCGGCAAAGATTGGTCCTAATAGACAAAAGTAAGGGAACCCCTGTAACACCATCGTCGTTTAGACCACTCCGCATGTTAGACATTGCCGGAAAACTGCCTGAGAAACTCATTCAATGCAGACTGCGAAACGATATTGAATGCGCCGAAGGAACAACCAACATGGATTTCAAAAAGGACTATCGACGATCGGCGCGATTCGGAAGTTAACGGAAACAGCAAGAGAAGCATGGCGTGGTAGCCTTAAAGCTCGTAAATTGTGTCTCCTCCTTACATTCGACGTTAAAAACGCCTTTAACAGTGCGAATTGGGAGGATATTTTAAACGCCCTAGAGCATAATTCTGGCGTGAAACCAGTAAATCTAGGACTAATAAACGACTACCTCGATGAGAGAAAGTTGATGGTGGAAACGACGGAAGGTCATCAAGAACACGAGGTCACAGCTGGTGTACCTCAAAGCTCAATCTTAGGAGCCGTTTGTGGAACACTGTCTACTACGAGCTCGTGGAGATTCCCTTGCCGAAGCAGGTGGAACTCACGGGCTTTGCGGACGACATCGCAGCTACAATCGTAGTGGACAGCACTGAGGAGGCTGAACTACTCGTTCGAGAGACCGTCGACCCTAAAACTCGCCAAACAGAAAACGGAGATGGTCGTCTTGACCCGACAAAAATGGTTTCCAAAACCATTCTCTGTAGACATAGGAGAGACAACTTTGACGTCGACAAGGGCCTTGCTCTACCTGGGAGTAATGATAGATGAGAAGTTATCCTTCCGTGAACATCTCGATAGTGCATGCATAAAAGCTAGCAAGACGGTATCCAAATTGTCAAGGATTATGGCTAACTGCATGGGAACACGAACCCAAAAACGGCGAGTCTTGCTTGAGGTAGTCCATTCTGTACTGCTATACATAGCAGAGATATGGGCGAATATCCTCAAGCAAAAAACATATCGGCGCAAAATAGCATCAGTGCAAAGACGAGGAGCTCTAAGAGTTACCTGTGCCTATCGCACTACACATTCCCATGAATACATACATATATATGTGCACAAAGGCAAATACCTATCCATATATGTACTCAACGTGCACGTGTACACATATACATACATATATATATATATATATATATATATATATATATATATATATGTATATATATGCAACATACATATATACACATATACATATAATCATATACATATACTTAGGTTTTAGTCGGTATTATACCAGAGCGGTACTGAGTCCGACATACCCAGACAAAAGACCAGTCTGGGATGCATAAAGGCATTTCCTTCGCTATACAAAAAAACATATTCATATACATAAGTAAAAACAAAATTTTCTCACGTCAGAAATTAGATATTTTGTCGTAAAAAAATTTAATAGTTCCATCAGTTTTAATAAGTTACTTATAAGTTAGTGAGCTGAGTGAACCTCGCCTCTGTGTGCAGGTGGAATTTTTGTTAAAATGTTCCCCATCAGAGGGAACATAGTGTCAAACAATGCTGGTGATACAATCAATGAATCAAATAATTTGAACACAGCGCTATGCCCCGCTGACCTGCTCATGCGACGGTATGACTAGTAAAGTAGAACCAATGGCTGAACTGTCACATAAATTTTCAGAAAACGTCATTTTACAACGGAATTAGTCATTGCAGAGCCTTGAGAATCTGATAAATGAACTGCACATGATTGTCAAATCAAAGTCAAACATACATAAAGAAGTGAAGATAAAAACAGGCAACATAGCGGCTGTAATTAAAAGGTGTATTGATTTAGACAACCAATTGATAGAGGAAAAAGGCCGAACCACGGAAGATACGCAAGTAATGATAAATGTAGTGCAGTGTTGTGAATCATCGCCTATAGAAGAAAGTGTACGGCAGGACACAAGCGAAGCCACAAGAAACCGAAACTCACAACATATAAGCAATAATCAGGTTAATGAGAAAAATGGTTTGCCAAGACGTCAGACGATCATAGAAATATGTAATGAAGAACAAATCGAGGTAAATGACTGGCATAAAGTTCAGCCGAGGAAACAGAAAAAAAGGAAGCAAGGGTACATCAGTCACAACATTACTCTAACCATAAAATGATAAAAATAGCATAGAATTTTGCCAAAACCAAATGCCTTATTGATCCGGCCTATCGAAAAAGTTAATTATTCCGAAATCTTACGTCGCATCAAACATGATGTCCCTGATCACCAGGTAAATATGACAGTAGACAAAATAAATAAAACCAGAAATGGAGACTTGATAACTGATAGATAACTATTTCTAAGAAAAGTGCGGACAAAGGCCAAGAATTACAACAGATTATTGCAGGTGTGTTAAAGGATGAGGCCGAAGTTATTTATAAGGGGCACGAAGAAACTATAGAAATCAGGGATATTGATGATAAAACCTCAAAAATTGATATCCAGATAGCACTACAAAAAGCAACCGGAGGAGCCTGCAACACACCAGCAGAAGCAATTAGGATTAGTAAGGCATATAGAGGTACTCAGATTGCTACTGTAGCTCTTCGAGCGGCAATTGTACACGATCTGCTCAAAGCAAGTAGCAAAATACGAATTGGATGCGTCAACTGTCGAATTAAAATCATCAAGAAACCAATTCGATGCTTTAAATGCTGGCTATTCGGACATTATGGATCACAGTGCAAGAGCGAAGTGAATTGGATCAATCTATGCATTAGATGTAGACAAGAAGGTTACAAAATAGCCAACTGTATAAATGCAGCAAAATGTGCAATAAGCGCTGAAGATGGAAACTCGGAAAATGTAGCACATCATGCCGGCACTCACAGATGTCCTGTATATAGGGAGGCAATGGAGAAAATAATGAACGCAAAAGCATCAAGATAATGCAGCTAAACATGAATCATTGTGAGGCTGCATACGACTTGCTTATGCAGACAATAAGAGATATGAAAATTGATGTTGCCCTCTTATCAGAACCTTACAAATAACTAACTGATTGGCCATGGGAAACGGACAGTACCACCAAAGCTGTTATTTGGTCCTGTGGCAAATTTTGTTTCCAAAATGTTGTTAACAATAGCAACGCTGGATTTGTCGCAGCATCATTAGATGACATACATTTATACAGCTGTTACGCTCCACCTAGTCTTTCTTTGCCAGATTTTAGGCCAGATTTTTCTTTTAGATCGTCTTGTGGAGGATGCAAAACTACACCACCACTAAAGTACTTTTAGAGGCCTTTAATGCACTTGACGTTGTTTTACTAAATATTGGTGATAAGCCAACCTTTGTCAAGGGCAGTGCAAGCTCAATAATAGACCTTACTTTTGTCAGCAATAGCCTCGTCAGGAAAATTGCAATTGGGAGGTATTAGATATCTATACTGCTAGTTGTTACCAAAAAGCAATCACCTGGGAAATATCAATGAATAGAAACATTAGAAGACATGTGAAAATATCTAAAGCCATTGGGTGGAAGATAAAATCTTTTGATCCATCATCCTACCGTACAATATGCATGCGGGTAAAATTTTTGAAAGAATAATTCACCACAAAATAGCTGCAGTAGTTGACCTAATCTTAGCAGAAAATCAGTATGGTTTTCGCAAAGGGCGATCAACTGTGGAAGCTATAAACTTGGTAGTTAATACCGCCAAGGAGGCAATTGCTGGAACCAGATGGAAGGGGGGGGGGGTGCAAAAATGTACTGGGATTGCATTATGAATGCACTCCGTGACAATAACATGCCAGCATACCTCTGCAATATAATCTAATGTATAATATAACAGGTTGTGTGCCTCAGGGCTCTGTTCTGTTCTAGGCCCTTTGCTGTGGAATATTATGTATGATGGGCTTTTGAGAATAGAGATTCCAGAATGTGTGAAACTAGTAGCATATGCAGACGATGTTGTCATAGTAGTTGTCTCCAAACAAATTGATGACATCGTAAGTCTATTCGATATAACATTTAGAAAAATTAATCGCTGGATGGGTACAATGAACCTCCAATTAGCACAACAAAAAAGTGAAGCTGTTCTTATCACTAGTAGAAAAACAATTGAGACCATCAAGCTAAAGATAGGAAATCTAGAACGTCAAAACCTCACATCTGTTACCTTGGCGTAATGCTTGATGCTCGTTTGAATTTCAATCAATAGGTCGAACACGTTAGTGCTAAGGCCTCAATAGTTAGGACGAAACTTGCTCGACTGATGCCTAATGCTGGAGGTCCTAAATAAACCAGAAGTATATTACTATCGTCAGTTGTTACTTTGGTGCTGACATATGGTATCTCCATATGGGCTGATGCTCTTAAATTTCAAAAATCGAGGAGAATGGCAGGGCCCATATATCGTCTGAGTGCTATAAGAATTGCTTGCGCATTTTGCACAATATCGGCGGAAGCAGTGTGCGTCATTTCAGGAACTGTGCCTCTCTTAGTCTTAGCAGAGGAAAGACGCTCAATTTATAATAGAAGACATCAACAACTGAGTCCTGAAATGTTGAGATTAGAAGAATGGCAGCAACTGTGGGATATCGCAGTGAAGGGCAGATGGACGCATCGTCTCATTCCAAACATCAAAATCTGGCTAAGTCGCAAGCATGGCGAAGTAAATTATTATACTACGCAAATGCTATCTGGGCTTTTATTTTCTTATATATATATATATATATATATATATATATATATAGAAAATAAAAAAGATAAAATGAAACTTACATTGAACATGGTATTTTATATCTAAAAATGTGTACACATCACAGAATTTTGCACTAATATTGATACAACTAACCAGTCGATAATCATGAATTTTTTAATAAGAAAAATAATGAGAGTTTTGTTTTGCAAAACTGAGGAAAAAATTTAAGTAATTTTGCACAGACCGGAGGCTATGTAATCGCTGCGAATCCCGAGACAAGAGTGAACACATGAGGGGTAAAATTTTGTTTTAAGGACACTAAAAGGTTTTTACAATCAACGTGGCAATGTGTGGCCGAGTAAGGCTAGGTTTTTATGTTCGGAATTGACTGTGTAAGATTAGGTAAGGTTTACATGAACGGATTTAGTTTTAAACAATTAATAAAAATAAAAAAAAACGAAAAAAATAATTCAGCGACAATATTACACGGGCTTAGTTTTACTAAATGGAAATAAATTTAGAAACGTTATTAGGTGTAACTTGGTAATTTTCGCAGAGTAAGGAGGTAACATTTCTTTTGTTTACACTATTTTTAATCAAGGTTATGTAACAAGATTCTGCAAAGCGTCTCTGAATTGTGTTTCGTTCGTGATAAAGAATACGGGCATTATAAAAGTTAAATGTGTGTTTAAAATTTTTGATGTGATCTGTAATCATGGTTTGGCTTTGGTTGGGGTTTTTAGAATTATTGTCATGTTGTTTAAGTCTTTTTATCAGATTTTGTCCAGTTTCACTCACATAAGTCGAAGGGCAATTATTGCAATTTATTTTGAAGACAATATTGGACGTCCGTTCTAAGCTAGTGAGCGATTTGAGATTTGAATAAAGGGAAATTAGGATTAAATCTATATTGCATGTTAACCTAATATCTACCTTAAGGAAAAGTTTTTTCCACACTGGGAAAAGTTCTTTTACATAAGGTAGACAAACGTTACCGATAAAATTGTCTTTAGAATTTTTTACTGGGGAAAAAGAAGAATTTTTACTGTTGAGAGTTTTGAGTCTATTGGTGGTGACGGAGTTAATGAGGTGCGGTGGATATGAGTTGTTGATTGAATTCGTGCGGATGAGAGATAAGTTAGAAGGCCAAAATTGTTTGTCTGAGAGTAGGATGGCATGGTCGACTAAATTAATAATAATATCTATCTTTATGATAGAGGGGTGGGGTGGTATGAATGGTAGTTTAAATACCTACCCGACCAGGTAGGTTTTTGTAACCAATTAGTGATAATTCGATTGTCTGTAGTTTTTATAATTTTTACTTATTGTGGTTTTAATAATTTTCATACTTATGTGGTTTTTATAATTTTCACTTACTTAATTTATTTCCATTGAGTAAAACTAAACCCGTGTAATATTGTCGCTAAATTTATTTTTTTGTTTTTTTTATTTTCATTAATTGTTTAAAACTAAATCCGTTCATGTAAACCTTGCCTAATCTTACATAGTCAATTCCGAACATAAAAACCTAGCCTTACTCAGCCACACATTGCCACGTTGATTGTAAAAACATGTTAGTGTCCTTAAAACAAAATTTGACCCCTCATGTGTTCACTCTTGCCTCGGGATTCGCAGCGATTACATAGCCTCCGGTCTGTGCAAAAATACTTAAATTTTTTCCTGAGTTTTGCAAAGCAAAACTCTCATTATTTTTCTTATTAAAAAATTCATGATTATCGCGACTAGTTAGTTGTATCAATGTTAGTGCAAAATTCTGTGATGCGTACACATTTTTAGATATAAGATAAGAAATTCGAAAATGACCATTTTAAGGACCACGCTAATATATATATATATATATATATATATATATATATATATATATGTATGTATGTATATATATATATATATATATATATATATATATATATGTATATAATATTTAAGTATATGTGTGCACGTGTACGTAGAGTACATATATGGATATGTATTTGCCTTTGTGCACATATACATGTATGTATACATGTATTCATGTAAATGTGTAGGCATATATGTGCATTTGTATATATGTATGTATGTATGTATATATGTATGTTTGTATGTATATATGTATATATGTACATGTGTATATATATATATATATATATATATATATATATATTCTTTATTATTTTTCTTTTTTCTTTCTTATCTATTTAAAATCTAGTCTCTATTACCTTTCTATCTTTTATATTCTGTTTGTTGTTAAGTGTTCTGTTAATTTTTCTCTTATATTTACAGTTTCTATATCAATCCACATATTTTATAATTACCTAGTTATATTAATTTTTTATATTGTTTTTAGATCCACTGATGATGACATTAAATTGAATGTCGAAACGTTTGGAATTATAGATTATTTTATAAATCTTTGCCTTTTCTTTGTTTGATGTATCGCCCTCAAGAACTCACTCATATATTTCAACATCAAAATTAACTACTAAATCATATATTATTGTCTATTCTCTATATATAATTAATTATTTGTCAGGAATCTATAAATTAAAATAACAACACGGTGCAGTAATCTTTAACTTTTATTCAATATCTCACCAGTTCGTCTCTACGCATTCACTCTATACAACTCTCTGTTTCCGACATCCTTCTTGCCTATATTCACACTGCTCGTACAGTCATTATAGCCAACTGCATACACAACTCAAGTCTTACCAACCAACCGCACGGACTGTCAGGATCCGCGCCATATTCAAACATATATTCAAACATTCACACAATATATTTCGCTAACAATATATATAGACTAGTATATATATATATATATATATATATATATATATATATATACTAGATGACCCGACAGACGTTTTTCTGTACCAACGTCTACAATTTTTCAATATTTTATACTAATATTTACTGCTTAGTTAAAAATAATAATTACTGTTTTTTAAATTACTATTTACACCAATATGTGAGTGATGTTGAATGTAGAACTGTTTCAAATAAGATGATTGTTCTCAATTCCCACAGTTAACACTTTAATTATTCATTTAACAAATATTAAAAAATGATCAATAAAATTGTATATTAAAAATTATACACTGCGATTTATAGAACAAATTTATTTCCAATAGCTCAATTTATTTTATGTCATTTAAGGGTTATATAGTATTTTTAGTCATACCTGTAGATGTGGATGTATAAATGAATAATTTTTTGTTTATTCACGACTAAAGCATTGATTTTCTAAATTTATCACACTAAAAATGATCGTCTGCCTTTGTGATTTATAGTCATAGCGTAAGATACACGTGCTGAAAATTGAATTCTTTTAAAAAGTACAACAAATTCAGGAAGAATTAATATATAGCATTCGCGGCAAAGGTGCAATATCACCTTTTATTTTTCTACCCAAAATAATTGCTTCAATAATGTTGCCTATAATTTCGAACCATATTTTAACTGGCTTTTAGTAATTTTAATATCTAAATTACATTTTTTTCTCCAATAAATCAATATACATTATTGCTTAAGTTTATATTTGAAGTGAATTAATTTGTCAAATCCTGTTCACATGTGCTCTATTCAACTTACGATCAACAAAATTATTGCTCTGTGAATTTTTTTACTGTGCTCCAATTTACTTAGAAGGCTAATCTTTATCTTAAGTTCAATGTTTTTAACAATTTGCACTCCGTCACGATCCACAGCATTAGTTGGATTATTACTCTTTTAATTCTGATTTTATCAGAACTTGTAATACACTATTTTAAAGGTGATTAAAAGAGCTACAACTTTCTCTATCATTAATTTTATCGTAACTTCTCTTATTGTGAAACGGCGAAGTGTTAAAGGGCTCGAAAGACCTCTGGTTGGACAGCCGCCCACTCCTTAATTAATCATATATCTATCAATATTTGTGTAACGGAAAAATATTAAACAACAATAATTAGTCAGAAAAATACCTCGAATTTTTATATATATATATATATACTTTTATACGTATTCTTATGGTATTATGATGAGAAATTGGTTGTTTTTTTTAAATGTTTTTTTTTTTCATGAAATCATGAGTTTTTTGAGAATCATTTGTACTAAAGTTGTGGTATTTTCTAGAATCCATCAAGATCTCTTAAACCAAATTAATTCTATATGGAATACGATTATTTTTAATTTTGTTGGGTATGGCACTCAAACTATTTGATTTAAATGAAAAAAAAAACATTGTATGCGTCCTTTATCTGCATGATGGCTCACTCATTTTACACGCAGAAGTACTCATTTTAAAGCTTATTTTGAGCACTATAAGAACCCATTTTCATATCTAGCTTAATAATGTTCCTAAAACACTATAAAATAGCGATTTATTAAGATTTTAATTGATATAATTATGTTCAATTCAATTCAATTCAATTCAATTCAAAGACTATATATTTCAATATATAAAAGTATGTACATTGCATATTATAACATGGGTTTATTACCCGTAGGTATTGTATCCTTCATTGGATTTTGTTTTGCAAACAATAATTAAAGTATATGTAAAACTTTTTGACAAATCGTGTGGCAAAAAAGGGGAAAGAAACTTTTTCTCCCAAAAAAAAACCACAAAGCAATATTTATAATAATAGTTAATTATACAAATAAAAAGAAAAACAAAAATAAAAGATTTATTCTCATCCAAGTATCAATTACCGCTATGGGTCGATCAGTATATATTTTGGCATGGCGTGATTGCCATACCAAATATCGTCTCTTGTGTATTGGCCGAGGCCCGCGATGTTAACATTAGGATGATCCCCACATTTTAGATAAAAATTCTCAGTGAGCTTTTTTATAAAGTCTAGTATAGTTGGTAAGTCAGTCTGTTTGTGTATGTATTTTGAAGAGTAGTAATGTCTATTCAGTGGGTCCCTTATTTTGTTGAGTACGAGTCGTAGTGTCTTATTTTGTAATGTCTGTAGTTTTCGTAAGTTAGTCTTAGTCGTCGCGTTCCATGCCGGAGCGGCGTATGTCAGTATCGGTCTTATTAGTGTCAAATAAAGTGTTCGCTTGTTCTTCACGCTTAGCGGGCTGTTCTGGTTCAAGAGAGGTCTCAGTAGATTCAACATCCCGTAAGCCTGTCCAATTTTTGTATTAATATGTTTTGTGAAGCTGAGTCTATGGTCCAGGGTCACACCAAGATATTTGACATCCTTCGACCACTCAACTTCACAGTCCAATACTTTAATTTTGTCCAAGTCAGTCAGTCTAGTCATGGCATTTCGGCTCTTTGTAAATAAAATTGCCTCCGTCTTTTGCGGATTGATTTTGATCTACCATTTGTCAGTATATTCGATCAGCTTGTCTATGTGTGTCTGTATCTTTGTAGTCAGTAGCGTCGGTGATCGTGATGATTTGTATATGGCAGTGTCGTCAGCAAACGTCAGTAACGTTGTGTCGGCGTCAGTGGGTATGTCGTGAATGTAGACGTTAAACAAGGACGGTCCCAGGATCGAGCCCTGCGGTACTCCCGCCGTCACTTGCTTAACCGTCGAAAGTCCGTTGTCTACTTGTACAGTGAAGTTACGGTCTGAGAGGTATGAGTGTAAAGTTCTCGTTATGTACGGTGGAAAGTTGAGTTGGATAAGTTTATGTACAAGTCCGTCCATCCAGATGGTGTCAAACGCCTTCTCAAAGTCGAGTAACACCAATCCGGTATGGTTTCGTCTGTTGAAGTTGAGTACTGTATTTTCTATGAGTTTTGTCAGTGGGTGTAGTGTAGAGTGTCGTTCTTTGAATCCGTATTGTGTGTCGGGTATAATTTTGTTGTGTCTTATGTGTTTGTTAAGTCTTTTGAGTAGTACCTTTTCGGCTACCTTACTCATTGTGTTGAGGAGGCTGATCGGTCTGTAGTTCTGTGGTATGTCTGGCTGTTTCCTTGGCTTCACTATTGGAAATATGATGGAGGTTTTCCAAGAAGCGGGAAAGCAGCCTTTTGTCATTAGTCTATTTATTATGCGCGTAAGTAAAATGTAGGCGTTCGTCGGCAGTTGTTTAAGTATTATGTTTTGTAGTCCGTCCGGTCCTGGTGCTTTCCTGTTCGGTAATTTTTTAACTATTGTCTTTATTTCGGAAACTGTGGCAGGGTCTATTCGTAAGTCTTTGTCCCTGTGGAGGTCAGTGAAGTTTTGAATTGTCTCGTGTACGTCTTGTTTCAGGTCTGCGTTTGACATATTGGCATTTTGTTTATGGATGTTCTCAAAATTTTTTGCCAATATTTCCGCCTTGTCTGCTGGTGTCGTTGCGTAATTGTTGTCTGTTAATTTGAGTGGAGGTATGGATGTTGGTTTCTGCGTCAGTCTTTTTGCTGTCTGCCAAATCTTGTGTGGGTCAGTATTTAAGTTCTCGAGTCTTTTGGTCCAAGTGTTGTTTCGGTGGTCACGTATATCATTGGAAATAATTTTGGTCAGCCTGTTCACATGTTCCTTGAGTAGTCTGTCACCGGTACGCTGCCACAGTTTCTTTGTGTGATTTTTAAGTTGTATTTTCAAAAAAATGTGTTCTGGCAAGTCGTTGTCTGGTGTTGTTCTTGAGTCTAGTGTCGGTATAGTCATGTAATTATGTTCATTACATGATTTTCGTTAAAATGTATATTTTTGAAGATATTAGCAAACTAGTTGGTTTGGTATTTAGCCTTGAGGCAAGTTACATGAACTTCCCGATATGTTTAAATAATCGACTTAATCAATAAAAAATAAATTAATTTATGAGTCATTAAAAGTATTCCGAGTGGATTTATTACACATAATTGAAACGAACGAACACTTTGACTTGAAGTATTTTCTAAAAGCAAATTTTATATAATTGAACCAGTTTTTAGGACTTTAATGGTTTATTATGTTCAAGAGCAAGTACTCTATCATTAAACCAAGTAAATAGTCTAATTTTAATTTTAACAAATCTCAAAAGAACTACTCATTTTCTCAAACTTTGATGAATTTTTAAAATCAAACTATTTGTAGTAAGGCCGTAATATTTCAGTAAGTTCTATAAGGCCATGGTATATATCACTAAAAAAAATTCATAAAAATCGGCTTAAATTTTTTTTTCAACAGTTAATTACAAGAAAACGGCTCGGTAGATTTTCACCTAAAACTAATCAGTATCATTTCCAACTAATATCTTTCGAACAGTTTTTGATTTTTTAAAATCGGTTCGGTAGGATAAGCTTAAATGTGGACGAAAAGTTTAACACTTTTTTTCAAATTATAAAGAAACGGCTTGGCAGATCGTCGCACAAAACTGACAAACGATAGTCCTCACCGAAATACATCAAATGGCTTTTAAATTTCTGAAATCGGTTAAGGCGTTTTTGGGAAAACGTCGATCACAGATTTCATTTTGACAAATGTCAATAAAACGGTACCAATTTTTGCAAACTTTGACGAATTTCTAAAGCTAAACGGGTTGTCGTAGAAATATTTTAGTATGACCTAGAAAACTATGGTATCTACCGTCAAAAAAAAATTCATAAAAATCGTCGAAATTTTTTTTTTAAAAACTTTATTACAAGAAAACTGCCCGGCCGATCTTTACCAAAAACTAATCAGCACGATTCCCAATCAATATCTTTCGAACGGTTTTTGAATTTTCAGAATCTATTCAGAATTGCGGGCTAACTCGTGGACAAAAAATTTTTCACTTTTCCGCAATTTACAAAGAAACGGCCCGGCAGATCGCCGCACAAAACTCAGAAACGATAGTCCTCATCGAGATACATCGAATGGCTTTTAAATTTTCGAAATCGGTTCAGCCGTTTTGGAGAAAACGTCTATTTACGGCAAAAAATCTGTTCACACACACACACACACATACACACACATACTTTTTCCAAATTTGGTCTCATTCGATTCAGAATGGCTTGAAACGTCGAGAAAACATAAAATTAGCGAATCGGATTTTTTGATGAAAACATAAACTTCTCCTTCGGGAAGTTAAAAATGATGAAAAACGCAAACTAGCTGTAAGTGGAATTCTGTCTTAAGGCAATTAAGGCATCGTGCCTTAAGGCAAATTGCTGGAACTTCCCGTGCCAAAAATTATTATTTTTTTAAAAACGATTAACATTTTTGAAAAAAATTTACTTCGAAAAAATAAGATTTTTTAGAAATTTTAAATTGGACAAAAAATTACTTTTTTTTGAAAAAAAAATTTTTTTTTAAATAAATTTTTAAACAATTTTTTTTATAAAATTTTTTTTTTGGAAAAAATGTTATCTTCATTTTGACATATTTTGGAAGATCTGAACTTTTTTTTCAAAGCAATCGTACTTCTTTAACTGCATAGAGACAAAATATAAAGCGCGTAAGCGCCGCGTCGCTGTCTAACGGAAAAACATTGGTACGGAACCCATAGGAATGTAAACAAAACTTATACTTATTGTTAAAATCTCAATAAAATATCTGATAATTTGATATGCATATGTCTAATGTCTAATGATTATTGTTGACCGCCAAATGTTATTTTTTTTTAGTTTTTTTTACTAGATCTCCGAAACCGCTAGACCTATCTTCATGAAAATTTGATCAAATCTTCATCTTGTTAATACAAGTAAAATGTTTTTTGAACTATACAAATCGGACGCTCCGTTCTCTTAAAAACTGAGTTACCGTTTTTGGCCGTTTTTGCCCCATATCTTCGGAACGGCTAGACCTGCCTTTGACAAAAACTAATCAGCACGTCTCCCTATCAATAGGAATCGAATGTTTTTTAAACCATTCAAATCGGTTGACCCGTGCGCCCGAAAACGTGGACGAAAAAACGCGGACATACAAAACACACACACACACATCCATTTTTTCTGAGGTATGCCAAAATGTTCAGAAACCTTCAAAACGTCGAGAAAAATTTTTGATTTCGATTTTTGGACGATTACTATAACTTACCCTACGGGAAGTTAAAAAGAAACAAATATTCAGTAGCCAGTAACTTAAAAAGTATTTGCTTTTTTGAAAAACATTATTAAACATTTTTCTCTTATAATTAGTTCTTTTATCGATAACTAACGTTATTTTGAAAAAAGTAAAATTACACCACTGAAAAAATGTCGTCCACCCGAGAAGTGGTGAAGGAGTCTAAATTGTTTTCACTTCTGAAGAGTAAGATGAACCTAGTTCCAAAATTCCAAACGAATTGGAAAACAGTAAAAAAAGTTCAGACCGAAAGCGCTCCATTAAATATTCCGTACCCAATGACAAACATATGAATTTTTGACACAATGAAACTTCTAAATAATTTTTTTTTTGTATTGTGACTTAGTATAGTAAGGCAAAACGACTGCAAATTGAATATTTTTGAGCGCAATCACTTATGGCTCGCTCCTTTGCACGAATTCGTACGGCGAATCTGTTCGCAAAGTGCGCAAACAAAATTATTGCAAGCAAAAGCAAACCACGCGCACGTTGAGAACACGATTCGCCGTGCGCGTCAGACGCATGCGCAGACTGCATCACTTGTCAGATGCATGTTATATTATTTGCATCTTATATTAATTTAATTTTTGGTACATCTCAGCTGCTTTTCGGCATTAATAAAGTAGACATTACATTTTCCTTATTCATAATCATGCATTTATTGTATTTTAATATTGCCTTAGCCTATAAGTGAATAGAAATGTTTAGCAAATGACAGTCTTCAATTGTTTTTAATGTCAAACTAAGCTTCAAATATTTTCAAGGGCAAACAATGATAAGCGGTTTTTTGTAATTTTTTTCATTTATTTCTACAATCTAACTATATTTCTATGAATCAAAACATTCTAGAAAATTTCCCGAACAAACTTCAGGAAGATTCATGAAAATCCGAATTATAGTTATTATTGTGTAACAGCGATCAATAATGTTGATTAACTTAAATTCAATATCGATTGCAGTAATTATAACCATCAGAAAATATTTTGAATACGCCATCGTAAGGTGTTTGTAGTCCCATTTTAGCAGTATATGAAGTACCGATATTAGTTGGTACATCAGTTGCTTTAATCACATCAGAGTTGTTTTAATCACATCGGAGTTGCTTTTATCAAAGCATGATTGCTGTAGGCCACAGCAGAGTTGCTGTTGGCCTCAGCAGAGACGCGGTGTTAGCCGTTACAATAATAACGGTTAATCCAGCGGTTTCCAACCTTTTTTGCATCGCGCCCCCCTGCAAATATAAAAAAAATTGCTGCGCCCCCCTTTATTTTTTTTAACCGTTTAATTTTATAAATACTCAACTGATCTTATCAGACTACAAATTAATATGCAATATTATGTAAAAATATTCATAAAAACTAAATATTTTTGGTTTATTTTTTAATAACGTTCCAAAAATGTTGGGTTATTTTCGATAATAGTATTCTGGAAACAGTTGTACGCGCCCCCCTTAGGACAGCCTGGCGCCCCACTGAGGGGGCGCGCCCCACAGGTTGGAAACCGCTGGGTTAATCGTTGTAAGTGGTTCTTTAATAAAGTATAGTTTAAAAATAGTCAAATCAGTGTTGTTTATTACAAGTGCAAAGACATTTCAACCAATAACTCTATTAAGAGCTCAAGGCATCCGAAGCCTATTTTCATTTATAATCACCGCTCGACAGGGCAGTGTTGACTAGGAGGTCAATACCAACCACGCTACCACCCAAAACATTACATGTCATTATATATATATATATATACATATATATATATATATATATATATATATATATATATATCTGTGTGTGTATGTAAGTATTTATAAACTATTATTCCACAGGTTGTTCCATGGCATACGCTTTAGAAGTTGCAAGTTTACATCCAGCAAAAGCAATTGGAATATCAAATGTGAAGGGATCTTTAGATTACGATCGTGATGCCGATTTAGTGTTTTTAGATAAAAATTTTAACGTATTATCTACGTGGATATCGGGTAAAATGGTTTATTCAGCAAATTAGCTGTAAATTTGCTGCTATAACTCCTACTAATTTTAATTGCATATGTCATAATAAAATTATTGTATTTTGCACAGTACTAGTTTCAGTTTGCAGATGAATAGAAAATAATTAGTATATATTATTTCTTATAATATTAAAGTAAATATTAATATATGAATGTATTTTTACCTTTAATCAACTTTGGTAGTTTCATCTAGACATTATCTATCAATTTTACGAATGAATACATTAATTAAATATTAATTAATTAATTAAATTAATAAGTTAAATTTAACGCAAAAGTTATTGTGAAGAAATGTAAGCTTTTATTTTAAAAGTATGTAAAAAAAGAAAACATTTATAATGCTATTAAACTATATTACTAGTTATAATTTATACTCATGCATTTCAAATCATAAATAAAATTACAAAATCATTAAATAAGTCATTGCTTATTAAATTCCCGAAAAAGATTGTTTTCATAAAAAAATCCGATTTGCTAATTTTATGGTTTTTCGACGTTTTAAGCCATTCTGAATTGAATGAGACTGAATTTGGAAAACGTATGTGTGTGTGCGTGTATGTGAACAGTTTTATTCTTGTAATTCGACGTTTTCTCAGAAACGACTGGGCCGATTTAAACAATTTAAAAGCCATTCGATGTATCTCGATGAGGACTAGCGTTTATCAACTTTGCGTGACGATCAGCCAAGCCGATTCTTTGTAAAGAGCAGAAAAGTGAAAAAATTTTCGTCCACGTTTTGACCCGCAATTCTGAATCGATTTTGAAAATTCAAAAACCGTTCGAATAATATTGGTTGGGAATCGTGCTGATTAGTTTTTGGTAAAGATCGGACGGGCCGTTTACTTGTAATAAAGTGTTTAAATAATTAACCGAATCGATTTTAAAAAATCAAAAACTGTTCAACAGATATTAGTTGGGAATGATAGTGATTAGTTTTAGGTGAAAATCTACCGAGTCGTCTTCTTGTAAATAACTGTTGAAAAAAAATAGGCAGATTTTTATGCAAGTTTTTTTGGCGATATTATAGAATTTGCTGAAATATTACGGTCTTACAAGTAGTTTGATTTTAAAAATTCATCAAAGTTTGATAAAATAAGTAGTTTTTTATAAGTAGGCGTTTATTACAATTAAAATTAGACGAATTACTTGATATAACGATAGAGTACTTGCTCTTAATGAACATACTAAACCATTCAAATCCTACGGAAACTAGTTCAATTATAAAAAAAATATTGATTTTTGAACATTTGTTTTTAGAAAATACTCCGAGTATTTCACTCGGATTACTTTTAATCACTTATAAATTAATTTATTTTTCATTGATAAGTCGATTATTACCACATATCGGGAAGTTTATGTAACATGCCTCAAGGCAACGTACCAATACCAACTAGTTATAATATTGTTGCAAAAACGTTATTAATTATCTTACCATTATATTATTCATTAAGAATTTCTTCCTATCTTTTAACACGAACTACTAAAAGTCTATTTATTATTAATTGTTAAATATTTTGGAATGAATAATTTTAGCGACCATGCAACTTTAAAAAGCCGTTATATATTTACACAAAAGAGCAATAGGAAGCCCTTTGGATAGCAATAAATATTCAGTTCAATGACGGTCCAGAACATATTTTAGAACCTAGGCAAGCATCCCTTCTGAGCGATGGGATTTAAAGTTTAAATGGGTCCGAGAAACTCAAACTCATACGTTTGCAAATTGATATTCAAAATTTTTTAATACATGAGTAATTTACATGAAATAAAATCGAAATATAATTATTTCAAATAATAATTCTTAACAATTTCAATACGTGAGTATTTTACGTAAAAAAGAAGAGAAAAATTATAATTTCGAATAATAATACTCAACGATTTCAATACATGAGTATTTAAATGAAAAAGAATCGAAATATAATTATTTCAAATAATAGTTTTTACGATTTCAATACATTAGTATTTTACGTGAAAAAGAATCGAAATATAATTATTTCAAATAATAATTGAGTTCCCGAAGGAGAAGTTTATGTTTTCATAAAAAAACAATTCGCTAATTTTATGTTTTTCGACATTTCGAGCCATCGAATGAGACCAAATTTGAACTTGTGGTATGTATGGCATCGTGCCTTAAGGCAAATTGTTGCAACTTCCCGTACCGTAACGAAATGTAAATAGCTTATTATAAATAAATACTGTAACATTGTCTAATATTTATAAGAATTATATAAACTGAATTGCCATGTTAAAATTATTTATTTAAAGTATTTAAGTGGGCTTTAGAGCTTTAGCAAGAATTAAAATTAAATATGAATTATTTTCGATATACAAAAAAAAAATGTTGAAAGAAAAAAATTTTTTTTTTCAAAGCAATTGTTTCTTCATTTTTTTGAATCATTCAAATCGGATGCTTAGTTCTCTCAAAAACTGTCATTTTTCATACATTTAGCTCGGTTTTTCCGAAACGTCTGGACCTGCCTTTGTCAAAAACTAATCACCACGTCTCCCCATCATTACGAATTGAATGTTTTTTGCATTATTCGGATACTCCGATCTCTCAAAAACTCGATTTCTAATTTCTGCACTCTTTGCTCCGTATCCGAAATGGCTGGACCTGCCTTTGCCATAAACTAATCAGCACATCTCCCTATCAATGGGAATCGAATGTTTTTGAACCATTCAAATCGGTTGATCCATGTGCCCGAAAACGTGGACGAAAGATTGTATCCATACATACATACACACACACAAACACACATCCTGCTGCTTGGAACGCCATAGACAGATTTGCGAGAGAGGTACTAATTGACTTGCGTTCTATAGAAAAAGCAAAGGACTTCGGCCATTTAAAAGATGAGTATAAGTTTAAGAATTATAACATTCATTATAACAAGTTAAGAATTTTAACATTTATAGATCCTCTCCTCACGAACGAATGCCTAACGGCAGTTTCCGTGGGGACCAGAAGCAAGGGCAAAGCGGAGGTTTTAGTCAGTATTATACCAGAGCGGTATTGAGTCCGACATACCCATACAGAACACCAGCCTGGGATGCATAAAGGCATTTCCTTCGCTATACAAAAAAAAATAAACATCAATTTTTTCTGAGGTATGCCAAAATGTTCAGAAACCTTCAAAAAGTGAAGAAATGTAAAAAAATTTAATTTAGATTTTAGGACGATTACAATAACTTACCCTACGGGAAATTAAAAAAGTATGTGTGTGAGTGTGTATGCGTGTGCGTGTGTGTGTATGTGAACAGATTTTTTGCCGTTTTCGTAAATCGACGTTTTCTCAAAAACGGCTTGGCCGATTTCAAAAATTTAAAAGCCATTCGATGTAACTCGATGAAGACTATGGTTTGTCAGTTTTGCGCTACGATCGGCCCAGCCGTTTCTTTGTAAATCGCAGAAAATTGAAGAAATTTTCGTCGACGTTTTATCCCGCAACTCTGAATCGATTTTGAAAATTTAAAAACTGTTCAAAAGATTTTGGTTGGGAATCGTGCTGATTAGTTGTTGGTAAAGATCGGCCAGGCCGTTTTCTCGTGAAAAAGTGTTAAATAAAAATTCAAAAACTGTTCGAAAGATATCAGTTGGAATGATACGGATTAGTTTTAGGTGAAAATCTACCGAGCCGTTTTCTTGTAGCTGTTGAAAAAAAATTAAGCTGATTTTCATGGAACTTTTTTGGCGATATAAATCATGGTCTTATAGAACTTACTGAAATCTTACGACTAGTAGTTTAATTTTAAAAATTCATTTGAGAAAATGAGTAGTTTGTAAAATTAATAACGTTTGTAAAATTAATATAAATTAATAAATTAGTGCAAAAAAGTGCTGTTTGTTCATATTTCTAATTTAATATATATATATATATATATATATATATATATATATATATACTAGCTGACCCGGCAATCGTTGTTTTGCTAAGTAAGGTATATTCTAATCAATTTCTAGAGAATCAAAAATATTAATACTTTAAGTGTATAAGGCTGCATTGTTTGAATGCTATATACAATGAGGTATTATCAAAACAATAAACCCCATTAGTTTGTCTATATTTTGTCAATACAATCAAACTGGAAGTTTTATATACTTTTTATAGAAATCATGGTATAATCCAATCCAAGTCTTTTTTTGGTATTTCGACTTATTGATTACGCTTTATGCATTTCAGATTCCTTTGGATTCT
The DNA here is from genome assembly GCF_003426905.1 of Ctenocephalides felis. Lineage (NCBI taxonomy): Eukaryota > Metazoa > Arthropoda > Insecta > Siphonaptera > Pulicidae > Ctenocephalides > Ctenocephalides felis. Next base: position 50,227,592 of record NW_020537646.1, read on the forward strand.
GGATTTTGAGTATAATTGTAAATAATACTACTGAGTAGAGCTGTCAAGAACCGTCATTTTCAAGAACCGGTTCCAAAGTCCAAAAAGGACTCGGTTCCGGAAGAACCGTGAACGGTTCCAACCCGGAAAAGTCCGGATCGATCCCGGAAAATTCCAGACCGCTCCGGAAAAAAGTCCGGCTACTTTTTTCTTATTAACTTCCCGTAGGGTAAGTTATTGTAATGGGCCGAAAATCGAAATTGAAATTTTTTTTATTTCTTGACGTTTTGAAGGTTTCTGAACATTTTGGCATACCTCAGAAAAAATAGACGTGTGTGTGTGTGTGTATCTATGTATGGATACAAATTTCCAGTCACGTTTTCGGGCGCACGGTCAACCGATTTGAATGGTTCAAAAAACATTCGATTCTTATTGATAGGGAAAAGAGCTGATTAGTTTTTGGCAAAGGCAGATCCAGCCGTTACGGAGATAGGGAGCAAAGAGTGCAGAAAATAGAAATCGAGTTTTTGAGAGAACGGAGTATCCGATTTGAATGATCTAAAAAACATTCATTTAGTAATGATTGGGAGAAGTGTTTATTAGTTTTTGGCGAAGGCAAGCCCAGCCATTTCAAAGATTCGGAGCTAAATGTGTAAAAAATGGCAGTTTTTGAGAGAACTAAGCGTCCGATTTAAATGATTCAAAAAACATTGTGCTTGTCTTAACAAAATAATTGATTTTGGAAAAAAAACATTTTGTTTCAATTTTTTTTTTTCAAAAAAAATTTTTTTTTGTATATCGAAAAAAATGCAGATTTTTCTTTTAATTCGGACTATAGTTCTAATATACTTTGAACAAATAATTTCAACTTTGCAATTCAGTTTATATAATTCTTATAAATATTAGAAAATGTTACAATATTATATATATATAGTAATAATCTATTTGAAAACATTCAGTATTCCTCGAACATTTCGTTACGGTACGGGAAGTACCAGCAATTTGCCTTAAGGCACGATGCCATACTAGTTTTTATATACTTGTTCTTGAAATTTTTTTTGTAACCCTTTGCATTTTTTAATATAATTATAATTAATACTTTTTTGTGCATTACTATTTAGTTATATATTTGTTTGCCATGAATGCAATTCTCAAATTGGAAATTGTACATTCGAATAATATTTAGTCTGCTTTCAGGTTATATGTAATTTTCATAAACTTTTAAATAAATAATTATAAACTTTTTCATAAACCAATAAATTTGAAGCGTATTTTTAGTTTCTTTAGTTTTTAGTTTCTCAATTAAAGTTTTCGATATCCATAGCAAGAGGCGGTTTCTTTTGATCAGGAGAATTTACAAAACTGGCTGCATATAGTATTAAAAAAATAACATATTATTAAAAGTATTACAACAAAACGCCTTAGTTTAATTGAAATAAATAGTTTACTTCATAAAAAGTAATTTAATTTCTAAATTGTTAACTTCATAAAAATATAAAAATTTCATACTTTGCTAACCTTAATTTTATACCTAAGCTCTTCCCATTATGTAATTCGACTCTTGCATTCAGAGAGCAAGTGGACCTTATGATCATAATATTAGTAAATGTACTAATACCTTATGATCATACCTTATGATCATAATATTAGTAAATGTACTAATACATATATATCTAAAGATTTCAAAGCAGAAGCGTACTTTTAGAGCCTGGCGATTGTACATCGACTCATAAATCGTAAAACAACAAATTTCAAAAATTCCTTCGAGTTTGCTAATTAATTTTGAAATATTGCATATTTTAAAATAGTGTTTCATAAATAAATAACAAATATATAAAATAATATTTATTAGAAACATAAACTAATATATGTTACATAAACTGATTTTTTTTAAGTGACAATTTTAAAAGTAGAAGTGTTTTTATTAACTTATATATCGTTTGAAATGTTGTTGAAATGGATAAATATTTAGTTTCAGAAATAATAATTTAGATGGATTAACGAAATGCGGCTCTTGTAATCGGGTGTAGTCTATTAAAAATAGTTGGAGGTCTTTCTGAAAACAAGTGTCAAGGTATGATTTGGAGAAGTCATTAAAATCAATATTAATGGGCTAAAGACTGATGGCTCGCAATGAAAAGATTCAGGCTAATACATATAACAATGTTTAATTTTTTATATTGTGTCTCCTTTCCCTATCTATAAACAAAAAAATTCTTCGCATGTGGTCTGTTTATCTGTGTTGCGAATGCTTTAAAGGGACAGAATAAGGCGATGAACAGCGGCAGTTCATCCCTTATTCTGTCCCTTTCAAGCATTCGCAAAAGTTCCGATCTCTCTTTCTGCCAAAATACAAACTGTAAAAAAAAATTAATAAATTTATAAATTCTTAATTTATAATTCATTATTATTATTGGTAAAAAATCGTTGTAGATTTAATTAAAATCGTAAATAAAAATATTTTAACGGTTGATTACGAAAAAAATACCCGTTCGATGTACTAATCAGTACATCCCCAAATTTTTCGAATAGTAATATTCAAAATTGATTAAAATTTTTTTAGGAAAAGGTTTTGAATGAATAACAGCTCAGTTTGTGAGAAAGTGAAAGGTAAACTAGTAGTGCTTGGAATCGTGCCTTGAAGCAAATTGCTGGAACTTCCTGTACCTAAATCATTTTTTTAAAAAAAGATTTTTTTTTAACTTTGAAAAACAGGCAAATGTGGTCTCTAACAATACAGAACGACTTATTAGCATAATATTATCCAGTCAGATTTTCTGGCTAAAACAAAGTACTCCTTTGCGAAAGTTATAATAGGTTTAACTTCTTAATTCGAATAAGTTAATCAATTTTGAATCGAAATTAGGCTTGTTGCCTAATGTTGAAAAAATAAATGTTGAAGCAAAAATTTTTTTTACAAAATTAATTATTTTGTTAGAACAAGCAGAAAGTTTTTGGAATCATTCAAATCGGACGCTTAGTTCTCTTAAAAACTGCCATTTTTTGCACATTTAGCTCTGTATTTCCGAAACCGCTGAACCTGCCTTTGCCAAAAACATACCACCCCTTCTCCCCGTCATTACGAATTGAATGCTTTTGGGATCATTCAAATCGGACGCTCCGATCTCTCAAAAACTCGATTTTTATTTTCTGCACTCTTTGCTCCGTATCTCCTAATCGGCTGGACCTGCCTTTGCCAAAAACTAATCAGCACATCTTCCTATCAATAGGAATCAAATGTTTTTTGAACCATTCAAATAGGTTGATCCGTGCGCTCGAAAACGTGGACGAAAAATTGTATCCATCCTTTTTTTCTGAGGTATGCCAAAATGTTCAGAAACCTTCAAAACATCGAGAAATGTAAAAATTTTTAATTTAGATTTTCGGCCCATTACAATAACTTACCTACGGGAAGTTAAAAAAAAAATGGAACCGTCGACGGTTCCCAAAATTTGAGAACCGGTTCCAGAACCGGTTCCGGAACCGCGCTGGACCCGGTTCCGGTTCATAGCTCTACTACTGAGCTTATACATTTTTTTCAAATTTTTGCGGGGAGAGATAGAAAATGAATTAGATATATCTTCTTTGATCTGTTTTTCGAAAAGTTTCAAGTAACATACCATGAATTAAAGTAAATTTAATTAAAAGTATATATGTAGAGCAGGGCAAAGTACAAAGGTCCAATTTGACTTTGAGCAAATATAAATTTTATCATGAAAATCAAACCAATTTTATAACAACAAATTACACATATCAAACGAACAATTATCTGACTACGTTCATTAAAACTACTAGCTACTTCATCATTGTAAAAATGTGCTTTTTTTGCTGTCTTTCAAAAATTTGTTATCTAGACCTTTATACCCTATAGGCGGGGTAACTCGGAATGGCTAGATGGCAAGCAGGTTTAATATTTTATTTAATTTTAAAGGTATTTTACAAAATAATTACATTTTTAACTAATGCTAAAAAGTACCAACAGAAGAAAATGGATTTTTAAAGATTACCATTTATCTCCCAATATCAAAGTCATAAGAATAAAGGTTAAGCTGGTTATACATCTTTTTCCCTTTACTTTCCAATAATGTTGTTGAACAATGCTTTAGTTTTACTGTTCATATATTACTATCTCTTTTTCGATAAATTCTGGGAAATTATAACTGGGAATAAGTTATTCGACAAAATGTACCTTTGATCGATTCCAAATTTAGGTTCTGATTTTAAATAACGTAAATCAAAAAAATATATATTCTAGAAAATGTTTTATAAATACCATTGAGTATGTAATTATACAAATGAGTTCTTTCAGAGCATCGTGTTTGAGAAAAATATGATTTGTCAGTCATACTGAGTTTTATAGTTCACTTCACTGTTTATACGAATGGGCAATGGCAATATCATAACATTATAATTGTTAATTATTTATTTAAAAGAAATAATTTTATTATTGATTTCCTACAAATTTCAAATTGTCATTTGCGCTTTGTTATTCTAAATCGAACGGGATAAGAAATATCCTATGGTAGCTCTAAACTACCAACTTTTACCAACTTTACCAGAGCCAATTTCCCGTTAAATCGGTCCAGCTTTCTTGAGTTATGAGTGGAGTAACTAATATTCTATCACTATATTTAACATAAGGTAGTCGAATAATTTCAATTAGGCCTTTTTATTGTCCGATCAAAGCACATTTGTGGATAATATATATGCCAATTAGTTGTAAATACCTGAAACATTTTATAAAATATGTATAAAGAAATGATAAATTAACAACAATTAATATATAACTATTTACATTTTTATTACAAATTTTGAGGTTATGTTAAGAAACTATATTTCAAAATTATTTTTTTTATTAATTTGTTGATGATTATACTTATTGCTGATACTTAGAATATAAAAACCTCAAATACTCTATTTAAATACGTATAAACAAATATACATAAATACCTAGGTATATAAATAATTACATTCCCATTGCCAAGAAATAAATTTCTCCATCGCCCATCTGGCATCGCTTGCTATTATTAAGAATTAATTTACTTCCCACTTCGTAATAATTTTCCGTGGTTATTAAACAATTTTTATTATTCACGTAATAATTTTCCAAAAGTGGTGATTGAAAAATGCATATTAATATGGGTGCATTCGACTTGGACGCTTACGCGCTGTGAGCGCTCACGCTTATAAGCACGAATTTTTAGCGTTCGACTTGGCCGATAAGCGCTCAGAATCGATAACTAAATTCCGTTCGTTTTGGATATTGTGAGCGTTAATAAGCATCAAAATGGCGGCAACTGGCGGTAACGGTAATTGTGTAAATTTTATTACTTTCTGGATCATTCAGCGGGATTATAAAGAATTTAACAATTAATGAATAAATGAAATTTGGTTAGCTTATGCTTAATTAATAGTAATATTAAAATTAAAATTTAAAATTATTTAAAATTAATTAAATTTAAAATTAATAAATATTAATATTAATATTAAAAAATAATTGTGATATACAACTTGGCATTTTTGCGGGATTATAAAGAATTTAACAATTAATAAATAAATGAAATTTGGTTTGCCTATGCTTAATTCATATTAACATTAAAATTAAAATTTAAAATTATTTAAAATTAATTAAATTTAAAATTAATTAATATTAATATTAATATTAAAAAATAATTGTGATATACAACTTGGCATTTTTGCGGAATTATAAAGAATTTAACAATTAATGAATAAATGAAATTTGGTTAGCTTATGCTTAATTAATAGTAATATTAAAATTAAAATTTAAAATTATTTAAAATTAATTAAATTTAAAATTAATAAATATTAATATTAATATTAAAAAATAATTGTGATATACAACTTGGCATTTTTGCGGGATTATAAAGAATTTAACAATTAATAAATAAATGAAATTTGGTTTGCCTATGCTTAATTCATATTAACATTAAAATTAAAATTTAAAATTATTTAAAATTAATTAAATTTAAAATTAATTAATATTAATATTAATATTAAAAAATAATTGTGATATACAACTTGGCATTTTTGCGGAATTATAAAGAATTTAACAATTAATGAATATATGAAATTTGGTTAGCTTATGCTTAATTAATAGTAATATTAAAATTAAAATTTAAAATTATTTAAAATTAATTGAATTTAAAATTAATTAATATTAATATTAATATTAAAAAATAATTGTGATATACAACTTGGCATTTTTGCGGGATTATAAAGAATTTAACAATTAATAAATAAATGAAATTTGGTTAGCTTATGCTTAATTAATAGTAATATTAAAATTGATTAATTAATAAAATTAATTTTATTTAATTAAAAATTTTATTTAAATTTAAAATTAATTAATATTAAAAAATAATTGTGACATACAGCTTGCCATTTTTGCGGAATTATTAAGAATTTGACAATTAATAAATAAATGAAATAACAGATAGTAAAAACAACTGACGCTCACGCTCACGCTGCCCTACCTCTGTGGCGTGAGCATATGTGAGCGCAAAATATGTGCTACGAGCATCCTACGATGATGCTACGAGCGTACTTATGCCACACTCACAGCGCCAAGTCGAACGATGAAAGCGCGCTCACGGCGCGCTCACAGCGCGTAAGCGTCCAAGTCGAACGCACCCTATATTTGTATCAAAACAGAAACACCGAATGACAGTTGACAATTTAAAGTAAATGTCATAAAATAAATGGATAGTTTATAATTAATTAATTCTGAATTAGAATGGAAAACGGGATAAAAAGTATTTCATATGTTTCTCCTGGCTCTAAACTACTTCCCTGCCAATTTTCATCTAAATCGATTAAGCCGTTCGTGAGTTATAAGTGCTCTAACTTAAGCGAACCTCTTTTGTATATATATGTATATTATGTATATATATATATATATATATATATATATATATATATATATATATATATATATATATATATATATATTCAATAGATAAGTCCTGGATTTTTTTCCCAATATATTGATTTTTTCTTTTCCGAACAGTAAATCCAATATATAATATAATTTATAATTTTTGGGACAGTATAAAGTCAATACAATCATTTCTTTGATAGACCACGCAGTCATGTTGTCTCACTCTTTCTTTCATACCCAAAACACAACATTAGTAACCAAAACTTTATTAGAAAACGGATATCCCCTCACCATCATCAATTCCATTACCAATAAAAGACTTTCCTACCATAAAAATAACAATTATCAATCCATCACCAAGTTATTCCAGGACAACAATATTAAACCTACTTTTCACAGCATGCCTTACATTGAAGGCTTATTTGATTATTTTGCCAAATTACTCAAAGAAGAAAATATTTTTATTTCAGGAACAGCTTTATATACTTTTAAAAAAATGTTTTCAAAAATTAAATCCACCACCCCTTATAAATATAATACTAACATAGTTTATTCAATCTCTTGCAAAAATTGTCAAAAACAATACATTGGCCAAACATCACAATATATTCATAAGATAATGAGACAATATGAATTAAGCGTCACTCATCATAAAAGCCGAAGTTTCCAAAGCACTCTTGTCCAACATTCCATTGAAAATTCACATATTTTTACCTTTGAACCCAATATTTTATATAGAGAGGAGAGGATTGTACTTTTAAAAGCCTTTTTTTTCTGAAAGCAGTTTAATCGTTTTGAATTCGTCAAATTGTGTTAATAAAAGATCAAATCATTATATCATTCATGATTCGTATCTAAATTTTTTAAACCTAATTAAAAACGATTAATCCATTAATAATTTTGTATGTATATATACATGTATATATGTAGTAATATATGCACATCCATATATGTACTTATAGTATGTTTTTGTATATACACTATATACATGTACTTGCGTATATGTTCGTGTATAAAATTGTATGTACATGAATATATGGATATATGCATATGTATTATATGTATGTGTATGTAGGTGTGCAAATGTTTGTGCATGTATATATATACATAATATTTCTCAACATTTGCTAAAGCAATACTTTTTTCGTAAATTACCAAACAAGAGCCATAAAAAATCATTTCTGCCTAAATTCCGTAAATGTTCCTTACATCTGGCCGACAGAACTCCATATCAGTGTGTTAAAGTCTTGTGTAGTCGCAACATTTACAAATATTCTCGTGAAAAAATCGAGTGTTTTTAACAAAAAATATTAGTGATATGGATATATAAATTATTACAAGTAAATAATTTTTGCTTCTCAATTTTATATAAAACCTTTTTTAGTTAATTTTTATTACTCTTTACACTGGTAATCCATTTCTTTATAATTTTTCTAAATAATCTGTAATGACCATCATTAATTAATGTTAATCAATAGTGTTAAAAAACATTGTCTTTGACAGAATAAACCTGATGATGGAACGTATCTAGTTCCGTTATTAAACGTCTTTGAAAAACAAATTGTTTTTTACTACTGGATTTACTGTTCGGAAAAGAAACAATCAATATATATATATATATATATATATATACATATATATATATATATATATATACTAGCTGACCCGACAGACGTTGTCCTGTACACATATGTCTATATTAAAAAAATATTTAACTTTATATTTATATTTATATTATATTTAATTATATTTATATTTATATTACGGACACAGGATTAAATTTAATAATTACAGAAAATAAATTATCTTAATTGAATTAATTACAGTAATATAAAACTATTAAACAACTAGATGACCCGACAGACGTTGTCCTGTATCCATGCCTACAATTTTTATTATATATTATACTAATATTTACCGTTTACCTAAAAATAATAATTATTGTTTTTTAAATTACTCTTTACGCCAAAATGCATATACATTTATAATATGAGCGATATTAAATGTAGAACTGCTTCAAATAAAATGATGAGTCTCAATTCTCACACAATATTGGAAATTGAAGTCTTTTAAACGGTATAACATAATCATAACCATAACATAAAACTGGTACTTCATGTTGGATTAAATTAATTTAATTTTTTATTATTTGAGAGATCCGAAATTGCATCTTAAACTTCTCCTAATCGATATCGTGAGGGCCGAATTGTATGTATTCATCTTTACTTTCCTATTTGTTGTTATAAAATATATTTTTTACGAATTTTAAAAATATTGTGGAAAGATTAATAAAAGATGCAAAGAAATTATATATTGAAAAAAAAACTATATTGAAAATTTAAGATCCGAATCTTATGTTGGCGCCCCCTAAGGCGTGCGCTCGTATTTTTCGCATGCATCGCATTAAAGGTAAGACGGGCCCTGATTAATACTTAATTTCATATTTCAAGTGAATTAATTTGTCACACCCTGTTCATATGTGTATCATTCAATCTGCCATACATATACTGTATATTGTATTATTTTAATTTCTGGCACATCTCAGCTGCTTTTTGGCAATAATAATGTAGACATTTCATTTTTCTTATTCATAATCATAAATTTATTATACATATACTAATATTGTCTAGGCTCATAAGTAAATTGAAATTTTTGGCAGATGATAGTTTTCATTTGTTTTCAATGCAAACAATGACATGTCGTTTTTTGCAATTTTTTCCATCAATTTGTACAATATTGCACATACATCCCAGTACTTTATAATCACATACATACTAAAACATTTCCTTAACAAACTTTAGAAAGATTTATCAAAATCCGAATAATCGTTTAGAAGGAGTATACAGCGCGTGCTTGTAATTTAATATAAACTTATATAATAGCAATAAAGCTCAAATTGATTCTACGTTTTAGTTAGAAAACATTTGTATGAGAAAAAAGGGCTGTTTTTAGGTTTGCCCGGCAATTATTCGATTTTTTTGCCGTAAGAACCATCTTTGGACTTCAACGAACATTTTAAAAAAAGAATTGGCCAAATTGGTCCAGGCGTTGTTGAGTTATGCGCTTACCAACAAATTTTGCGATCCATTTTTATATATAAGATATTAAGCTTAACATTAGTATTATCTAATACAATAACTTGAAAAAATCCTTTAAATATTCGTTATGCAATTTTTATTTGAGTCTCATATCTGGAAAATAATAATTAAGAGCAGTATCAAAAAAGAAGATATAATATCAAAATAATTGTAATGATAAAATACTTAAAGTAGAAAAACGTTACAATAATTTAGAATAAAAATTAGAAAAATTATGGAAAAAGGAAAAAAATAATTGTAACTGTTGGAAGAAGAAGTATCAATTATTATCAGTAGGCATTACAATGGTATTATGAAATTGACGATCATTCAATTTCCTAACATATAGTGGGAGTAGATTAAAAAGCTGTACTCCTCTTCCGTCTATGGTATTAAAAGATGTTTTAAGTTTAAAAGTTGGTCCTTATATAGTCAAATTTATTGTTTTATAATAGAAATTTAACATGGAGGATAAGTTGAAGCGTTCAGGATTATACTTTATGAATGATAACGCAATTAGCAAAAATATACAGGAAACAGTGAGAATGTTAAATTGTCGGAAAATATTTCTACATGAGGACAAGAAACTGAGAGAAGAAATTATTCTTAATGCTCTTTTCTCTATTTTGAATATATCCTTTAGCGAGATGCGAATAGAAATTAGAATAATAAATTGAAAGAAGGCAATTTAAACTATCTTTTGATTTTAGAATCCTCAACATGAAACAGGTTTTAGTTAACTTAGGTACAAGTATGGAATGAATATGATTGTCCCAGTTCAAGTTTTTTTTGTAATTGGATGCCTAGAAATTTTGAGACTGAGGAAAATTCAAACTGAATGCTATTGATAGTTAAAGAATTGATCTCATGACTTGTCCTATTTACTGTTCGAAAAGACATAATTTGGGTTTTGTCATTATTGAGCAAAAGATTATTAGAATTGAACCAATTCGAAATTGAATTCATAACTAGATTTAATTTATTATTCACTTCTTCTAAAGAATTGCTTTTTATAATCACACTGGTGTCGTCGGCAAAAAGAATAAATTTATAGAGATCTGTACAATTTGGCAGGTCGTTTATGTAGATGAGAAATAATAATGGTCCGAGAATTGAGTCCTGAGGGACACCGAGCTTAATATTTTGTTTTTCTGAGATAATTACTGAACCACGATCATTAAGATAAACAGATTGAGTCTTATTTGATAAGTAAGATGAAAATAATTCAAGAGATATACCACGTACACCGTATTTATCAAGCTTGTTTAAAAGAATTTCATAAGAGATACAATCAAAAGCTTTGGACAAGTCACAGAAAACTGCAACGCAGAAACTACCATCTTCGAAAGAGTGAAAAATGTCATGGACTAATGTGTAAATTGAGTGAGAGGTAGAGTGATTTAGACGAAATCCAAATTGATTTTCAAATAATATATTATTAACTGTTAAAAAACTGTTTAGTCGACTATGTAATACTTTTTCAAAAATTTTGTCAAAAGTGTTTCATAAAGAAATTGGCCTGTAATTATTGATAATGTCAGTGGGCCCTCTTTTATGAAGTGGCCTAATTGTTGAATGTTTTAAATTATTCGGATAGATACCGTTACTAATTGCGTTGTTTAAGCAAGCAAGCAGATCATCAATAAATAGTGGATAGAATTGTTTTAAAATATCAGACAAAATTTCATCAGAACCAGATGAGTATGAATTTTTAAGGGACAGAATTGTTTTTGACAGCTCCTCGGGAGTTATGGGAAATAGGTACAGTGAATTCTGATTTCTAATTTAGAAAAATGTGCTGCTGAAATATTTGGATCGATTATAATATTGGATGTTATATAAAAAGATTCATTAACAAAATAGTTATTAAAAACATTTGTTATAATTATTTTATCATTTACTTTTTCATTGTTAATATTGAGATATTCTATGTCAGAAGAGCTTGATTTATGATTAATTAACTTCCCGTAGGGTAAGTTATTATAATCGTCCAAAAATGGAAATTGAAAATTTTTACATTTCGCGACGTTTTGAAGGTTTCTGAACATTTTGGCATACCTCAGAAAAAATGGATGTGTATGTGTAAGTATGTATGGATACAAATTTCCAGTTACGTTTTCGGGCGCACGGATCAACCGATTTGAATGGTTCAAAAAACATTCGATTCCTATTGATAAGGAAATGAGCTGATTAGTTTTTAGCAAAGGTGGCCATTTCGAAGATACAGAGCTAAATATTAAAAAATAGCAGTTTTTGACAGAACTAAGCGTCCGATTTATATGATTCAAAAAACTTTCTGCTTGTTTTAACAAAATAATTGACTTTGTAAAAAAAATTTTTGTTTCAAAATAATTTTTTTATCAAACATTTTTTTTTTCAAAATATTTTTTTTTATATCAAAAATAAATCAGGTTTTATTTTTAATTCTGACTAAAGTTCTAATATACTTTAAACAAATAATTTCAACTTTGCAATTCAGTTTATATAATTCTTATAAATATTAGACAAAGTTACAACTTTTATAAAAATCTTTTTGAAAACATTCAGTATTCCTCAAACATTTCATACGGTACGAGAAGTTCCAGCAATTTGCCTTAAGGCTCGATGCCATACAACCCACTAGTTTCTGATTTAATTAGTGACCACATTGCCTTCTGCTTATTTTTCGAATTATAAATAACACTTTCATTAGACTTGATTTTTGCTAATTTGCAAATAAAAAAATAAAAATTTTTCTGTATTTTGGAAAATAAATCATGAAGTCGATATCGAAGTTGGTTTTAGACGGTCTTTCTAGACTTAGTAATTTATTGTACGAAATTCTCAAGCCATGAGTACACCATGCGTTAGATTTATGGAAATTATTAACTTGGATTTTATATCTCAATAGCGGAAAAGCAAGATTAAATTTCTGTAAAAAATAATTTATAAACGAGTCAAAAGTAATGTTTCCATAAGATTGGTTACACGTCTCATTTTCTAATAATTTTTTGAATAAAAGATTATTATTATTATTAAATAAAATTTTATATTGGTAATTAATAGATTGTGAAGTTGTGTTGTTTAATAAAGATAGAAAAATTTCGTAGTGATCAGAAAGACCCGTATTAATGACAAATGTTTTTATATCAGTTAAATTTGTAAAAAAATATCAATGCAAGAGGAAGACGAATTACTTATTCTCGTGGGATTTATGGTAGGAAATAAACCAAATGAATCCATACTAGAAAACTTTCGCTGATTTTAGAGCTTTTGTCCAGATGGATATTAAAATCACCGCAAACAATAATAGAGTTATATTTATGAAAAAGTTCTTTCATTAGAACATAAAGTAAATGTATGAATTTATTAGCATCTTGATCTGGAGCTCTATATACGCAAATAATACAATAAGTAGTATGAGAAAAACTGACTTCTACAGCGCAAAATTCAACCATTTTTTTAATAGGTGCAATATTTGTTATAATGTTATTACATTTAATTTTAATCGATGAAAAAATGCAAACGTCTCCATGCTTAGTGGAGCATAAATAGTAACCGTTTAATTTAATTAATTTTAGTTTAGTTTCGTTAAGCCAATGTTCCGAAAAGCATAAAAAATAAAGCTTATAGTCATTTAAAAGTAATTCAATTTTAAGTAATTTATTAGGTAAATTTTGAATATTTTGACACAATATAAAAGATGAAGCATCGTCAGAATCAAAAGCAAAAGGAGCAGGAGTTTTTGGAATTTGGCAGAGTCAGCGCTTCTCTAACGAGAAAACGACAGAGTTTCTGCTTTGCATTTGAAAGGAAATGGAGATCATGTCTGGTGTAGTCGTGTCTATCAACGTATCTATTGACATCAAAAACCTTAACACCCCTGAATTTACCATGACCAAAATCACGATAAATACAACGATTTAATTGGGAAATTCTAGAATTGCCATGATTGTCATATCGGAAGGGAATTGTAATAAAACAAAGGTTTGTTTTACTACAGGATCGACGAGCAAACTCTAGTGCATCACGAATAACATAATCAGAGTCAGCGTCGTTTGTCCCGGCCATAACAACAACATGATCACGAACACCAAAATCACCAACCAGATCCCCGATGCCAGCGACAACGCTAGAAAAACCCGCACCCGGCTTGACCATTTCGAATACACTAACTTTAGGACCTAACAAACCACTTAAGAACCTGGACCGGGATCTGCCGTGGCTGTCGGACAATATTAGTACTTTGGCCTTTGGTGGGGAAAAGAAAGAAGGAAGTGGAGTTGACGCTTTGATTTGTTCAACTTTACTTTTAACTTTTTTGGATGTTACATTCACTTCAGGTTGCACATTGGAAGAATTAGAACTAATGCTTTGCAACTTGGAATTGGCTATCGCCAGCTCTTTCGTGAGCTTTGCAATTAGTCTGTCCCTCTCATTGAGCAATACATTCTGTGAATTAATAACTTTCCGAAAAGAAATACAGGGTTCGCCATTTAGACCTGCGTTATTTCAAAGTTGAATAACTCTGTCGGTAATTATCAGATTTTGACAAATGAACAAGATTTATTTAGAATATTTCATGCCATTTATTTCAAACCAGGTTTAGAATACAACGTCGATTAAATGACCACCTTCATTTGATACACAAAAAGCAGCTCTTTTTCGCGCATTCCGCATTACATTGGCAAGCATTTCAGGCGTTATAGCAGCTATTTTGGCCTGTATGTTACCTTTTAATTCGTCGATTGTCTTCGGCTTGCTGGCATAAACTTTGCTTTTTAAATAGCCCCAAAGAAAAAAGTCAGGTACGGTTAAGTCTGGAGAACGAGGCGGCCACTCCAAATCACCATTTTTCGACACAACGTGTCCCGGGAACTTGCGCTGCAAAAACTGCATCGTAGCAACTGCGGTGTGGCAAGGCAAGAAATGCTGGCGCCGTCTTGTTGAAAATAAAAGTTAGTGAGGCTTTTTTCACGCATTTGCGGACACACAAAGTGCGCCGTCGATGGTTTCTCCACCTTGAAAAAAAAATGGTTCGATGATGGTTTCGGAGCACACTCCAGCCCAAACAGTAATTTTTTGATCGTGCAGTGGTGTTTCATGAATCACGTGTGGGTTTTCTGTTTCCCAAATCCGACAGTTTTGTTTATTGACTCCACCGGAGAGGGTGGAACGATTGTTTTCAATGTAAAGCGTTACGATTTCAGCGCGTTCTTTCGGTGTGTATTGACTCATGTCTAAAATGGCACTAAATGACGTTTCAGATGCTCATTTGTCAAAATCTAATAATTACGGACAGAGTTATTCAACTTTGAAATACCGCAGGTCTAAATGGCGCACCCTGTACATTCGGCACAAATAACAGTACAATCTAAATTAACAGACTCACCCACAACTGAATCATCAAAAGAGTTTTGACTCATCTGGCTTCTAGTGTTGATCATCTTGATTTTGAATTTGATCCTTGATATAGCACAGATAACAACTTGATGGCGGCAGGTATAAGAGTCTTCGGTAAAAATTTGATTGATTCACAACGATATTTAAAGAACGGCATATTACTCTTCTTTGTAGGTTTAAAGTTATTTATTTCGAGAATTCTAGGTATAAAATTATTCGATAAATTTAATTTAAATAATATATTATATATTTTTAAGACGTGTTTAGTCTACCACGGTCGGTTATGGAATGATAATATCATTCAACTTTTTTTTATAATTATCCATGAATAAATTTGATTAATACAACAGTTATATTTATTTTCAAATGAACAATTTAAGAATATTATAGTCAGGGACGCAATGCCAATAATTAATGTTATTATAATTAATATTTATTGTATAATTAATCCTAATTAATTAATATAGTATATAACTCTTTTTTTTATTTTAAACTTTTAATGTAGTAGAGTTTATTGTAATGCCAAGGGATATACAATATTTTTGGTGAGATTATTAAGTGTATAAATATATAAATTATTTGGGTTTCTGACTCTTGATCAAGCAACATATAGCTGTCCGCGATTAAAGCACGGATTTTCTAAATTTATACCGCAAAAGTTCATTGTCTGCCCTACGACATGTAGATGAACTTTAAAAATTCGTCAAAGTTTGAAAAAATTAATTGTTTATGGTCATAGCATATGCCAAACGTATAGGAAACTGCAGTCTTTTGACAGGTATTACTGATTCCGAAGGAATTAGTGGTATTCTAGGTACAAGAACAACATCACCTTTGAATTTTCCGTCCAGAATAATTGCCTCTATAATGTTTCCATTGCATAATCTTGGGGCATTTAAATTTCTTAGTAATATAATTGGAGAACCAACTTTCAATAGTAATTTGTGCGGCGGCATTCCTGGTAAATCAAGAGAATTTAAAAATTCGACTGGATAATTGACGATTTTATCAGGATCAATAACAGACCAACTGATTTAAATGTCAATTCATATCCGTAACTGTTGTATTTTTAAATTCATTCTACATCCAAATTTGTTGTTGCTAAAATTGCTCGTTCTTATAGCCACTCATGATCTTTATGATTATGCTTTAAATTTGGAAAAATTTTCTATTAGTTTTAGTCCAAGAGCCCGTGGGCGGATGACAGTATGTATTTTACGACGCCTGAGATTTTGTGCATCGATTCCTCTATACCTATCCTACATGAAATGGGGACTGACTAAGCCCAAAGTGGCGGACACAGCTACTGCGCAGCTGGTAAAGGTACCTTTTTTTCGCCCATATCCGAACCATTTTACGACGGTTGCCGTTTCGAAAATTTGAAAATATAATATTTTTACTATCGTAAAATACCAATGGCAGACGATTATCGCGCGGTTAACATGGTGGCAGACGGTTTTGAAAATACAGAAAAATTTTTTTTTTCGAATGTATTTTACGATGTCTGCCATTTACATATTTTATTCCTTATAGTATCAAAACTTTATATTTATCACGGCAGACGTGTACCTGGTGGACCAACATCAGCAGAGTTAAAAAACTCAGCTACCATTTGGCCTGATAGTATGCATAAATCTCCATGTTTTATACCGATATAAGCAATTCTTTCATAATGATAATAGAAATTAATATTTGTTAGTTTATATGTGACATTTAATAATGTTGATGAGCGGAAAAAAGATTATTTACGCCAAAATTCGTAAAGATTAAAGTATACAAACGATAACAACAATTATTTTAATATTTATTCTATTTTTTTAGTTATTTCAAAATATTGTATAAAAATAAAGTTATACAATATTATATATATATATATATATATATATATATATATATATATACTTTCTTTATTTATTATAATCTCGGAGCCATATCTCGCTTTTGATGATTCCTCATCATCCGCTGAATCAGATTCTATAAAATAATAAATCAGATGTAAAATAAAAATTATTTGAAAATCCAACTGAAGATGTTTGATAAGGACAAGATTCTCCGACCATACTTAAAAAATTAAGCTGAATAGTATTAAAAAGATATTGTATGTGGGTTCTTTGTTAAGTGTAGCAAACTATCAGAAGTCAAACATGAAATTTCAGTCTCAAGATCAGGTAAATCTCCTGGCCATGATCTTATATCAATCCAAATCCTGAAACCTTATCAGTTATTGTGAAAATTTTGACCCCAGCGCATCATTTAGACATTGAACACGAATGTTAACACTAAGATATAATTTCTTCACGTGGCGCCATAGAAAAGACTTTTTTAAGCAGGCATTTATTTCATCAGCACGCGTCGCTCGTGGAATAATGGGCAATGACTGTCTGAAAACGCCAGACAGTAGCAATAGGCAGCCACCAAAGAGACAATTATTATTTTTGATATCATTTAGCGACCTATCAAGAGCTTCAAGCGAATGCTTGTGCGCCATTGTACATTCATCCCAGATGATTATTTTACATTTTCGCAAAACTTTTGCCATTCCTGATTTCTTCTTTATGTTGCACATTGCTTCTGGGTTAACATGAACATTTAAAAGTAACTTAAATGCCGAATGCGCAGTTCGTCCTCCTTCAAGTAATGTCGCTGTAATTCCTGATGAAGCTATTGCCAACGCAATATTATTTTGCGACTGCACACGCGCAAGAATCAATGAAATAATAAATGTTTTGCCAGTGCCTCCGGGTGCGTCCAAAAAAAAGAATCCGCCCTGTTGTGCCTCAATTGACGTATTGATTTGATCATATACACTTTGTTGCTCGGCAGTAAGCAATATTTCATTATAAGCAACAAAAGTAGCTAAAGCAGTTTTATCAAACTGGTGTTCACGTTGAACATCGCTGTTCATGATATCTACTGCTGCTCTGCTCGGTGCTGACATGCCAAATTGAATTAGTGACATGTTCGAAATTTGGATACAAATATCTTCAACCATTATTAAGGCTTCGATATATATTTGTTCTGAAAATTCATGATTATTATCTTGATTATTAATTTTATACTGATGCAAAACATCCTCACTCATTGGGTCTTTATGTGTATTCCACAGTGCAGATGCATTTGATGGAAAACATGTTGTTAACATTATTGCAAATAATTGTCAAATTAGATGTGAAGATGAAAACAGTGCTGCATCTGCAAGAGTCATGTTCCATTGATTATCATTCTCCAATAAGTGCAACTCACGGCACGCATCGTAAAAATTCACGCATCATATAAAATTCCATTGACTGTCCTCAAATTTTGGAATGATCTTGGTCCTATAACATTAATCAACTACAAACGTAAATAAAAGCATTCTCGTTGATTAGAATGAACAGCATACAATATACCCAAATTGTTTGTCATATATATGCCTTCGAATTCTGAAACAGGAATAGCTCGTTTTCTAGATACCCAATCTTTTAAAGTCTTATCCTATGTAAAATATTCAGGCCATCCAAGCAGCTTTACTTGTCAGCATCACTTCAACAACATTACCTGAGGTAATGCTTCGTCTCAATGTCTCTTCCACATCGTCCCGTAGAGCACCAAATCGCGGGCATACGAAGAACACATGCTCAGCATCTTCGATTTCGCCCAAACAATATGGGCAATCCGGCGAGCTTGAATCGATGTAGGTAGGCTCGAAAACAGCCGTGCCCAGATAGCATTTGCGTAGTATAATAATTTACTTCTCCATGCTTGCGACTTAGCAAGACAGTTGCTGTCATGCATCAATGCTGTTCTGCCGTTCTTCTAATCTCAATTTTTCAGGACTCAGTTGTTGATGTCTTCTATGGTAAATTGTCCGTCTTTTCTCTGCTAAGACTAAGAGAAGCAGAATTCCTGAAATGACGCACACTGCTTCCTCCGATATTGTGCGAAATTCGCAAGCAATTCTTAAAGCACTCAGACAATGTAAGGTCCTGCCATTCTCATCTATTTTTGAGATTTGAGAGCATCAGCCCATATGGAGATACCATATTTCAGCACCGAAGTAACCACTGACGATAGTAATATCCTTCTGATTTGTGTAGGGCCTCCAACATTAGGCATCAGTCGAGCAAGTCTCGTCCTAACTATTGACGCCTTAGCACTAACGTGTTCCACCTGTTGATTGAAATTCAATCGAGCATCAAGCATTACGCCAAGGTAACAGATGTGAGATTTTGACGTGATCTCTAGATTTTCCATCTTCAGCTTGATAGTCTCTATTGTTTTTCTACTCGTGATAAGAACAGCTTCACATTTTTGTTGTGCTAATTGGAGGTTCATTGTTCCCATCCAGCGATTAATTTTTCTAAATGTTATATCAAATAGACTTACGATCTCATCAATTTGTTTGGAGACAACTACTATGGTGACATCGTATGCATATGCTACTAGTTTCACACATTCTGGAATCTCAAGACTCAAAAGGCCATCATACATAATATTTCACAGCAAAGGGCCTAGAACAGAGCCCTGCGACACACTTCCTGTTATATTATATTCTTCTGTACCATCGCGTGAATCGTACATTAGAATTCTGTCTGTAAAGTAGCTTGCGACTATATTGCAGAGGTATGCTGGCACGTTCTTGTCACAGAGTGCATTCATAATGCAATCCCAGTTTGCAGAATTGAAAGCATTTTTTATATCCAATGTAGCCACAAGACACTACTTCTTCGTACCCCCCTTCCATCCAGTTCCAGCAATTGCTTCCTTGGCGGTATTAACTACCAAGTTTATAGGATCGATAGTTGATTGCCCTTTACGAAAACCATACTGATTGTCTGCTAGGATTGGGTCAAGTACGGCATCTATTCTTTGGTGAATTATTCTTTCAAAAATTTTTCCCGCTGTATCCAGCATACATATCGGCCGGTACGATGATGGTTCATCTGGTAGTTTTTTTCCTTTGGGAAGAAGCACTAATCTTTGCTGTTTCCATTTTCGTGGAAAAATCCCTTTTTTCAGACATGTGTTATAGACATTAAGAAACATTGTCGATGATGTCATAATTGATGTTTTTAAGGAAATATTAGGAATTCCATATAATCCCGGTGCTTTACTATTTCCAACCCGATGACAAGCTTCCATCAGTTCTTGCAGTGTTATAGGTGGAATATTATTCAGTTCTACATGTGTTACCTAGTAATTTAAATTAGGTTGTCGTGGAAACAAAGTAGTTACTATTTTATTCAATAGTCGTGGGCAAGTTGGTGAAGGTATTGGCTGGCTTTTGAGGCAAGACATTACAATCTTATAAGGCCTTCCCCATGGATTTTCCTCGACTTCATCCGGGAGTTCTTTCCAGCACCTAACTTTACTTTCTTTGATAGCTTTATTTAGTTGCCGACGTGCCTGTTTGTGTTCTACTACCAGTTGTGCAGAATTTGTGAGACTATATCCTCGCTGAGAGATCCTTCTTTTCTTTTGGTACACTTTTCGAAGAAAACTGATTTCTTTTAGGTTTTATTTTTAATTCTGACTAAAATTCTAATATACTTTAAACAAATAACTTTAACTTTGCATTTCAGTTTATATAATTCTTATAAATATTAGACAATGTTACAATATTTATAAATTCGAAATTTATTGTGTTGATTGTTCGGAAAAGAAACATATATCAATTTATTGAAAAAATTCCAAGGCTTGTCTATTAAATATATATATATATATATATATATATATATATATATATATACTAGCTGACCCGGCAAACGTTGTTTTGCTAAATAAGGTATATTCTAAACCATTTCTAGAGAATCAAAAATATTAATACTTTAAGTGCATAAGGATGTGTTGTTTGAATGCTGTATACAATTAGGTATTATAAAAACAATAAACCCCATTAGTTTGGCTATATTTTGTCAATACAATCTAACTGCAAGTTTTATACACTTTCTATAGAAAACATCGTATAATCCAATCCGAGTCTTTTTTGGTCTTTCGGCTTATTAATTACGTTTCAAGTTTTTCAGATTCTTTTTGAATTCTAGATTTTGTGTATAATTGTAAATAATACTACTGAGCTTATACAAAATTTTCAAATTTTTGCGAGGAGAGATAATAAATGAATTAAGTATTTCTTCTTTGACCTGCTATTTGAAAAGTTTCAAGTTACATACGATGAATTAAAGTAAATTTAATAAAAAGTATATATGTAAGGCAGGGCGAGGCACAAAGGTCCAATTTGACTTTGAGCAAATATAAACTATATTGTGAAAACCATAACAATTATATCACAACAAATAAGACATATCAAACGAACAATTATCTGACTACGTTCAGTAAACTGACTTCTACTTCATCATTGTAGAAATGTGCTTTTATGATGTCTTCCAAAAATTTGTTATCTAGACCTTTTTATCCTATATGCGGGGTAACTTGTAACGGGCAGGTGGCAAAAGGTTTAAAGCCTTATTATAATTTTAAAGGTATTTTACAAAATAATTACATTTTTAACTAATGCTAAAACTACCAACGGAAGAAAATACTTTTATTATGGATTTTCAAAGATTACCGTTTATCTTCCCCATTTCAAAGATTATCGTTTTCAAATCAAGTTTGTAGCTGGCTATACATCTTTTTTCCTCTACTTTCAAATATTGTTGTTAAACAATGCTTAACTTTATTGATTTTTGGCACATCGGTGTGGACCTTTTTAATCCCGGAATTTCATATATTATTATCTATTCTGCGATAAAATCTGGGAAATTATAATTGGAAAAATGTTATTCGACAAAATGTCCATTTGATCGATACCAAATTTAGGTTCTGAATTTAAATAAGATGAATAAAAAATAATATAACCTAGAACATGTTTTATAAATACCAATGAGTATATAATTATACAAATGAGATCATTCAGAGCACCGGGTTTGAGAAAAATATGCCAAAAAGTGCAATTTCATATCAATATATCAAAAAAGTTTATATTTTGAGTCTCTAGTAACACTTGCTGCCCGTTTACTAACGTTTTTGTATATAAATAAAACTACAAACAAAACTACTTACTACAAATTTATCATAAATAAATAATATTCGCGTAGAACATCCAATTAAACGTAATTGAACATCATCTGTCAAAAGCGTTTGACATTTCACGAAATTGCCACCGTCCATTGTTTTATTTAAATTACGCTTCTACAAAAATTTTCAAATTAAAAATGTAAAGTTTCTATTCAGATTTGAAATAATTTCTCACCTTTTGGACTTTCTCTGGATTGGCACGAATTTTTTAAGACTAAGACTGGCGAAATCGATTCAGCCGTTTTCGAGTTTTATTCGGACATTTGAAAGAGAGCTCCATTTTTATATATAAGATATATATATATATATATATATATATATATATATAATATATATATATATATATATATATTAATGAAGATGACACAAAACTATGTGTCGAAACGTATGGAAAAAATAAAAATGTTTTAAAGTCATACAAATTTTTTAATTGATGTATTGCCCTGAAAACTGAATATCATATATATTAATATATATATATATATATATATATATATATATATATATATATATATATATATATATATATTAATTTGGAAATATGAACAAACAACACTCTTCTTGCACTAATTTATTAAATAATAATTTTCACAAACGTTTCGAGACTTACAAGTCGTTCACTACACTCTCTTGTAATGAAAAACACAAAATGCTAATTTAGATTTCCATATTTTAAATTTTAAATTATAACACACTGAGGATGAGACAAACCTAGTCTCGAAACGTTTGTGAAAATTATTATTTAATAAATTAGTGCAAGAAGAGTGTTGTTTGTTCATATTTTCAAATTAATATCTATTATCCACTCAGAATACATTTGTTATATATATATATATATATATATATATATATATATATATATATATATATATATATGATGAGTTATTTTAAATGAGTTCAAAATATATGATGTGTTTCAATATATATATATATATATATATATATATATATACTAGATGACCCGACAGACGTTGTCCTGTACCCACCTCTACGTTTTTTTAATATCCTATAATAATATTTATACCGTTCAGTTAAAAATAATCATTATTGTTTTTCGAGTTACTATTTACACCAATATATGAGTGATATTAAATGTAGTACTGTTTCAAATAAAATGATTATTCTCAATTCCCGCAGTTAACACTTTAATTATCCCTTTAACAAATATTAAAATATGTTCAATAAAATTATATATTAAAAATTATACACTGCGATTTATAGAACAAATTTATTTTATTAAATTTAAGGGTTATACAATATTTTTAGACATACCTGTAGATGTGGATGTTTAAATGAATCATTTTTTGTTTATTCACGGCTAAAACATTGATTTTCCAAATTTATCACCATGTATTTATTGTCATAGCATAGATACACGTGTTGAAAATTGAAATCTTTTAAAAAGTATAACAAATTCAGAAATAATTAATATATAGCATGCGGTCAAGGTACAATATCACCTTGGATTTTTGGGCCCAAAATAATTGCTTCAATAATGTTGCCTACAATTTTTATAATTTCGTACCATATTTTAACTGGCTTTAAGTATTTTAATATCTATATTGCATTTTTCACACTAATAATTCAATATACATTATTACTTAAGTTCATATTTGAAGTGAATTATTTTGTCAAATTTTGTTCACATGTGCTCTATTCAACCTACTATCAACAAAATTATTGCAGTAAATGGAGAGGAAAAAAGCGTGTGCCCAGCTAATCTTAATCTAAAGTTCAGAAGTGAAAACATTTTGCATTTCGTCATCACCTCCCGCATTAATTATTATAACTGTTTTAATTCTGATTTTATCATAACTTGTAATATACTATTTTAAAGGTGATTAAATGAGCTACAACTTTCTCTATCATAAATTTTACCGTAACTTCTCTTATTTTGAATCGGCGAAGGACATCCGCGCACTCTTTAAACAATTAGAACTCTATCAATATTTGTGTAACAAAAAAATAATAAAAAGCAATAATTAGTCTGAAAATACGTTGAATTTTCACATATATACTTTTATACGTGGTGTGGCCTTGGTTCGATCAGTAGACCACACGGATGGCTGGTATTCGTGGACTGTATATGGATACTAAAAACGTTCTTCTTCTATGATAATAACAAACTAAAAAATGACCTCACTTTGGTCAATAAAAGGAAACTCAACAAAACTTCTAAACTCGACTGACTCGGAAGGAAACTCGAAACTGAACCGAAGAAAGAAAGCCAGCTGTAAGCGTACTGATAACGCACTGGAATCGAATTGAATACGGAACTAGATAGAACCCGAACTGAAAAATGCACTGGAAGCGAAGTGAACTGGAAATCAACTCGAATAGGCTGAATAGACTGACCACATGTCGGAAGTCTAAGGTTTTGGAAGGAAAGAGACAGGTAGTCTGGATTAGAAAGAAATAAATCGGTTGACATATTGCAACCCCGAGATGGCGACTATAATATTATTATCGACGCATGTAATAGTCATGGTGGTGTCACCAATACGTATTCTTTCAGAGATATTATAATGAGAATTTTTTTTTTAAATGGATTTTTTTATGAAATCATGAGTTTTTTGAAAATCGTTTGTACTAATGTTATGGTATTTTCTAGAATCCATCAAGATCTTCTCAAACCAAGTTAATTCTGGATGGAAAACGATTATTTTTAATTTTGGTGGAAATGGCACTCAAACTATTTGATTTAAATGAAAAAAAAAACATTGTATGCGTCTTTTAATTGCATGATAGCTCACTCATTTTACACGCAGAAGTACTTCTTTTAAAGCTTATTTGGAGAACTATAAAAACCCATTTTCATAAATAACTTAATATTGTTCCTAGAACACTGTAAAATAGCGATTTATTAAGATTTTTATTGATATAATTTTGTTCATTACATAATTTTTGTTAAAATGTATATTTTTGAAGATATTAGCTAAAAACGATGAAAAACGCAAAAAATAAACAAATTTTCAGTAGCCAGTAACTTGAAAAGTATTTGCTTTTTTGAAAAACATTATTAAACATTTTTCTCTTATAATTAGTTCTTTTATCCATACCCAACGTTATTACACCACTGAAAAGAAATGGCATCCCCGCGGGTAGTACAAAGGAGTCTAAATTGTTTTCACTTTTGAACTTGAGAGTAAGATGAGCCTAATTCCAAAATTCCAAACGAATTGGAAAACAGTAAAAAAAAAGTTCAGACCCAAAGTGCTCCATTGAGTAAATATTCCGTACAAAATGCCAACCATGTAAATTTTTGACACAATGAAACTTCTAAAAAAATTTTTATAAGTAATTTTTTTTGTATTGTGACTTAGTTTAGTAAGGCAAAACGACCGCAAATTGAATATTTTTGAGCGCAATCACTTAAGACTCGTCTCCTTTGCACGAATCCGTACGGCGAATCTGTTCGCAAAGTGCGCAAACAAAATTATTGCAAGCAAAAGCAAACCACGCGTATGTTGAGAACACGATTCGCCGTGCGCGTCTGGCGCATGCGCAGACTGTCAGACGCATGTTATATTATTTGCATCTTATATTATTTTAATTATGGCACATCTCAGCTGCTTTTCGACAATAATAATGTAGACATTACATTTTCTTTATTTTTAATAATGAATTTATTATATTTTAATATTGCCTTAGTCTATAAGTGAATAGAAATGTTTGGCAAATGATAGTTGTCATTTGTTTTTAATGTCAAACCATGCCTTAAATATTTTAAAGGTCAAACAATGATAAGCGGTTTTTTGTAATTTTTTCCATTTATTTCTACAATCTAACTATATTTCTATGAATCAAAACATTCTAGAAAATTTCCCGAACAAACTTCAGGAAGATTCATGAAAATCCGAATTATTAGGAGGATTAATGAAACTTACATTGTTACAGAAGAATTTTATATATAAGATATATATATATATATATATATATATATATATATATATTCTTGGGCATCCATCCAATAATTAAAAAAGCAGTTGCAAAACTGCTTTATATATATATATATATATATATATATATATATATATATATATATATTTCAAAGTAACTAGCAGCCCATTCGTCGAAATAAAAAAGGTATAAAGTATAAAAACTTATTTATACGTTTCGACACAAGATGCGTGTCATCATTCAGCAACTACAACAATTTGAAAATTTTATTTACTAATATAACACCAATATAGATTAATTATAACATAGAGAAACATTATACACACCACAGGACAAAAACACTCAAAAAATTTATTTAAAAAAAAATTAAACTTGTAACATATTAGAAAAAAAACTTTTTTTTTTGGGAAAAAAATATGAATAACTAAAAGATTTGAAAACTAATTTGACTAAAAGGTTTGAAATGTAACATTATGACGCATGAAACACGCCCATACCGAGCAAAAGACTCGACTGTAATCTTTCACTAGGCGTGTTGATAGGAATAGAAGGGGAATGTGTCGATGGACAAATGCAACGGAGTGGTTGAAATGGATTTTTAATCAAAAGGAAAATGCGAAACATGTAAAATTTTGAACAAGAAAAAAACAAAATTGTAAAAAATAATATAAAGGAGATAGCAAATTCATTTTTTGTTTTTTTAATAAAATCAATAATTAGCTGGTAACTATCATGTAAAAGGTGGGATGAATTGCGTTTATTAACACAAGAGGAATTTAATGAAATAAAAAAGGATTCAGCAAATTTTCTAAGGTCACTATTTTTTTCGATATAAAGAATAACAGGATGTGAAGTGTTAAAAGTGTGATTGAGATTGAGCATATGATCTGAAATCATCGTTTTGAACTGGTTTGGATTTTTTGAATTATAAATATGTTGATTAACTCTCTTATAAATATACTGGGAACTTTCCCCAATATAACACATATTGCAATCATTGCAATCCAACCTGCAAACAGAATCGGTGACCCTATCAGACGGGGTTCCAGACTTAAGAACCGAAAAAAGGCAATTAAGTATTATCAAAACTAAAAACTAAACGGAATCCTTCTGAAGAAAATAACTTTTTTAGAAAATACGAAAAATTGCTTAAAAAAGGTAAACAAATAGTTCCTTTGTATTGAGAGGGAGAAGAAGCTATTGAATTTGAACAAGAAGGTGAAAATGAATTATTAAAATTAGTTTGTAAATAATTTAATCTGTTATTAATGATGTTGTTGATCAAGTGCGAAGGGTAACTATTATCTTTGAGAACAGAACGAATAAGGGTCAAATTTTTTTCCCAAAACATACTGTTACTCAGTAAAATAGCCCTGCCTATAAGAGAAATAATGACAGAAATTTTTATGGAACGCGAATGAAAAGACAAACTAGTGGGGCGCACGGCATCGTGCAAATTGCTGGTACTTTCCGTACCAAAAATTATTTTATTTTTAAAAAGATTAACATTTTTGAAAAAAATTTACTCTGAAAAAATAGATTTTTGAGAAACTATAAATTTTTGACAAAAACTTACTTTTTGTTGAAAAATTTATTTTTAAATAAGGTAAACGTACCATATTACGGGATGTTAAGAAACGTTTGACTTTAAAGACGAATTTTAGAGAAAATAGGCAAGTGGACGAACTAAATCTGTTATATTTTATTAATTAGACCTTTGAGATTATTATAAAACAAGATTTTTCGTCGTAGAACGTCATTTATAGAAATAATCGGCATTTTGGTGAACCACGCGTTTGTCTCTAATTCCGTGATAAAATTTGGTTCATGAACCTAATGCCGGGAGTCGTTGTACACTATTCCGTGATAGCGCTCGAAGCATACATTTTTGATCGTAATGCCTTGATAAATATATTTGTAGGTTATGAAAAGTACGGTTAATTGAAAAATAATATTTTGATATAATTTTAAACACATAATTATTATATTTTCATGGAAATTTGAACAGTATAAGTGATTATAAAACTTCCAAAAAAAAAATGAAATAAAAGCTGGTATCAAAATTACAGTAATTATTGTAACACTGGAAATGATATGAATAAATCAAACTGGAATGAAAAAATAAATCAAATAAAAAATATGAAACAAAGAGGATATAATTTATGTATTCAATTATCAATCCTAAATCTGCATAAATATATCTATTACTTAACATTCAAAATATATTTAAAGTATGAGATCATATAACAATTAGCTAGAGGGTTAATACATAATTTTCTTATTAAACTATATTTCTTATTTAATGAAAATATAAACTTTATCTAAATATATACTTCAAACTCTAAATAAAAAATTTAAACACCAAATAAAAATAACAATTTCATAAATAAATGTAAATAATTTAAAGTCCTTAAATTTACTAGATTAAATCAGGTACAGAAAATACACCTCTTTTATTTACTGGAATTGGTGGTTTTATTTTTTGCACTATATCTTTGGCATCATAATCTAACACATCGTCTTTATCAGGCCAACGCCAGTTAACTCTTCCATTTGCAAAACCGCTCATAGTCATAGTTTTGACTAGGTACTTTGGTTGATCAGTCTTATCATTAGAGGTACCGAGTATTATTAGTACGACATGCATTATTCTCTATTCGCCAAGAATATACATTTCTACTCCAGGCACTTTTTAAGCTGTGAAAAACCGCTACGTCCGTAGGCTGTAAAATATGAGTTGAATTGGGCAATAAGGCAACCAAAATAATGCCAATTTCTCTACATAATTTACACAGGTGATAGGACAAATGCGAAACATGACCATCCAAAAATAAAACAACTGGCTTTTCAATATTTTCGTTTATAAGGAAAGGATTGAAAACATTTCCAATATACTCAAAAAAGTTTTCGCTGGTCATCCACCCTTTATCACTTCTGCCTATGGACCAGGTTTTCGGGTATTTTGCTAATATGTTAGATGGTATCCTCTTATAAGGAAATAATGACAGAACTGGCATCAACTTCCCATCTGCAGAAGCGCCGATCAATACTGTAAGGCATTCCTTTTCATCATTTCCTGATCTGCAATGTACAGATTTGGAACCTGTTTTAGCTAAAACAGCTTGACCTTTTGGTCACAGAAAAAATGCAGATTCATCGCAATTAAAAATTCTAGATGGGTCTTGTAAAAGCTCACTAAAGTCATTTTCCTGAAAATATTTCTCAACTCGCTTGAACCATGCCCTAATTTTCACCTCATTCACACTGACATGAGCCGTAGTCAAGGGTTGACATATTCTTTTACTAATCAAAGGGTTTCTTCTAAGAAAACCCTCATACCAATGCCGACCTGGATATCCTTCCTTAAATTTGTTAGACCGACCGAGTTCAGCAACCAGTTTATGTATAGAATTTAATAAAATGTCTTTCGTTACAGGAAAACCCATTTGAGCCATCGTTATAACCCATTCAATATAAACAATAAGGTTTTCTTCTTCGGGGGTCAGCACTGCTGGAGCTCCTGCACGACCTTGCTTTTTGTATTTTCCGTGTAATTTATCATATAAGGTTTGATTGGGAACTTTATATGTTCTGGAAGCTTTGTAAACAGATAAAGTACCATCGCGAATTTATTTAAAGCCTTTTCTAGGGTTTCATGTGAATATTTATTTGAAGCCATCGGTACTTTGAAAAACTAAAAAAAATATTTAAAAGTTATATATTTATACATAAAATTTACATAAACTGTCAAGTACGTTGCAAAAATTAAGCAAATCAAGACTACCGTATTTACGAATATGTCCCTAATTCGCTGCATACATACACACATACCCGCACACTAGTGATTCGTGCTCTATAAATATCGTGCGTCATTGATAGAAAACAAGTGTATCTATAAGCTTTGACATTACAAAAATGATTTATCGTAGATGAAATAAAAGAAACATCTGATTCTCTCATTACTACCATATTTTATGGATATGGGAATAATGGAAATAAGTAAAAAAAATCATATATTTTCTTGCTAAAGAGTAGTCATTTCAAACTCAATTATTAGGGTTAAAAATTAAAAAGAACATATCCCGTAATTAGGTCACAATATTCTGTGGTCATCACCAAACTTAGTAACACCAAAAACACCACTAAATTTAAGCATAATTGAGAATAAAAGACTAAAATAATTCAGGTCTACTTTTCCTAATTGCGTGACACTCACGGAATAACGTTCAATGCCTCAATTGTGTGAACTTAATTACGGGAGTCACAAAATTGACACTTTCTTAAAACATATTTGCTCGATTTAACTATAAAACTTATCACTTATTATTTCTTAACAATAATATCACAAATTTATATTGAATAAGCTTACCAGTGTCACATAAAAATCTTAAGCAATGGTAGCGTCACATTAACCTAACTAACAACGGGACTGTACGTAATGGCGATCGGGTTATGACAGATGCGTTCAGAAGCTCTATATGGTTTTAAAAACTAATATTTAAAATGGAAAATCGTGCTCATTTGATGAGATTCGAATTATAGTTTATGTGGTATTGTTTAAAATTATTATTCACCGACTGTTTTCTTATTTTGCGATCAAAATGAAAAACTCCCGTAATAATGTACTATCCCGGAATAGTGTACGTTTATTTTATTTTGGAAATTCTGAACTTTTTTCAAAGCAATCGTACTGCTTTAAATGCATAGAGACTAATATATCGAAGGACGGATGAACAGAATTCTGTTCCACCTCACCTTTATTATAGATATGTTGATGACGTTCTGTTGTGCCTTGATGATTCTAACATTGTTGACAAATTAGACTCGTTTAATTCTTTTAATAAACATTTGCAGTTTACTTGTGAGATTGAGCCGGATGACTCTATTAGTTTTTTAGACCTAAGAATCACTAAAAATAAAGTAAACAATTCCGATCGGAATCTTTCGAAAGATTAGATAAAACAAAATTTTCTAAAATTTGTAGTGTTAAATCAGCCACAGGGGGGCTAATACTAGACCCCATGGGTAAACCAAAAATCTGCGAATAAAATTGATCATCAAAACAAAAGTAAGTGTTAACAAAAATGAAATTTAAAATCGTCTTATACCAAACCAAGTCAATCGAAGTGTGCGGTTGGATATCGTTCCAACGGACAGAAACAGCTTCTAAAGCCAAATCCCAAGGAATATTCGTGAAAAGGGAAATGACATCAAAACTAACAAAGGAAGAATTGGAAGGAATTGTAAAATTATTTAAATTTTTTACTAAATTAAAAGAATTGGAAACATTAAATTTTGATAAAACAGAAACCTTAGAGAGAATGGAGCTGATGTGTTTGGAGAGTTTACTTAAGAGAGAATTCAAGTCGGAAACTATAGGTCTGAGAGGTAAATTAGGTTTATGAACTTTAGGAAGACAGTACTACTTGGGAAAACTGGAATGAAAGACTTTTAAAGAAAAACCTAATGATTTGGAGATTTGTTTTTTTGTGATTAAATTGCCAATGAGTTTGTGCGTTTGTCTGTTTAAATGATCGGTGGGGTCGTTAGTTAAAAGTTTATAAAAAGTTCCGTTGTTTAATAGATAAATTGCTCAAAAACTATTCCAACACTCCTATCCCCCCTGTGGCTGATTTAACACTACAAATTTTAGAAAATTTTGTTTTATCTAATCTTTCTGTTCCACCTCACCTTTATTATAAATATGTTGATGACGTTCTGTTGTGCCTTGACGAATCTCACATTGTTGACACATTAGACTCGTTTAATTCTTTTAATAAACATTTGCAGGTTACTTGTGAGATTGAGTCGGACGACTCTATTAGTTTTTTAGACCTAAGAATCACTAAAAATAAAGTAAACAATTCGTCCTGATTGATTGGTATCAGAAACCAACGAGGTCAGGAAGATATTTAAATTATTAACTTCCCGTAGGGTAGTTATAGTAATGGGCCGAAAATCGAAAATGAAAATTTTTACATTTCTCGACGTTTTGAAGGTTTCTGAACATTTTGGCATACCTCATAAAAAATGGATATGGATGTATACGTGTGTGTGTGTGTGTTTTGTATGTCCGCTTTTTTTCGTCCACTTTTTCGGGCGCACGGATCAACTGATTTGAATGGTTTAAAAAACATTCGATTCCTATTGATAGGGAGATGTGCTGATTAGTTTTTGGCAAAGGCAGGTCCAGCCGTTACGGCGATATGGAGCAAAGAGTGCAGAAAATAGAAAGCAAGTTTTTGAGAGAACGGATCAACCGATTTGTATGGTTTAAAAAAATTCGATTCCTATATAGGGAGATGTGCTGATTAGTTTTTGGCAAAGGTAGGCCCCGCGGTTTCGGAGATACAGAGCTAAATGTTAAAAAAATGGCAGTTTTTGAGAGAACTAAGCGTCCGATTTAATTGTTTCAAAGAACTTTCTGCTTGTTTCAACAAAATAATTGATTTTGGAAAAAAAAATTTTGTTTCTAATTTTTTCTACACTTGTGCAATACATAAATAATATATATTTAATTAAATCCAATATCTTGTGTTTTATTAGAAATGTTTTAATTTATCACGATGCGCGGCGAGCAATGCTGTTGCTAGTCATTGCGAATGAGAGACGACTTACACGGGTTCTATATGAGCGCGAGCGTGTACTTGCTCAGGTTTTCTCTATTTTTGAATGTGTTCTACCACATGAAATGAAACAAAATTTTGCACACTAAAAGAAAATTCAATAGCCTTTCTAATGATGCTAATTAAAAATTAGTCCAAACAACCGCACTACCGAAAAATTCAAAACAAAAAATTATTCTCACTTTTTCATGCACTAAAAAATAATTATTAAACAATATTTGTTATCAATAATATAGTACACACCGATGTGAATAGAGTCCAGTTATTTGTTTGTCGATATCTCTCATAGTTGCGACAAAAAACGACTTTGAAAAAAGGGGCCACTTTCACACATTTTCAATGATATCTCGGCCAAATGATGAGCTACGGATTTGAAATTTGGTATATCGGATTTTCTCGAAAATACCTATAAAATTGCATCAAAATTATTTAAATACCAGGGTGGGGCCAATTCTGTATGGAAACACGCCCATACCCGTTATAGTTTCTCAAAAATCTATTTTTTCAGAGTAAATTTTTTTCAAAAATGTTAATCTTTTTTAAAAAAAATAATTTTTGGTACGGGAAGTTCCAGCAATTTGCCTTAAAGCACGATGCCATGCGCCCCACTAGTTTGTCTTTTCATTCGCATTCCATAGAAAATTCTGTCATTATCTCTCTTATAGACAGGGCTATTTTACTGAGTAACAACAGTATGTTTTGGGAAAAAAAATTGACCCTTATTCGTTCTGTTCTCAAAGATAATAGTTAGCCTTCGCACTTGATCAACAACATCATTAATAATAGATTAAATTATTTACAAACTAATTTTGATAATTCATTTTCACCTTCTTGTTCAAATTCAATAGCTTCTTCTCCCTCTCAATACAAAGGAACTATTTGTTTACCTTTTTTAAGCAATTTTTCGTATTTTCTAAAAAAGTACTTTTCTTCAGAAGGATTCCGTTTAGTTTTTAGTTTTGATAATACTTTTAATTGCCTTTTTTCGGTTCTTAAGTCTGGATAGGGTCACCGATTCCGTTTACAGGTTGGATTGCAATGATTGCAATATGTGTTATATTGGGGAAAGTTCCCAGAATATTTATAAGAGAGTTAATCAACATATTTATAATTGAAAAAATCCAAACCAGTTCAAAACGATGATTTCAGATCATATGCTCAATCTCAATCACACTTTTAACACTTCACATCCTGTTATTCTTTATATCGAAAAAAAAAATAGTGACCTTAGAAAATTTGCTAAATCCTTTTTTATTTCATTAAATTCCTCTTGTGTTAATAAACGCAATTTATCCCACCTTTTACATGATAATTACCAGCTAATTATTGATTTTATTAAAAAAAAAACAAAAAATTAATTTGCTATCTCCTTTATATTATTTTTACAATTTTGTTTTTTTCTTGTTCAAAATTTTACATGTTTCGCATTTTCCTTTAGATTAAAAATCCATTTCAACCACTCCGTTGAAATGGATTTTGTCCGTCCATTGTCCATCCATTTGTCCATCGACACATTCCCCTTCTATTCCTATCAACACGCCTAGTGAAAGATTACAGTCGAGTCTTTTGCTCGGTATGGGCGTGTTTCATGCGTCATAATGTTACATTTCAAAACTTTTAGTTATTCATAATTTTTTTTCCCAAAAAAAATTTTTTTTTCTAATATGTTACAAGTTTAATTTTTTTTTAAATAAATTTTTTGAGTGTTTTTGACCTGTGGTGTGCATAATGTTTCTCTATGTTATAATTAATCTATATTGGTGTTATATTAGTAAATAAAATTTTCAAATTGTTGTAGTTGCTAAATGATGACACGCATCTTGTGTCGAAACGTATAAATAAAAGTTTTTATACTTTATACCTTTTTCATTTCGACGAATGGTCTGCTAGTTACTTTGAAATATGTTTCAACGTCGAAAAAACTATCAAGATATATATATATATATATATATATATATATATATAATATATTATATATATATATATATATATATATATATATATATATATATATATATATATATATATATAATAAATGACAAATTTTACACATAAAAAATATATCATTTAAAAATCTATTTTACTTTATGATATAAGTAATATTATTTTGTCTGTTGTAACGTCTTTTCGTTGAAGTACTATTCTATATATAGTAGTTATTAAATCACTTATAGATAGTCATGATGAATCCTGTTTTGAAATAACATCGCGGCCTATTTATAAGGCGGCTTATCTCAAGTCGTGGAATGTGTTCCTGGACAGTTTTGGTGCATATAACTTAGCCCACACTTAAGAGTATTTAAATTAAAAGTATCGGATTGAAAGTGAAGGACAATTTAATGATTATCTACACATAAATGCAATAATTTTGTAATAACCTGCTTTCATAAATCGCAAATTTCTGAAAATCTATAATACATCCGTTTTTTATACATTTATTTACTTCTATAATATTCAAAGGTACTTTTTGACTGACAAATTCAAACATAAAAAGTTAAATAGGGCATATTGAAATAAAACACTTTGTTACACTTCAAAATTTAAATCATGTCATACTTTGTGAAAATTACTTCATTTACAATCCTTCTCATTGCTAGAATCTATAAGAAAACCTTGTTCCTTATTTTGACAAACTTTGGATGTTTCAGAAATTTCATTATATTTCTTCTTTGCCCCCACCATTAAATGGCTTAGATTTTTCACTAATTCACTAGAAGAGCTGAGAGAATCCTCCATATCAATCACATCATCATGTTCAAGTTCAGATTCTACTATTTTGTTGGACAAACTCCTCACAGTAATTTCTTCATCTAAAAAATATCAAATATCAGTGACCTAAATTGCAAATTTAACCAGAATCTTTCAGAATATACAAAATATAATATATACAATCCTCAAGATGTATATATGTATATATATATATATATATATATGTATATGTATATATATATATATATATATATATATATATATATACCGGTGTATAAATTTCAAACCGCCCGCCATTTACTGATAGCCATATTAATTCATATATAGATGGCTGTAGTAGTCTGCCAGTTTTTTCTTATTGTTTTGACATCTATCCATAAAAAAAAATACCCACTGTTTCAATATTTCAATATTCAATATTCGTACATAGCTTTTCATCATTTTGAAAATGTCGAATTCAGCGCCAGAAAATGTGGTTTTGCGGAAGAACCTTCTTTCATTTGAAAAAAAAGTGCTATATATATATAAATATATATATACAGTAAACCCTCGCTTTACGCGGCAAGTGCGTACCGTGCAGTATGGGAACCGTGCTATAAGAAACTCGTATTTAACATACAATTCAGGCTAATTCGTAGTGCGTTCTATGGAACCTTACATAGTGCAGTATGGGATCCGTGCTATGAGAGACTCACAGTTGGTACAAATCGCACCATTTTTATCGCGCTGTATGGAGACCAAGAAATACCACTTGAAGTAGGAGTAATACGGACGAAATGACATGTAGGGCATTGACACGATTGACACCTTATTCAAAAATTGGCGCGACGCAGTAGTCAGCTCAAACGTGTTCTTAGGCGGCTAATATATAAACAGGCATGTCTAAAAGATAAAAGTCAATAACAAAATTTACATCAATACCCTTTTGCACAACGAACTTATGGGCTGTTGACCAAATACCGTGTAATAAGAAGTCCGTGTAGTCGGAGGGATGTCGGATTTTTAGATTCGTGTAATATGGGAACCGTGTATCCAGAGTGCCGTGTAAAGCGAGGGCCTACTGTATATATATATATATATATATATATATATATATATATATATATACCAGGTGTATAAATATCAAACCGCCCTCTTTTAAGTTGAAAAAACACGTTTATTGTAAGAAAATGGTACAATTTATTTCATTCAAAGTATTTGCGACACATTTTTGCCATCTTTCCGCCAAATTGTGAATGCCTTGCCAGTAGAAACGTTTGTTTTTTGAATCAAACTATTCACCGAGCCATTTTTCCAATTCTTCGTAAGAACCGAAGTGCTGTTCAGCAAGCGCGTGTCCCATGGAAGAAAACAAGTGGAAGTCAGAAGGCGCCAAGTCTGGTGAGTAAACATTAAACGTAAGGAAATGCATGCTTGTGTCACATTTAATTGTTCTGCAAGTTGTTTTTGAGTTTGACTGTCATCGTCATCGAGCAATGATTGCAGTTCGGGTTCTTCAAACTTTTTTCGTGGTCTTCCACGTTCTTCGTTTTTCAAATCAAAATTACCACTTCTGAATCGTCAAAACCACTCCTTGCACTGTGTTTCGGACAGAGCATTGTCACCGTAAGCTTCCACCAACAAACGATGACTTTCAGCAGCACTTTATATACAGGGTGGCTGATATGTATTGCAACCAATTTCAGACCGCTATTATTTCTAAACCGCTCATCAGACAGATGACAGATTTATTCCAGTGATTGTTCATTTAATTGTTTACAAGCGTACAAAAGCATTTTGATCTATTGCATTCAGAAAAAAAATTATTCGTTATGGAAGTCAAGCGTGATAGTGCGATTGCTTCATACTTGGCTGGAAAACCTTAAGTGGCTATATTTAGAGCCCTCCAGTATTTAAATGCAAACAAATATTTTGTTTCTCGTACCATATCTCGTAACCGTGATACATTCAGTGTTGCACCTCATCCAAAAAGTGGACGAAAAAAAACACTAATCAATCGAAATTCGTGCAAAAACGGATGCAACACATATTGAAAAATGAGCTTGGACTAAGGCCATTGAAGTTCCAAAAAGTTCAAGAGCTCATCGATACACAAAAAAAAGTTAGACGGGAAAGAGCCAAGGGGTTGCTTCGCTTGCACGAAAGTGGCTAGTTACCGAATTTGGTTTTCTCATATGGAAAGTCCTTCCAAATCGAGCAGTTTGTGAACAAACAAAATAATAGGGTTTACTTGCCAAAAAGGTCAGCTAAAAATTTACACCTTCGATTGGTCCCCAGAACTCAAGCGCCGCCGACGGTAATGGTGTGAACCATCGTAACGGCCGATGGTAAAATTCCGCTCTTATTCATCATCCGTGGGATCAAAATAATTGCCGAAATTATCGGGAAAATGTCTTAAAGGCAGTATTGAAGTCCTGGGTAGACAAAAATTTTGATCGCAGACCATGGACATTCCAACAGGACTCAGCACCATCAAACTCAGCACGCGTCTACCAAAAATAGCTTATAAAAGAGGTTTTTTTCTTCATTTCCATCGCACAATAGCCACCAAAATCTCTGGATCTAAATTCGCTGGATTTTTGTGTCTTGGACATTTTGAAGAGTAAGGATCGCACTAAAAAATACCAAAGTGTCGATCATCCCAAGAAGGCGCTTCGCCGGGAATGGGCCAAAATACCCCTGAGCCACTTTCGTGCAGCGTGTTATGGTTTTTCTGCCGTCTGAAGCCCATAATTCGTGCCAAAGGTGGCCGAAGAACAAATATAAACTGATTCTAAAATTTGATGTTATTTCTGACATTTTTGCATTTAAACAATGAAATTTAAAATGAAAATGACAAAGTTATAGCGCTTTACTTTGTTGCAATACATATCAGCCACCCTGTATATATATATATATATATATATATATATATATATATATATATATATATATATATATATATTCAGTCTTCAGGGCAATACATCAATTAGATGTGTCTTCAGGGCAATACATCAATTAAAAAATTTGTATGTCTTTAAAACATTTTTATTTTTTCCATATGTTTCGACACATTGTTTTGTGTCATCTTCAGTGGACTCTAGTTTGAAGGAACAGAGAAATTATTAATTAAAACTAATATATAAGAAGTGATATGGTATGAACTTACATGTAATTGAATTAATCCTAATTATTTCATAATTATAAATGTTCACAATACACCAAAAAACCAATTCTTGTCAATTTAAATTGAACAATATATAAATTTTCGAGACATTGTTTAAAACTACTTGGTAATTCTCACAAGTGAGGAAGTATCCAATCTTTTGTTTAAGCTATTTTTATAAAGGTGCATTAAACATGATTCTGAAAAGCGTCTCTGCGATGTATTCGACTCCTGATATAAAATTGTGGCAACATCAAAATTGAAAATATGATTGAAACTTTGTATGTGGTCAGTTATCATTGTTTGATTTTGATTTTTAATTTTGGAGTTGTTATAGTGTTATCTAAGACGCTTTTTAGATGTTGTCCAGTTTCGCCAATATAAGTGGCCTCACAATTTGTACAGTCAATTTTATACACAATGTTAGAAATACGATCTAAACTTGTCGGTTATTTTAAATTCGAAAATAAAAAGTTAAGAGTCTGATCAATATTGCAAACTAAACGCAAATCCGCGAATTCAAATAGTTTTTTCCAAATAGGAAAGAGATTTTTAATGTAAGGGAGACAAATAGTGCCGATAAACTTATTTTCTTCTTTTTTCTGGGACTCGAGGGAAGGATGATTATGTTTTGTGTTAAGGACGGAAAGCCTGTTGTTGATTACTGATTTTATAAGATGTGGAGGATAGCAATTATTTAATAGGGTTCTATGGATTAGAGATAAGTTAAAAGGCCAAAATATTTTATCCTGCAAGAGAATAGCATGATCAACTAAATTGATAATAGTACCGATTTTCATGTTAGTGGGATGATAAGAATGGAAGTTGAGATATCTGCCAGACCACGTTGGTTTTTGGTACCAGTTAGTACTAATTTTATTTTTTTAGAGTTTTTATGATATTTACATCTAAAAAGCTAATTGACCTATTGTGTTCTTTTTCGAAGGTGAAGGTGAGGTGTTTATTAAAGGAGTTAAAATTTTTTAGTAAAGAATCAAAGTTATTTTTAGGAATGCAAGTAATTATATCATCAACATATCTGTAGTAAAGGAAAAATTTAACATTAGATAGTTTAAAGACGTTTTTTTCGAGGTGTTGTAAAGAGAGTTCAGCAAGAGCAGGTGAGATAGGCAATCCCATGGGTGTACCAAAAATTTGTGTATAAAAATGTGAATTGAATTCAAAATAAGTATTCGCGACTATGAATTTAATGGACAATTGAGAGAAAGGGTAGTGTGGCAAGAAATCTCATCCCATCTATCTGTGATTGACTCGATAATTAGTTCTAGTGGGACATTTGTGAAAAGAGAAACTACATCTAGGCTTATTAAGAGGGAGTTGTTAGGCAATTGTGTATTACGTATTTTGTTGGCAAATTCGAAGGAATTTTTAATAAAGAAAGGATAATTAACATCAACTATGGAAAGGGGTTTGCTCAGAAATTTGGAAAATTTATTTAGTGGAGAATTCAAATCTGCAACTATAGGTCTAAAAGGTACATTGGTTTTGTGGATTTTTGGAGGATCGCATAATTTTGGGTTGTTAGAATGTAGGTTTTTTAACGACAAGGACAAGTCTTGTGGAATTTGTTTAGTAGAAACTAAATTATTAATGAATTTGTGGAACGTGCGGTTGATTCGATCTGTAGGATCGCTATTGATAGGACTGTAAACGTTAGTGTCATTGACTAGACTAGTGATTTTTTCTAAATAGGTAGTTTTGTCTAGAATTACTGTGACATTTCCTTTATCTGCTCTGGTTACTAAAATATTCGGATTATCTTTGAGAAAGTGTTTACAAAGTTTTATGTCTCTGTCGGCACCCGTGCATCGGAACACAGAATAGCGGGATGTACTTTACAATTTCATAAAAAAACTCAATCGAAAATTTATATATTGTTCAATTTAAATTGACAAGAATTGGTTTTTTGGTGCATTGTGTTCATTTATAGTTATGAAATAATTAGGATTAATTCAATTACATGTAAGTTCATACCATATCACTTCTTATATATTAGTTTTAATTAATAATTTCTATCTGTTCCTTCAAACTAGAGTCCACTGAACATGACACAAAACAATGTGTCGAAACGTATGGAAAAAATAAAAATGTTTTAAAGTCATACTTTTTTTTTAATTGATGTATTGTCCTGAAGACTGAATCTCACATATTTCAACATCAAAATTATATATATATATATACTAGCTGACCCGGCAAACGTTGTTTTGCTAAGCAAGTTATTTTATAAACAATTTCTAGAGAATCAAAAATATTAATACTATAAGTGTATAAGGATGTGTTGTTTGAATGCTATATACAATGAGGTATTATAAAAACAATAAACCCCATTAGTTTGTCTATGTTTTGTCAATTCAATCAAACTGGAAGTTTTATACACTTTCTATAGAAATCATGGTATAATCCAATCCAAGTATTTTTTTGGTATTTCGACTTATTGATTACGTTTTAAGCTTTTCAGATTCTTTTGGATTCTGGTTTTTGTGTATAATTGTAAATACTACTACTGAGCTTATACAAATTTTTCAAAATTCTGCGAGGAGAGATAGAAAATAAATTAGATATATCTGCTTTGACCTGCTTTTTGAAAAGTTTCAAGTAACATACCTTGAATTAAATTAAATTTAATAAAAAGTATATACGTAGAGCAGGGCAAGGCTTAAAGGTCCAATTTGAGTTTGAGCAAATATAAATTTTATTATGAAAATGAAACCAACTTCATCACAACAAATGACACATTTCAAACGAACAATTAGCTGACTACGTTCAGTAAAACTACAGACTTCGTCATTTTAAAAATGTGCTTTTTTTGCTGTCTTTCAAAAATTTGTTATCTAGACCTTTTTACCCAATAGGCGGGGTAACTTGGAACGGCCAGATGGCAAACAGGTTTAATGTCTTATTTTAATTTTAAAGGTATTTTACAAAATAATTACATTTTTAACTAATGCTAAAAAGCTACCAACAGAAGAAAATACTTTTACTATGGATTTTCAAAGATGACCGTTTATCTCCCAATATCAAAGTCATAAGAATCAAGGTTATAGCTGGTTATACATCTTTCTCCCTTCACTTTCAAATAATGTTGTTAAACAATGCTTCAGCTTTACTGGATTTTGACACTTTGGTCGTGAAACTTTTAACCCCGTACCTTCATATATTACAAACCATTCTTTGATAAATTCTGGGAAATTATAACTGGGAATAAGTTATTCGACAAAATGTACATGTAAATGTAAGTAATGCTCTTTTTCAGTCTTGGTCGCGGCATTATTATTAAACTTCACTTTTCCTTATATATATATATATATATATATATATATATATATATAGTATCATAGATTGAATAAACTACATGGATAGTTTATAAATAATTAATTCTGAATTAGAATGAAAAACGGGTTCTAAACTACCTCTCTGCCACCAATTACTGAGTCACAGCAACGCGTGGCCGGGCTAGCTAGTATTTTTTTTATATATATAAATATACTATCAATTAAACTGAAAATCGGGATAAAAAGTATCCTAAGTCCTTCTCCTGGCTCTAAACTACCTCCCTGCCAATTTTCATCTAAATCGGTTCAGCCGTTCGTGAGTTATAAGTGTTAGCACATAAAGCGATCCTCTTTTATATATATATAGATATATATATATATATATATATATATATATATATCTTATATATAAAAATGAAGCTCTCTTTCAAATGTCCGAATAAAACTCGAAAACGGCTGAATCGATTTGGCCAGTCTTAGTCTTGAAAAATTCGTGCCAATCCAGAGAAAGTCCAAAAGGTGAGAAATTATTTCAAATCCGCGTAGAAACTTTACATTTTTAATTTGAAAATTTTTGTAGAAGCGTAATTTAAATAAAACAATGGACGGTGGCAATTTCGTGAAATGTCAAACGCTTTTGACAGATTATGTTCAATTACGTTTAATAGGATGTTTTACGCGAATATTATTTATTTATAATAAATTTGTAGTAAGTAGTTTTGTTTGTAGTTTTATTTATATACAAAAACGTTAGTAAACGGGCCGCAAGTGTTACTAGAGACTCAAAATATAAACTTTTTTGATATTTTAATATAAAAATGCACTTTTTGGCATATTTTTCTCAAACACGGTGCTCTGAAAGATCTCATTTGTATAATTACATACTCATTGGTATTTATAAAACATTTTCTAAGTTATATTATTTTTTATTTATCTTATTTAAATTCAGAACCTAAATTTGGTATCGATCAAATGGACATTTTGTCGAATAACATTATTCCAGTTATAATTTCCCAGAATTTATCGCAGAATAGATAAGTAATATATGAAGGTCCGGAATTAAAAAGGTCCACCACCGATGTGCCAAAAATCAGTAAAGTTAAGCATCGTTTAACAACAATATTTGAAAGTAGAGGAAAAAGATTTATAGCCAGCTACGAACTTGATTTGAAAACGATAATCTTTGAAATGGGGGAGATAAACGGTAATCTTTGAAAATCCATAATAAAAGTATTTTCTTCCGTTGGTAGTTTTAGCATTAAATAAAAATATAATTATTTTGTAAAACACCTTTAAAATTATAATAAGGCTTTAAACCTTTTGCCACCTGCCCGTTACAAGTTACCCCGCATATAGAATAAAAAGGTCTAGATAACAAATTTTTGGAAGACATCAAAAAAGCACATTTCTACAATGATGAAGTAGAAGTCAGTTTACTGAACGTAGTCAGATAATTGTTCGTTTGATATGTCTTATTTGTTGTGATATAATTGTTATGGTTTTCACAATGTAGTTTATATTTGCTCAAAGTCAAATTGGTATTGTGTATAGCCCTGCTCTACATATATACTTTTTATTAAATTTACTTTAATTCATCGAATGTAACTTGACACTTTTCAAAAAGCAGGTCAAAGAAGAAATACTTAATTCATTTTTTATCTCTCCTCGCAAAAATTTGAAAATTTTGTATAAGCTCAGTAGTATTATTTACAATTATACACAAACTCCAGAATCCAAAAAGAATCTGAAAAACTTGAAACGTAATTAATAAGCCGAAAGACCAAAAAAGACTCGGATTGGATTATACGATGTTTTCTATAGAAAGTGTATAAAACTTGCAGTTTGATTGTATGACAAAATATATGGGGTTTATTGTTTTTATAATACCTAATTGTATACAGCATTCAAACAACACATCCTTATGCACTTAAAGTATTAATATTTTTGATTCTCTAGAAATGGTTTAGAATATACCTTATTTAGCAAAACAACGTTTGCCGGGTCAGCTAGTATATATATATATATATATATATATATATATATAATGTATTTATGTGTAGTGATGTGCCAAGTCGAATCAATTGATTCGAATCATTCGAATCAAGCCTTTAACGACTTGATTCGAATCCACTCGTATCAGCCGCGAAATATTTACTGTGTTAAAATATGTATTAACACAGTAAGCATTTTTCATAATATAAATATTAAATATTTATAGATATAAATATAAAAAATGTTTTAATTTAATTCAATATTATAATAATATAAAAAATAAATATAATTATAAAAAATAAATAATGGATTAAATCATGCGAGCCACACGACTTTAATATGCCTAAATGTATCAACCGACTTCAATCGACTTTATATGACTTTAACCGCATTCATCGACTAACTATATCATCCGACTTCATATGTCTCAAACCAAATCATTCCGATTTCAAGCGGCGATATGAGTTCATCCGACTTCATATGACTCAAACCGAATCAAGCGGCGATATGAGTTAATCCGACTTCATATGACTCAAACCGAATCAAGCGGCGATATGAGTTAATCCGACTTCATATGACTCAAACCGAATCAAGCGGCGATATGAGTTCATCCGACTTCATATAACTCAAACCGAATCAAGCGGCGATATAAGTTCATCCGACTTCATATGACTCAAACCGAATCATTCCGACTTCAAGCGGTTCATGCGATATGAGTTAACCGTATGGGCGATATCAAGCAACTTCGAAACAGATACAATGCATC
This sequence comes from Ctenocephalides felis, assembly GCF_003426905.1. NCBI lineage: Eukaryota > Metazoa > Arthropoda > Insecta > Siphonaptera > Pulicidae > Ctenocephalides > Ctenocephalides felis. Next base: position 50,272,415 of record NW_020537646.1, read on the forward strand.
GTCGTTCTTGCGTGTTTATTTATTTTACGGAGCGCTAAGAGCGATTTTGTTCGTGAAGTATCAATGCCCCATTTTGATAATAATTAAGTGTTTTAGATTTTAAATGTTATCAGAATAAACCACTCAAAATTATGAAACGAATTTTGGGAATCTTTCAATATAATTCTTTTTTGAAACAATTACTAAACGCCAGAAAGTCAGTAAAAAATATGTTAACTTCTGATTATGTAAGTAATGGCAAATTCACATTAATGTAATTAACTTTCAGCTCTCAGTTTAGATGCGATCCTTTACTGATTACATAGTAAAATAAAATCGATCCATGATTCCAAATATTATTTTATATGCTTTAGTGATGCATAATTGTTTGGTTATCTATTATTGTAAATTAATTAGAAGATATGTCCGCCCTCAAAATTATATCATTTTTAATAATTTTCAGATTATAAATTTGGATCACTTTTACTAAATAAATACATCCATGATTTTTTTTGTCCATATATATATATATATATATATATATATATATATATATATATATATATATATATATAGGGTGGCTGATATGTAATGCAACAAAGTAAAGCGCTATAACTTTGTCATTTTCATTTTAAATTTCATTGTTCAAAAGCAAAAATGTCGGAAAAAACATTAAATTTTAGAATCAGTTTAGGTTTGTTTTAATTGGCCACCTTTGGCACGAATTATGGCCTTAACCATAACACGCTGCACGAAAGTGGCCCTGGGGTATTTTGGCCCATTCCCGGCGAGGCGGCTACTTGGGATGATCGACACTTTGGTATTATTTAGTGCGAACCTCACTCTTCAAAATGTCCAAGACACAAAAGTCCAGCAAATTTAGATCCAGAGATTTTGGTGGCTATTGTGCGATGGAAATGAAACGAAAAACCTCTTTTTTAAGCCATTTTTGGTTGACGCGTGCTGAGTTTGATGGTGCTGAGTCCTGTTGGAATGTCCATGGTCTGCGGGCGAAATTTTTGTCTACCCAGGATTTCAATACTGCCTTTAAGACATTTTCCCAATAATTTCGGCAATTAGTTTGATCCCACGGTCGATAAATAAGAGCGGAATGTCACCATCGGCCGTTACGGTGGTTCACACCATTACCGTCGGCGGCGCTTGAGTTCTGGTGGCCAATCGAAGATGTAAATTTTTAGCTGACCTTTTTGGCAAGTAAACCATATCATTTTGTTCATAAACTGCTCAATTTGAAATGACTTTCCATCTGAGAAAACTAAATTCGGTAACTAGCCACTTTCGTGCAAGCAAAGCAATCCCTTGGCTCCTTCCTGTCTAACTTTTTTTTGTGCATCGATGAGCTCTTGCACTTTTTGAAACTTCAATGGCTTTAGTCCAAGCTCATTTTTCAATATGTGTTGCATCCGTTTTTGCGATATGTTCAGCTCACGGGCCATGTTTTTACCAATGCGACACGAATTTCGATCGATTTTTGCCTATACTTTTTGGATCATTTCTGGGGTTGTTAGTGTTTTTTTTCGTCCACTTTTTGGATGCGGTGCAACACTGAGTGTATAACGGTTACGAGATATGGTACGAGAAACAAAATATTTGTTTGCATTTAAATGCTGGAGGGCTCTAAAGATAGCCACTTAAGGTTTTCCAGCCAAGTATGAAGCAATCGCACTTTTGTACGCTCGTGAACAATTAAATGAACAATCACTAGAATAAATCTGTCATCTGTCTGATGAGCGGTTTAGAAATGATAGCGGTCTGAAATTGGTTGCAATACATATCAGCCACCCTGTATATATATACTTGATTCGAGTTGATTCTATTCATGATTCGAATCAGGTTTTTTCGAGTATTTCTCGGAATTTTTCGAGTCGGCACATCACTAATATATATATATATATATATATATATATATATATATATATATATATATATATATATGTGTGTGGGGGGGGGGGGATATCAAGCAGGCTTTTTTTGATTTTGTAAAAAAACAATGGGACATGTCATGTATATTTTTGATATCGAAATATTTTTATAGTCAATAAATTTTATATATTTTTATATGTCGGGAGTTTATAATTTAATATATTGTCATAATCATTACTACTCCCACATTGGTGACTCACGACGATGGAGATGAAGATAAAGGAGTTTTATTTTTCGAGGATTTAAGAAAAATTGAATTTGACGCAGCACCATAGTCACTGGTCTTCAGAGACGACCTATAAGGTACTCGTATGTCCAGTCCAATCCATCATAGTTAACGCACTTACTATCTGGATCAGACTTCCGAGGTTACCCATTTGGTATACCCAGACCTCAGTGTCTATTGCTGACAGAAAAAATAATTTGGAGCCTGAACTTTTCATTGGAATGCAATTCAACCTCTCTTTCTCTGTTAAGTCAACAAATCGTCTTATAATGCTACCTCCCATTATCGGTGACAACGACGAGTCAAAACAAAATTTGACATAATTTATTGGATTCCACAATTCCGGACTCTTATGTCAAAGAAACCAATGATCCTGATTTGGATAAAGAGCCAACTTCTTTCTCTAATCGGAACTCACCAGATACGAATGCAACGCTTGCAGAAATGGAAACTGTACCCATAAATTATGCATTCTAAACATTAAGTAATTCTGTTATAACTAATACCAATTAGATCGAGGCTGAATCTTAGAAGTTCACCGACATCGAGGTACAGGAAATTTTCCACATGTTTTTTTTTAGTCAGAACCTTATGCAGAATATGGAGTTGATGGCAGGTCGAATCATCACATACGGTGGATCTGCTGACGAAATATGGAAATTTGTAATTGACCAGTATTACAACACTGGTCTGCTATAATCTGCTTTCCCACCACATTTTTATAACGTGTTTCCCTGTATTTTCTTTTTAGAGATCAACACTGGGCAGGGAGTGTGTGGGGATATCAAGCAGGCTTTTTTTGATTTTGTAAAAAAACAATGGGACATGTCATGTATATTTTTGATATCGAAATATTTTTATAGTCAATAAATTTTATATATTTTTATATGTCGGGAGTTTATAATTTAATATATTGTCATAATCATTACTACTCCCACATATATATATATATATATATATATATATATATATATTAGGGTGGTCCTTAAAATAGTCATTTTCGAATTTCCTTGCTCCCAGGGGCTCAACTGGTTCCAAATAGATAAATAACAATTCTCTGAAAGTTTTAGCTCTTAATATTAACGTTTAGATAGAGCGCAATTCAATCAAAGTTTGTATGGAAAGAGCATGGAAAACATTTTGAAAATTTAAAAAAAATGTTTTAGGTATAACATAGCGACAAATGAATGAGTTTTATTCATTCATTTGTTCACTAAATTACATCTAAAAAACATTTTTAAAATTTTTGAAAATTTTTGCATGCTATTTCCATACAAAACTTTGATTGAATTGCGCTCTATCTAAACGTTAATATTAAGAGCTAAAACTTTCAGAGAATTGTTTTTTATCTAATTGGAACCATTTGAGCCCCTGGGAGCAAGGAAATTCGAAAATGACCAGTTTAAGGACCACCCTAATATATATATATATATATATATATATATATATATATATATATATATTATGGCGCTAGTGGGCCATCTATTATTAATTAATTATATCTTGAAATGAAACCGCAATTAACTGATGTAGACTCGTTGATAATGTGAGTTTATTGATAACTCAATTCACAATGAAACTGATATTATATAAATTTAAATATCAATTTTTAGCCCGACAATTTATCGTTGATTCAAAACCGATACAATTTTTCGATCGTGTGAAAAAACAATAATCTAGCTACAGCTTGCTAGATGCGAGATTCGCATCAGCGTAGCCCAAAGTATGCTGTGTAGTTTAGTTATCACATTGGCGTCATTCAACTGACATCTGTCATGAAACATAATTCATTCCGCTATATCACTCCCCTTCCAAAGAAAATGAAGTATCCGTAATAAATAAATAAATTCATAATTTGAAAGAGACTTTTTTGGTTTTAATGTATCTTGGAGGATCCATCGTTGACTCCAAGTTATGTGGTTTAAATTCTTGTGATGTGCTTGGTTGACTTTCATGTATTATGTGAAAAGCAGTTCTGCGAATACTTTGCGGACGGTAGGGCTTCACAAAATTATCTTGAGTGTGGCAAAAAACTGGATGGCTGTCTAATGACAATTTATGTAGGATCAGAAAAGTATTGCCATTTAATAAAGTCTGTATTTCAACGTCCTTGCTCTGCTCTATCGAAATTTCCTCTGCAGTTAACTTTGAGGGAATTTGAATTGAATTAATTCTTGACAAGGAATCAGCAACCACGTTCTGTTCACCCTTCACATATATGATATCAGTGGAAAACTGTGAAATGTATTCAAGCTGCCGTAGCTGACGATCTGATGCTTTCTCCAATCTCTGTTGAAATGCATGTGTGATTGGCTTGTGGTCTGTCTTGATTACAAAGTGTCATCCTTCTAGCAGATATTCAAAATACTTTAAAGCCGCAAAGATGGCTAGTAGCTCGCGATCATAAGTTGAATATCGCTGTTTAGTTGATGTGAGCTTTCTGGAATAGAAACCTAGAGGGTGCGCGCTAGTGGGCCATTTATTATTAATTAATTATATCTTGAAATGAAACCGCAATTAACTGATGTAGACTCGTTGATAATGTGAGTTCATTGATAACTCAATTCACAACGAAACTGATATTATATAAATTTAAATATCAATTTTTAGCCCGACAATTTATCGTTGATTCAAAACCGATACAATTTTTCGATCGTGTGAAAAAACAATAATCTAGCTACAGCTTGCTAGATGCGAGATTCGCATCAGCGTAGCCCAAAGTATGCTGTGTAGTTTAGTCATCACATTGGCGTCATTCAACTGACATCTGTCGTGAAACATAATTCATTCCGCCATATATATATATATATATATATATATATATATATATATATATATATATATTTTATATAAAAATGGAGCTCTCTTTCAAATGTCCAAGTAAAACTCGAAACCAGCTAAATTATAATCTATACATCCGTGTTCAAAATTTTAATAAATCGGTAGCATATTAATTCTTCAGTTATTTTTATTAGCGAATATTTCAGAAATGTGTAAAACAAAAAAAATTAAGACACAACATGTAATATTATTTTTTAAGATCAAAGTAATAAAATTTAGTAAAATTTATTTAGAAAGGCTTAATAATAAAATTGAATTGGTAATTAATTCAATTTTATTATTAAGCCTTTCTTAAAAAATTTTCCATAACTTTCAAAAAATTTCTATCATTTTTAATATCCTGTTCTGATAATCCACTCATTTATTTTTATCATTTTCTTTTTGATCATATTATCATATTTCTGTACATTATTACTTGTTACAATTAATTTATTATTTAAGAAAAATCTATTTTCTATTTCTAAACATATTGTTTGCTTAAATCTCATCAAGATCATGTTTCTTGACAGATGTCCTGAAGATGGAACGTACCTAGTTCCGAAACGTTGACAATAAACAAATAATTAAATAAAGAAATTGTTTTTTTAAAAACTTTTCTTGTTTTTTATTTTGTATTATTTTTGGATTCTTGTTCGAAACTCTACAATATATATATATATATATATATATATATATATATATTTTGTATGATTCTGAATTTGATGTTGACATATGTATTAACAAAGTCTAATAATCGGGCATAACATCAATAAAAAACATGAATTTCTTTCAAAAATTTATTTTAAATCCATACGTTTCGGCTATAATCCTAGCCTTCATTCAGTGGAAACTAAAAATAAAATTAAAAACTAAAACAATTGAATTGGAGTGAAAAGAAAAAATAAAATAGTAATTAGTACTTACAATTAGTTGATCTTAGTGTTAATTTGGAAAACTACCATGGATTACTAAAGTTTTGGAAATCTGGAAAACTACCATTCTGGAAATCTGGAAAACTACCATGGATTACTAAAGTTTTCCAAATTAACACTAAGATCAACTAATTGTAAGTACTAATTACTATTTTATTTTTTCTTTTCACTCCAATTCAATTGTTTTAGTTTTTAATTTTATTTTTAGTTTCCACTGAATGAAGGCTAGGATTATAGCCGAAACGTATGGATTTAAAATAAATTTTTGAAAGAAATTCATGTTTTTTATTGATGTTATGCCCGATTATTAGACTTTGTTAATATATATATATATATATATATATATATATATATATATATATATATTGATGATTTTTTGTTCGACGTTGAAACATATTGAAATGAATAAAACAGCCAATGCGTCGAATGTAAACAATTTATTTTATTTTTTATACGTTTCGAGACTAGATGTGTCTTATCATTCAGCTAAAAAAATTTACAATATAAAGAAAAGGTTTTAAAAAAATGAATTTATACAATGGAAAAATTAATTGTTTACATTCGACGCATTGGCTGTTTTATTCATTTCAATATTATATATATATATATATATATATATATATATATATATATATATATATAAAGTGGTCCTTAAAATGGTCATTTTCGAATTTCCTTGCTCCCAGGGGTTCAAATGGTTCCAAATTGATAAAAAACAATTCTATGAAAGTTTTAGTTCTTAATATTAACGTTTAGATAGAGCGCAATTCAATCAAAGTTTGTATGGAAAGAGCATGGAAAATTTTTTGAAAATTTAAAAAAAAGTTTTAGGTATAACTTAGCGACAAATGAATGAGTTTTATCATTCATTTGTTCGCTAAATTACATCTAAAAAACATTTTTAAAATTTTTGAAAATTTTTCCATGCTATTTCCATACAAAACTTTGATTGAATTGCGCTCTATCTAAACGTTAATATTAAGAGCTAAAACTTTCATAGAATTGTTTTTTATCAATTTGGAACCATTTGAGCCCCTGGGAGCAAGGAAATTCGAAAATGACCGTTTTAAGGACCACCCTAATATATATATATATATATATATATATATATATATATATATATATACAAAGTCTAGTAATCGGGCATACCATCAATAAAAAATATTATTTTTTTCAAAAATTTATTTTAAATCCGTACATTTCGGCGATAATCCCAGCCCTCATACAGTGGAAAAATTGGTTAATCTTAGTGTTATATTGAAAGATTTCAATAATCCATGGTAACAAGATATGGTAATGCACTACGCTATGTAATATAAACATTGAACTTGTAATTAGACAATATTTCCACATAATACTAATTTTAAAAAAATCACAAATGGATAGTGTGTAATATATGTGTTTGTAGACTGGGTGAAGATATAATATTATATCTTCATTATAAACAATAAACTTGTAATTAGACAATATTTTCACGAAATACTACTTAAAATGTATTGTAGCTATGAGTAACACTAACTGCGTTGTTCGTATTCTGACCTTTATATAGTAATTTATAATATTATTTAAAATTATTACAAATGGGTGAACACCACCTTCCAAAAAAACGCGCGCCCTCGGCGTTTATAATTTGAGGTTGAATTGCATTCCAATGAAAAGTCTAGGCTCCAAAATATTTTTTGTGTCAGCAATAAACACTGAGGTCTGGGTATACCAAATGGGTAACCACAAAAGTCCGGTTCAGGTAGTAAGTGCGTTAACTACGGTGAACCGAGGACTGGACGTACCTTATAAGTAGTCACTGAAGACCAGTGATTATCGTGCTGCATCAAAATCTATATTTCTTAAATCCTCGAAAAATACTCCTACTTTGTCTTCATCTCAAGCGTCGTGGGTCACCAATGTGGAAGTAGTAATGTATATGATAGTATAAACGTCACTCGTACAAAAATATATAAAATTTATTGTCTATAAAATATTACGATATCAAAATGACAAGTCCCATTGTTTTTCTCTCTCATGACTAGCCTGCTTGATCCCCACATATTTATTAACTTCCCGAAGGAGAACTCATATTTATTCGTGATATTTGACAAAATATTTTTACAAATAGTTTGGCTATGGTTGACAGAAGACTTATTGGTCTATATGAATCTGGTAATTCTGGATTTTTGCCCGGTTTTATCATTAATGTAATTTCCGATTACTTGAGAAATGTAGGCCAATACTTCAGACTATAGATGGCGTTGATAATATATGCTAGTAATACGTGCCCTTTTTTGGCAACTCTTTCAGCATTTTAGGTGTTATTAGATCGATGCCAGGGGCTTTCCTATTTTGCAGCGTCCGGGTGTGAGAGAACAATTAAGATGGAATGAACTTGGAATACATATATCTGCGCTACAGCCTGTTAGAGTTCTGGTTAATTCAACGGTATAATTGTCCGTGGAAGGATTTGGCTGGAAAACTGACTCAAAGAGATCCGCAAAGCCCACCTCCTTCTCAAAATCGGTGCGTGCTTGAATGAGCTCATTGGGAGTATTGATATTTAGTGGGCTGTTAATTGAGTGCTGTTTGTTATTAATTTTCACGGCACGCCAGATAAATTGTCATTTCTACTGAGATTAGTAACGTATTGGTCAAAACACGAGTTATTGTGTTCAAGCAAATTTTTTCTCAACTTGTTATTCAGATTGTTAAAAAGAGGGTTGTACTTTGGATCGTGATATTTTTGTCAAAGACGTCGATCTTTCCGTTTTTCGGCAACTAATCTGTAATACACGTATTAGGTGATTTAAAGAATCACCAATGTAGTTCAGTGATTTCAAGCGAATTTTCAAATCCAATTCTTCGGAAATATTATTTCTGTAACGTTCTCAATTTGTCCTAGAATTGTGTAAAAAAGTCTCAGAAAAACTCACTGCGCAAGTGGAGCCCAGCGTTATTATCAAAGGTAAGTGATCAGAAGTCTTAGGTTGAAATTATCGATATGTTAGACAGAATTAAACCTTTTGTGATGGCAAAATCTAGCAGGTATGGATATTTGTAATGGTCACTAGATCAAGATGTGGGAGACTGACGGAAAACTTACCGAAAAACCGCCTGTCCCCTATGGTCGTTCACGAGTAGCGGGTGGACTGCCAACGTCTGATTATTTTAAGAGATCGTTGAACTAAAGGCTTCATAAAACTCAAAGCATTCATATCACCATTCATATATTTTAGTACGCGAGCTGTTCAGTTAAAAATTATATCAAATTTTATGTTAGAAATTTTTAACAATACTCAGATGTCTTATTATGCAATAGAAAAACCTACTAGCAATGATTTGGATAATGGCACAAATTTTGTTAAAGCTGTTCATTGGCAATTAAAGGACTATGCAATATTTTATGCAAAAATAACTTTAATAAATTTATAGAAATGTACGAAATTATTCATTACGGAATTAATTGACATCTCATTTTCGTGAAATCAACCTATTATGGTGGTATTTAGGAATCTGATATAATATGTATGCCGCAATTGAAGCATTCGATTTGAGAAAATACATTTTAAGAATTTGTTAGATATTTGTCACAAATTGAAATTATGATTGAAAATACAACACCCAATCTCGCCTAAGATTGCTCTCTCAGGCCGATTGTTTCCTCATTAGCTCTACTTTCTGTAACATATCGAAACTCACATCTGACGTCCTGCAAAATGTTACAATCAATTCTCCCTATTATGTCAAAAACTCTTACCAATTTGTGAATTTAATTGATAACCGCAACATCCCTTTACATGTATCGAACATGAATTAATTCTAAACTCAATTGATAAATGTTGGCCCACAATTTGTAACTTTACTGACTTTCCTAAAATAGTTTTCACTCACATTATCAACACCATTCTAAATTGCTCATATTTCCATTGCCAAGATTACATTTAAGCTCAAATTAAAGGCGCATCTATGGGATGTCCCTATCTCCCTGAATTATAGACTTAGTTTTACAGATCCTCGGAATTTGCGTTTTCTCAACCTTAAATTTTCAGATTAACTTTTATATTAGATATGCAGATGACACTTTCTTTATTATCAACAAAAGTCATATAAACACACTTGATCATTTCAACAACTTTAACAATAATATAACATTTACACATGAATTACAAAATAACAACATACTTAATTTCTTGGATGTATCCGTTTATAATTCCAACAACTTTATTGGAACAAAATGGTATGGAAAAACAACATGGTCGGGTAGATATCTACACTTTTCCTGGTACTATCCCAGAAACTATAAAATCAACACAATTATTTCCCTTATAACCCAGTTAAATTAAGTTTTCAGTTAGGAATAATTCGCATAGAGCTGAAATTTGGTACAGATGTTAAATAGGCCATTACAAATGAAATGCCAAAAGCCCCATCGGTCCGACCTCTGCGATTTTTTTTATTCAAGGTCAAAGGGGCAAAAATCTATGAAAAAAAATAATAATAACAATTTAATAGAGAATTATATAGTAAATAAACCTATATAACATAATTTTTTCAAATATCTTATGGTTTCGGTGGAAAATGCAGAAAACTAGATTTTTGCCCCTTTGACCTTGAATAAAAAAAATCGCAGATGTCGGATCGATGGGGACTTTTGACATTTCATTTATAATGGCCTATTTAACATCTGTACCAAATTTCAGCTCTATGCGAATTATTTCTACCTGACGGCTTTTTTAGCTTTAATTTGACTGGGTTATTACAGACCATGCTATTTTGTTGTCTTACCAAATCCATAAAATTTATCCCTGATAAGAAAAACTCTAATTGAAAATTGTTACCCAAAAAAGCTTATCCATTCGGTTATTCAAAAAAAGACGAACTTTTTTAGAAACACACCACCAGCGTCAAGGACACCAATTTTATCTACTTATACTCCAACAATTTTTTTTTGTGAATATTAAATCTCCTACTCCATTCAATTTCAATACTGACGTAGTATATTATGTTTTTTTCCAATACATTAAATAAACCTCACAAGATGTACACAAAAGAATGAGACAACATGAATTAAGTGTGGTTCAACATAAACAAAAAAAATTCAAAAGTACCCGGGGTACAACACTCTGTCGAAAATGTCCAATCGTATAATTTCACTTCCAAATTTTATGTCAAGAAAATTGTATATTTAAGAGGTTATTTGCGGAAAGTTGCCTTATACTTCGTTTCTAATAGTGCTAAGATTAGATTAGATCACAACTTGTAACATAATTCATATTTATTTTTTTTACACATTTTGTAAATAATTAAATCGACATCTATTTAAGATCAATAATTAACTTCCCGAAGGAGGTCGCGAATAAGGAGAAGTCTGTTTTCATAAAAAAAATCCGACGTTTCAAACCATTCTGAATCGAATGAGACCAAATTTGGAAAAAGTGTGTGTGTGTGTGTGTGTTTGTGTGAACAGATTTTTCGCCGTAAATTGACGTTTTCTAAAAACGGCTGGATCGATTTCAAAAATTTAAAGCCATTCGATGTATCTCGATGAGGACGACTAGCGTTTATCAATTTTGCGCGACTATCAGCCAAACCGTTTCTTTGTAAATAGCAGAAAAGTGAAAAAATTTTCGTCCGCGTTTTAGCCCGCAGGTCTGAATCGATTTTGAAAATTCAAAAACCGTTCGAAAGATATTGGTTGGGAATCGTGCTGATTAGTTTTTGGTAAAGATCTGCCAAGCCGTTTTCTTGTAATAAAGTGTTGAAAAAAAATTTTTTTGACGATTTTTATTATTATTTTTTTGACGGTAGATATCCTAGTCTTCTAGATCAGGCATCGGCAACCTACGGCACGCGTGCCAGACTTGGCACGCGATGGGGTTTGGAATGGCACTCTATAAATTAATGAGGAAAATCGGAAATATCGAGTGATTTTTAAATAAGAGAAAATGTTTAATTATAATTATTTTTCTAACGTAGCTCGCTAATGTAATTCAACCTACGTTGAAGTACTTAAAGATGAATTTTCCAGAAGATGCAAAGACTTTGAAGCTTAAGTGCCTATATTTTCCTTCCTCATAAAACCAGATTTAATAGATCCATCAATAATACCGTTTGATTTGTTGATTTTCGAATGGATTAATGTTGATAATTTTGAAATGGAAATTATCGAACTAATATCTTCAGAATTATGGAAAACAAAATTGAAGGAATTACAAAAAAATCTGAAAGATGACTCTATGGAAAAATCGACAGCCATATTAAATTGTTGAATGACATTGCCGGAAAAGATTTAATTGTTTAAAGAAAATTGTATGCGCTCTCCTTTCAGCTTTTGGTTCCACATATCTCTGTGAACAAATTTTTTCCACAAATTTCTGTGAACAAAAAGAGAAAAAATTCGTCAAAGTTTTAGCCCACAATTTTAAGTCGATTTTAAAAATTCAAAAACCATTCGAAAAATCTTGATTGGAAATCGTATTCATTAGTTTTTGGTAAAAACCTGCCGGACTGATTAGGTTTGCGGGACGATCGGCCGAGCCAGTTGTTTGAAATTAGCATAAAAAAGCAAAAATATTACGTTTTTGGAATAAAACCAGAAATCGATTTTTAAAATTGAAAAAAGATTTCTGAAAGATATCAATTAGGAGTCAAAATAATTGACATTTTTAAAAATTCATCAAAGTTTGATAAAACTTCATAGTCAAAATTTGTGTTAAAAGGCGCTTTTGTGATGTGATAAATCTAAACGCCTGAACTGATTTCACAAATTAAAAAGACATTGGACTAAACTCGATAAATAGAACAGAGATAATAAAAAATTTCGAGTTTTTTTTAAATTCTAAAGTAATTCGATTATTTGAAAATTTTAGACATTTTAATTTTCTCAAAATTTTGAAACCAGTGGACTTGCCTTTTCGGAAAACTAATCATTTCTTCATATCACTAAAATACCACGAACAAAATATTTTTTGAGTCATTCCAATCGGATGATCTGTACTCTCAAAACCTTCATGACCACTTTTGCACCTTCTGCGCGCTGTATCTCCAAAAATGCTATACCTGCCTTTGTCAAAGTACGCCTCTCAGTCAAAGCCAAGTGAATATTTTTTTAATCATTCATGGCGATTGATCCTTGCAAAGGACATATAAACTATCTAAGAAGTAAACTTTGAAAATTAAAAATCTTGGTACGGAATGATTCAAAATAATGAAGACAAAATTTGTAATAATTAATAATTTTTTTATAAAAAATTTATTAATTTGATGTCAATGATCATTTTTAATCACCAAATGACACCTTTTTGAATCACCAAAAACGCTGACCATGCTCTCGCAAAATTTTCGATAGTTCTTATTTCGTCATACAAGTAAAAAGTGTCTTGAATTGTTCAAATAGGACGCTGCGTTTTTGAAAAATTGAATTAGCATTTTTTTCACTCTTTGTTCCCTATTCCGAAATGGATGGAACTGTCTTTGCAAAAAACTAATCAGCACGTCTTCCCGAATGCCAATTGGCAAAAAATTGTAACCGCATAAACACATGCATACATCCATTTTTTCTAAGGCATGTCAAAATGTTCAGGAGAACTTGAAGCGTAGAGATATATAAACAATTTTATTTACGATTTTTTAGGATTATTATAACTTAGCCTTCCCGAAGTTGAAAAAAAGCCAATTGGAGGAAGCATACCAAATTGTCAGATATTTTAGTTTAAGATTTAATTTTATCCTACAGGCATATTTAAAAAAATATATTTTCACATACAAAAAAATGACATAAATTAATTAACAACAATGAATATATTATGTTAATTCGCCATTGTTTGATTTAATACCGAAAATAAAACTAGAAACAATCGAACAGAATTTAAAGCGTTTTAATTATAAGATTCACCTGAACAAAATTACAAAAAACGAACAGATTTTCAATATTTCTTCAAAAAATCTTATCAGTTTGATAATTATTATATTAAATATGATACATCAAGAAAATGTCAATGCGGCACCCACAAATAATAAATTTGATTAGAAAACGCATTACGTTCTATTTCATCGAAAATGATCTCTAAATTTACAAAAACTAGCTGTAAGTGGAATTCTGTCTTGAGGCAATTATGGCATCGTGCCTTAAGGCAAATTGCTGGAACTTCCCGTACCGTAACGAAATGTTCGAGGAATACTGAATGTTTTCAAATAGATTAAATATTGTAACATTGTCTAATATTTATAAGAATTATATAAACTGAATTGCAGAGTTAAAATTATTTGTAAAGCATATTAGAACTATAGCCAGAATTAAAAATAAAATCTGAAATATTTTCGATATACATAAAACTAAAAAAAACATTTTTTTTTTCCGAAATCAATTATTTTGTTAAGACGAGCAGAAAGTTTTTTGAATCATTTAAATCGGACGCTTAGTTCTCTCAAAAACAGCCATTTTTTACATATTTAGCTTCGTATCTTCGAAATGGCTGAACCTGCCTTTGCCAAAAACTAATAAACACTTCTCCCAATCATTATTAATTGAATGTTTTTTAGATCATTCAAATCGGATAATCCGTTCTCTCAAAAATTCGATTTTTATTTTCTGCACTCTTTGCTCCGTATCTCCGAAACGGCTGGACCTGCCTTTGCCAAAAACTAATCAGCTCTTTTTCCTATCAATAGGAATCGAATGTTTTTTGAACCATTCAAATCGGTTGATCCGTGCGCCCTAAAACGTGACTGGAAATTTGTATCCATACATACATACACACACTCACACACACACATCCATTTTTTCTGAGGTATGCCAAAACTTTTAGAAACCTTCAAAACGTCGAGAAATGTAAAAATTTTCAATTCCGATTTTCGGCCCATTACAATAACTTACCCTACGGGAAGTTAAAAAATTCAGGATCTATCCTTAAAATGAATTGTCGTGTCATTTCATCGAGTTTAAAATTTTTACATTTTGAAAAACTTGCCGTCCCCTAAATTATGCCGCCATAGGCCTGGGCCTAACGGGCCTATGGGGTAATCCAGCACTGTTTATATTAGAAATTTATGTTATTTGTTAATAAATATATTAATATTATTAGTATTAAATATATTAATATTAATAGATAAATTTGGTTATTATTCTTCCCCCCTAGAACCTAACTATATATTTCAAAATTAAGGTGGCACTCTAAATCATATTGGTAGAGTGGCTTGGCACACTACAGTTAAAAGCTTGCCGACCCCTGTTCTAGATCATACTAAAATAATACGGCCCTACGGCTTTCGTTTAAGCTTTAAAAATTCGTCAAAGTTTGCAAAAATTAGTATCGTTTTTTTTGGCATTTGTCAAAAGTAGACCTTTCATCGACGTTTGCTCAAAAACGCCTGAACCAATGTCAGAAATTTAAAAACCATTCGGTGAGGATTATCATTTTTCAGTTTTGTGAGACGATCGACGTTTCTTTATAATTTGTAAAAAAAATGTTTCTTTTCGTCCACATTTAAGCTCATACTACCGAATAGATTTTAAAAAATCAAAAACTGTTCGAAAGATATTAGTTGGGAATGATACTGATTCGTTTTAGGTGAAAATCTACCAAGCGTTTTCTTGTAATTAACTGTTGAAAAAAATCAAGATGATTTTTATGGAACTTTTTTGGCTATATATCATGGTCTTATGGAACTTATTGAAATATTACGGCCTTACAAGTAGTTTAATTAAACTACTTGTAAGGCCGTTTTTAAAATTTTAAAAATTCATCAAATTTTGAGAAAATGAGTAGTTTTTTTTTTGACATTTGTTAAAATTAAAATTAGACGATATACTTGGTATAACGATAAAGTACTTGGTCTTAATGAACATACTAAACCATTAAAGTCCTACGAAAACTACTTCAATTATAAAAATTATTGATTTTTGAAAATTTACTTTCAATGATGTGTAATAAATTCACTCGGTATACTTTCAATCACTCATAAATTAATTCATATTTTATTGATTAAGTCGATTATTTACACATATTGGGAACTTCATGTAACTTATCTCAACGCAAAATATCAATACCAACTAGTTTAAGTAATTACATAAAAACAAAACGCACACTTTCCTAAAAAAATCCATCGTTCAATAATCAGTTTGTTACCAATAGACATCTCATAACATCGAGAGAACAGTACTCCTTGTCTCACATAACAAACTCAAAAAGACATAATTCGAAGAAATTTTGGATTACAAAATTTGTTTCTTCTTCTGAAAAGAAATTTATAAAATCACTTTTTTTTTGATAAAGTATTTTTTAGTGAAAAAGTGTTAGTGTACACTCGATCATACAGGTAATTAATTCTATCTTTTTAGTAATTTCAGTTTTTTTAAGAAAAAAATGTCAAATTTGTTAACATTTTAAATATTTTGTTATATAATCCACTCATTTATTTTTATCATTCTCTTTTTGATTATATTGTCATATTTCTGTGCATTATTTTTTCACGATTTTATTCATCTTATATAAAATATCCACCAGCTTCGGCTTTTCTTAAAAATATTGTTAGCTTAAATCTTATCAAGATCATGTTTCTTGACATTTGTCCCGAAGATGGAACGTACCTAATTCCGAAACGTCGACAGTAAATAAAGAAATGGTTTTATAAAAAACTTTTGTTTTTTATTACTTTGTGGATTCTTTGGAACAATATATATACTTTTCACACAAACATATTTAAACATCATCGTCCAATTTATAAGCACTTTTATTTTGTCTATAAATTCGAATAATAAAAGTTACAGTATTTATAATAATATATTTGAAAGCATTTAACATTCTTTGAAAATTTCAATACAGTACGCGAAGTTGCAGCAATTTGCCGTAAGGCACGATTCACCACCAGTTTTAAGATTTAATTAATATAGTAAACTAGTAACGTCTAAAAATGTCAAACTCCGTATTTTTATATATTTTATATAAAATAAATATTTTCACATTCAGAAAATCTTAAGAATCGTTTCAGGCGCATCGCGCACTGCTTTGCGTCCGAACGAACTCTATGCAATTGCAGGGCACTGTTAGCATTACGCGCGGGTGTAATGGCTCCGTTTTTTTTCAATTTTCCAATATGTTCCACCAAATTGATTTGAACAATATTTGCAGTACTTGAAGAAGAAACATTGGGCTTTCGAATAACGCTAATTAGTGGTCCAACTCAACGCACTGCACGAAAACACCAATTGAAAAATTATTTTGTCTTTTTCAGCTAATAATAAACAATTTTTTGGCATCGACTATTCTACATATTGTGGTCTGAGTCAACGTGAGTAGAATCAGGTACAAAATTTTTTGATATCTTTTATGGTTACGCCTAGAAGTAAGTTTGAAAGAAGGGGCCACTTTGGCATATTTTCAATGATATCTCGGCCATAAGATGAGGTACAAAGTTGAAAATATCGGTTTTTATCATTTAGAGTTCAGACCTATCGGTAGGGCCGATTCTGTATGGCAATGCGCCTATACCCTTTAACTTTAACCATAAGCAAAATTTTGACAGGTCAAAAGAATTAATGTTTTTAACGAATTCAAATAGAAATAAATACAATACATAATAAAATTATGCTGTGCTAGCTGTAAGTGGAATTCTGTCTTATGGCAATTAAGGCATCGTGCCTTAAGGCAAATTGCTGGAACTTCCCGTGCCAAAAATTATTATTTTTTTAAAAACGATTAACATTTTTGAAAAAATTTTACTTCGAAAAAATAAGATTTTTTAGAAATTTTAAATTGGACAAAAAATTACTTTTTTTTTGAAAAAAAAATTTTTTTTTAAAAAAAATTTTTAAACAATTTTTTTTATAAAAATTTTTTTTTGGAAAAAATGTTATCTTTATTTTGATATATTTTGGAAGATCTGAACTTTTTTTCAAAGCAATCATACTGCTTTAACTGCATAGAGACAAAATATAAAGCGCGTAAGCGCCGCGTCGCTGTCTAACGGAAAAACAATGGTACGGAACCCATAGGAATGTAAACAAAACTTATACTCATTGTTAAAATCTCAATAAAATATCTGATAATTTGATATGCATATGTCTAATGTCTAATGATTATTGTTGACCGCCAAATGTTATTTTTTTTTAGTTTTTTTTACTAGATCTCCGAAACCGCTAGACCTATCTTCATGAAAATTTGATCAAATCTTCATCTTGTTAATACAAGTAAAATGTTTTTTGAACTATACAAATCGGACGCTCCGTTCTCTTAAAAACTGAGTTACCGTTTTTGGCCCTTTTTGCCCCATATCTTCGGAACGGCTAGAATGTTTTTTGAATTATTCAAATTGCTTCATCCGCGTTCCCGAAATCGTCGACGAAAATTTGTATCCGAACACACACACATGCACGCACACACACACACATACATCAATTTTCTCCAACCTCTGAAACGTGAAGATATATAAAAATTTTCATTTTCGATTTTTGTGCGATTACTATAACTTACCCTACGGAAAGTTAATTATAAATAAATCAATTTATCATCTCCAAATTTCCACAAAATTGAAAAAGTGCTCCCGCATAGTCACAGTCTAAACGCATTTGCAAATAATTCTGTGCGACATTTTCACTTATACTGTGCTCAGCTTGGCGGCATTTTCACATTTTTCAATAATTTTCACAAAATTGGAA
Source organism: Ctenocephalides felis (assembly GCF_003426905.1). Classification (NCBI taxonomy): domain Eukaryota; kingdom Metazoa; phylum Arthropoda; class Insecta; order Siphonaptera; family Pulicidae; genus Ctenocephalides; species Ctenocephalides felis. Next base: position 50,290,959 of record NW_020537646.1, read on the forward strand.
AAGTGCTCCAGTACACAAACAGTCTAAACGCACTTGGGTAAACATTTGTACCAGAGTGGCGCTTAGACTGTGCTTAGCTTGGGTGATTTTTTGAATTTTTAATCCAAAATTACAAAAAAAAATTTTTGAAAAAAAATTAGAAACAAAAAATTTTTTTTTCCAAAATCAATTATTTTGTTGAAAAAAGCAGAAAGTTCTTTGAATCATTTAAATCGGACGCTTAGTTCTCTCAAAAACAGCCATTTATTTTAAATTTAGCTCTGTATCTCCGAAACCTATGGGCCTACCTTTGCCAAAAACTAATCAGCACATCTCCCTATCAATAGGAATCGAATGTTTTTCAAACCATTCAAATCGGTTGATCCGTTCTCTCAAAAACTCGCTTTCTATTTTTTGCACTCTTTGCTCCATATCTCCGTAACGGCTGGACCTGCCTTTGCCAAAAACTAATCAGCACATCTCCCTATCAATAGGAATCGAATGTTTTTTAAACCATTCAAATCGGTTGATCCGTGCGCCCGAAAACGTGGACGAAAAAAAGCGGACATACAAAACACACACACACACACACACACACACACACACACACATCCATTTTTTCTGAAGTATGCCAAAATGTTCAGAAACCTTCAAAACGTCGAGAAATGTAAAAATTTTTGATTTCGATTTTTGGACGATTACTATAACTTACCCTACGGGAAGTTAATTATGTACATTGGGCGGTTATGAATTTAAAACAAATGCCGAAAATGACGTTTGTTGATGTTCCGGGAAATTTATGAATAAATTTATTTATGAGTGGGATTTAATTTGCTTAAGATGTTCAGTCAGGTAATCACATCACAAAATTACTATAAATCATGATTGAAAACTAAATATTATATCATATATTAAATTTTGACCGAAAAGAAAATATTTTGACAGTTATAATAAATTTCAAATAAAATGCAAATGTCAAAAATGAGATCTTTATGTAAATAATAATTTATTCCCACAATATTCCTGTGTTGATTTAACCAAAAATATGAATTTAACAAATATATAATTTATTCATTGATGACTTAAAATGATTATTAATTTATTAAAAAATAAATAATATTTAGATATGAGCTCATTTAATTTTATTGAGATATTTGACTTGACAAAAACACTATGATGCGAGCGAATTCATTTTTGAAGTATGAAATGCCAATTTTGAAAATTATAAGTTTTTAACTATTTGTCAGAAAGAATATATTTTATTACAAATTCATAACCATATCAAGCGCCAAAGTAATAAATAATATTTATAAAATGACATATTTATAGGCATTATGATTTTAATGCATATTTAATTATATTTTTTGACATTTGCTAATTCAAAATAAATTAAAAAGAATTGAAAACAATGTCATAGATAGGATATTTATGGAAAAATATCAAATAAATATATTTATGTTTCGCTTGATTTCAAATAAAAAATATAAAAATATGAATTGCTATGCCAAAATAGATATTATACATCTAAAATAGAAGTATAAATTTTACAATTTTGATAAATAATAATAATCCATTATTTTACAGTACGAAAATTGATAAAAAAATAATAAAAGTGCCAAAAATCAAACATTTAATACATTCCTCAGAACTTTATACATGTTAGTTTCAGGGATAGTATGAATATCAATTCATAGTCAAAAATTTATATTATAAGTGATTCGTAAGTAATCACAAATTTAAAAAAATAAATGCTTTGAAATCGGTGAGTGTCTAATCATAAATTTATGGAAAATATTCAAAGAAAATATTAATTAAGGGCTTATAGCAAGTTCTCAATAGCATGTGACCAATAAAACCATTCCTAAATACAGCAGCTATAAAAGTCACTTGGTTATTCATTATAAATTTTGTAATGTACTCATTTATTTAAATATTTAATTATTTCATTTTACTTAGTATAAAAAAACACTTTAATCAATAGTATTGATTCTTCATACACAAACTTCAATCCGGATTTTATTTATTTTTGGATTCAAATAATTTTTTTATAACAAAAGTTTTGAAATGTTGGTTGTCAAACGGATTCAAATTTCAATCAGGTGGATACATAGACCTTATACAATTTCATGGACTGCTAGTCCCCATACATTTCTCAAGTAAAAAAGTGTCAAAAGATGTTCTATGGTATGAGGGCAAACGAGGGTAATTTTGCGGCCGAGATATGTCAAACTCAATCGCTTGAACGTAAAATGAAAGTCCGTGTGTTCGAAATTGTTGGGAAAATATTATATAATATACAATTTATGTTAAACTAATGAATGTAATGAACTATTTATATATTTATTTATTTATTTTAGTTATACAAAGTGTTTAAGGAAAATAAGAAAAAAAAATAAAAAAATATTTTACATATTATAAAATTCACTGAAAATAAGAACAGTTGGCTAGAGCTATTATGGGAAATTAGAAAGCAACAATGAAATATTTGTTTAAATGTAATATATTTATTATTGGTGTTTAAAAAGCACAATTTTTGTGTGAAAGTGGCGTGCATATTTATCAACTTTGCTTTTTTTATGTTCTTCATGGTGCATTCTAATTGTTAAATACATTTTTGCAACAAAGTTGATAAGGTCATGATAGTGCTGGACAAATTGCTGGAAATGGCTTGATCTAAAAAAATGTGCAAGTCCCAAGTCATTCAACTTTCGGAGAATCGTGCTTTCATATGAACTTTTGTACATTAAATTTAAAGAATTTCGAATTAGGGTTTCTATATATAAATATAATTTAAACATTTCATCGGAAGGATATGAAAGATATCCTCGATTTTTTATATCGATGAATGTCGAATTTCCCGGAATACTTGCGAGGCATTCAGAACAGGTTTTACTGCAATCAGGAACATCACCATAGACCAAACACATTTTAGAACACATTTTACTTTTAACAATTTTACAACAGGTATATTTTTATCCTCTTTTGAAACCCGAGCGATCAAACATCACGTGAACCCAAGTAACTGTAAAATTTAAGCGATCGAGTGCATTCGACTAATCTCGGTAAAGCTCGTGTTCGTATTTGACATATCTCGGCCGCAAAATTACCCTCGTATGCCCTCATACCATAGAACATCTTTTGACACTTTTTATGCGCTCAACTAGCAGTCCATGTATTGTATAAGGTCTATGGGTGGATATTAATAAGGGCTGTCGCAATGCGATGCTCGGTATGCTAGTATATATATATATATATATATATATATATATATATATATATATATTTGAATAGTCTTGAATTTGATGTTGATATATATGTTTAATTTGAGTTTAATAATCGGGCGTAACATCAATAAAAATAGTATGAGTTTTTTTTAAAATTTATTTATTTAAAATCCATACGTTTCGGCTAGCATCTTAGCCATCATTCAGTGGTAATCAAGTTAACTATAAAAATTGAAACTAAATAAATTATATGAAAGGAAATTTTGTGGAAAAACAATAATAATAATAATAGTAATAAAACACTTACAATTTTGTATCCTAATATAGCATATGAAACTATTATTAATCCATGGTATGAGTATGTGCACATTGATAAGATATATATTTTTTAACACAAACATCACAAATGGTAAAACACACTAATCAACTTGTTAAGTTATCATGATTATTAGTGTGTTTTACCATTTGTGATGTTTGTGTTAAAAAATATATATCTTATCAATGTGCACATACTCATACCATGGATTAATAATAGTTTCATATGCTATATTAGGATACAAAATTGTAAGTGTTTTATTACTATTATTATTATTATTGTTTTTCCACAAAATTTCCTTTCATATAATTTATTTAGTTTCAATTTTTATAGTTAACTTGATTACCACTGAATGATGGCTAAGATGCTAGCCGAAACGTATGGATTTTAAATAAATAAATTTTTAAAAAAAACTCATACTATTTTTATTGATGTTACGCCCGATTATTAAACTCAAATTAAACATATATATATATATATATATATATATATATATATATATATACTAGATGACCCGACAAACGTTGTCCTGTACCCACCTCTACGTTTTTTAATATCCTGTACTAATATTTATACCGTTCAGTTAAAAAAAATCATCATTGTTTTTCGAGTTACTATTTACAAGAAATATATGAGTGATGTTAAATGTAGTACTGTTTCAAATAAAATGATTATTCTGAATTCCCACAGTTAACACTTTAATTATCCCTTTAACAAATATTAAAATATGTTCAATAAAATTATATATTAAAAATTAAACACTGCGATTTATAGAACAAATTTATTTCCAATGGCTCAATTTATTTTATTGAATTTGAGGGTTATACAATATTTTAAGACATACCTGTAATGTGGATGTTGAAATGAATGATTTTTATTTATTCACGGCTAAAACATTGATTCCAAATTTATCACCATGTATTTATTGTCATACCATAGATACACGTGTTGAAAATTAAAATCTTTTAAAAAGTATAACAAATTCAGAAAGAATTAATATATAGCATGCGGTCAAGGTACAATATCACCTTGGATTTTTCTACCCAAAATAATTGCTTCAATAATGTTGCCTACAATTTTTAGAATTTCGTACCATATTTTAACTGGCTTTTAGTATTTTAATATCTAAATTGCATTTTTCACACTTACATTATTACTTAAGTTCATATTTGAAGTGAATACATTTGTCAAATTTTGTTCACGTGTGCTCTATTCAACCTACTATCAACAAAATTATTGTAGTAAATGGAGAGGAAAAAAGCGTATACCCAGCTAATCTTAATCTAAAATTCAGAAGTGAAAACAATTTGCATTTCGTCATCACCCCCCGCATTAATTGGATTATAACTCTTGCAATTCTGATTTTATCATAACTTGTAATATACTATTTTAAAGGCGATTAAATGAGCTACAACTTTCTCTCTCATAAATTTTACCGTAACTTCTCTTATTTTGAAACGGCTGAGGGTTAAAGGGCTAGAACGACACTCTGGTTGGACAGCCGCGCACTCTTTAAACAATTAGAACTCTATCAATATTTGTGTAACAAAAAATAATAAAAAGCAATAATTAGTCTGAAAAATACCTTGAATTTTCATATATATATATACTTTTATACGTATTCTTTCAGAGATATTATAATGAGAAATTGTTTTTTTTTTTAATGGATTTTTTTATGAAATCATGAGTTTTTTGAAAAGCGTTTGTACTAATGTTATGGTATTTTCTAGAATCCATCAAGATCTCTCAAACCAAGTTAATTCTAGATGGAAAACGATTAGTTTTAATTTTGGTGGAAATGGCACTCATAAACTATTTGATTTTGATGAAAAAAAAATATTGTATGCGTCTTTTAATTGCATGATCGCTCACTCATTTTACACGCAGAAGTACTCCTTTTAAAACTTATTTGGAGAACTATAAAAACCCATTTCCATAATTAACTTAATATTGTTCCTAGAACACTGTAAAATAGCGATTTATTAGGATTTTTATTGATATAATTTTGTTCATTACATAATTTTCGTTAAAATGTATATTTTTGAAGATATTATCAAAAAACGATGAAAAACGCAAACGAGAAACAAATTTTCAGTAGCCAGTAACTTGAAAAGTATTTGCTTTTTTGAAAAACATTATTAAACATTTTTCTCTTATAATTAGTTCTTTTATCCACACCCAACATTATCACACCACTGAAAAGAAATGGTATCCCCCCGGGTAGTGCAAAGGAGTCTAAATTGTTTTCACTTTCGAACTTGAGAGTAAGATGAGCCTAATTCCAAAATTCCAAACGAAATGGAAAACAGTAAAAAAAAGTTCAGACTCAAAGCGCTCCATTGAGTAAATATTCCGTACAAAATGCCAACCATATGAATTTTTGATACAATGAAACTTCTAAATAATTTTTTGAATAAGTAATTTTTTTTGTATTGTGACTTAGTATAGTAAGGCAAAACGACCGCAAATTTGAATATTTTTGAGCGCAGTCACTTATGGATCGTCTCCTTTGCACGAATTCGTACGGCGAATCCGTTCGCAAAGTGCGCAGTCAAAATTATTGCAAGCAAAAGCAAACCACGCGCACTACGCGCACGTTGAGAACACGATTCGCCGTGCGCGTCAGACGCATGCGCAGACCGTCAGACGCATGTTATATTATTTGCATCTTATATTATTTTAATTATGGCACATCTAAGCTGCTTTTCGACAATAATAATGTAGACATTACATTTTTTTATGTTTAATCATGAATTTATTATATTTTAATATTGCCTTAGCCTATAAGTGAATAGAAATGTTTGGCAAATGACAGTTGTCATTTGTTTTTAATGTCAAACCATGCCTTAAATATTTTAAAGGTCAAACAATGATAAGCGTTTTTTTGTAATTTTTTCCATTTATTTCTACAATCTAACTATATTTCTATGAATCAAAACATTCTAGAAAATTTCCCGAACAAACTTCAGGAAGATTCATGAAAATCCGAATTATAGTTTAGGAGGATTAATAAATAAATAAAAAAAATATGTTTCAACGTCGAAAAAACTATCAAGATATATATATATATATATATATATATACATATATATATATTATCTTCTATATATATAAAAATAAGTCGGGTTTTCCTTCCTGACGAAATAACTCCAGAACGCACGAACCGATTTCGACAATTTTGCATTCGTTGGAAAGGTTTCGAAATCCGCAAAGTTTATAGCTAAGAAAATTAGTTGTGCATGGCATCGTGCCCTAATGCAAATTGCTGGAACTTCACGCATCGTAATTAAATATTCGAGTAATGAAAATAATCAATAATTGTTTTAAATAATTTTAAATAGATTATCTTCTATATATATAAAAATAAGTCGGGTTTTCCTTCCTGACAAAATAATGCAAATTGCTGGAACTTCACGCACCGTCATTAAAAATTTGAGTAATGACATTAGTGAGAATTATCAGAATTATGCTTGGTTAAGTCAACGAGCAATTCTTGCCGCCAAGAAATATGATGTACACGCACTGAAATTCACCATTCAATCAAAAATTGCTGGCGATTTGGTGACATACCAATGATTCCGACTGGTCTTTCGTTTGACTTCAAACGATTGCAATTTCCAGTTCGCCTTGCGTTTGCAATAACAAGTCGCAAGGCCAATCGCTTAGTGTTTGCGGGATAAATTTCAAATAGATTATTTAGAAAATCATTCTTTCTCACATGGGCAGTTATACGTTGCCTGTTCACAAGTTGGGAAACCATCCGCTTTGTTTGTGTTAACGTCAGACCAAAAAACAAAAAATGCGGTTTACCAAAGAGCACTTCAATGAAACGGATAATTTGCGGATTCACTTTCATTTATTTAGAGAAGTTCAACTAAAAAACACTTCATTTTTGTAATCGAAATAAAATCATTACTGTTGTATAATAAAATCAAATTTTTCCTTTTCAAATATAAAACAAAAAATTTCTTTCATCTTCATCTTTCTCACGAAACCATCTGGTGGCGAAACGGAGTTCGTCGGGTTTGCTAGTATCTTATATATAAAAATGGAGCTCTCGATAAAATGATCCGCTAAAAATCGAAAACGGCTAAACCGATTTGGCCAGTCTTAGTCTTGGAAAATTCTTGCTAATCAGTAGGTTGTCGGAAAGGTGATATATTATTTCAAAATGACGTAGAAACTTAACATTTTTAATTTGAAAATTTTGATAGAAGCGTAATTTAAATAAAAGAATGGACGGTGGCTAATCCGTCAAATGCCAAAGGTTTTTGACAGATGATGTTGAATTACGATTTATAATATGTTTTACGCGAATATAATTCAATTACGATTAAATTGTAGTAAGTAGAGTTTTGTTCGTAGTTATATTTATATACAAAAACGTAAATGGATCGCAAGTGTTACTAGTCAAAATATCAACTTTTTTGAAATGTTAATATGAAAATGCACTTTTTGGCATATTTTTCTCAAACACGGTGCTCCGGAAGATCTCATTTGCATAATTATATACTCATTGGTATTTATAAAACATTTTCTAGGTTATATTATTTTTTATTTATGCTTGTTTCTTTTTGTTTTTGATTTAAAAACTCATGTCAAAAACCTTGCATGTTGCAGTATATGTAATATTGATGTTAATGAAAAAAACATTATTGGATGTGAAGAAGAATGTAATGGTTGGTTCCACAAAAAGTGTGCGAAAGTTACTAATGAACAATATAAAGTTATCAGCACAAGTAACAATATAAAATGGTTTTGTGACACATTCTCAAAAAAAATGAGGTAAGATATTCACATGAAAGTAATTTGAAAAAAATAATAAGTGAGCTTAAAACTCTAAAGAATGATATTAAAACAATTAAAGATGCAAAATCTAGTTATGCTACAATATGTAAAAATAATGCAATAGAAAATAATAATAATAAAAATTATAAAAATAAAGACTAAATAGATCCAAATATGTCGCCAATAATTGTAAAACCAAAGAATAAACAGAACAGCTATGAAACTAGAAATTATATTGAGAAAAACATAAAGCCAAAAAACGTAATAGCAGAAGTAAGATCAGTTAACAACATTAGTAGCGGAGGTTTAATAATTAAGGCCTCAACAATTGAAGAAACAAAAACATTAGCAGAACATATGATACAAAAAATTGGAAGCGAATACGAAATATATATCAAGAAACAAAAAAATCCGCGACTTATTATAACAAATGCTCCAAGGCAATATATGGACGGCACAGAAATAATAAATGTAAGGATATAATATAATTACTATATAAATAACACAGATCAATTTAAACTAATATACCAAAGGAAATCACAAAAAACAGAAAATTGGATTACATATATCGAAACATCGGGCAAAACATACAAAAAATTGTTAAAAAATAATGTGAATCTAGGATGGAGGACAACTCGTATTATAAAAGATTTAAACATAAAAAGATGTTATAACTGTGAGGCATATGGACACAGGGCAGCAGAATGCAAAAACAAGACGTACTGTGCAAACTGTGCGGATGAGCATAACACAAGAGATTGTAAGAGCAAATCTAAGAAATGCATAAACTGCACAGACACCAATGTAAAATACAAATCAAATTTTAATACGGTGTATAATTCTAATGAAACAGAATATTCGTGTTATCAACACAGGGCCAAAAGGGTAAGAATGTCGACGAATTATAATGAACAAAAAATTCAAGAAAATGAATAAACATAATAGCAATAACAAGAAAATAGAGATTAAATATTTCAATATAAGAAGCTTAAGGAATAAAATAGATGATTTAGAAATAATTATGAATAAAAATGAAAATTGCCAAATTTTAGTATTGACAGAAACTTGGATATACCAAGAAGAAGAAGAATACTTCAATTTAAAAAACTTTAGAGGTATTTACAACTGCAGAGAAAAGAAAAGAGGAGGAGGAATAGCGATATTTATAAGAAATGAACTAAACTGTACTGTCATAGAAAATAATAATAAAAATAACATAAATCTATTGGAAATAGAAGTAACAAATATGAAATTGTGCAAAAATAAAATAAGTTATTCTTTTCCGAATATCACGTGTTGCAAATTTTTGTCTTTAAGGCAGGCGTTTGTCTTTAAGGTGGTAAGTTAAACTGTGTAAATTATGTGGATAGTGCATTTGAGTTTAAATTCGCCACTCTGTCCATAGTCTAAAATGCCTATAGGACGACGTGCGAACATCGGTCGCCGCACAAGACATGCAAGCCAGCAGCAAGTGTATTTACTAAACTTAAGCGAAGGCAGACAAAATATAATAAGACAAAATGCCCGGAAGACAACGCATCAGTGCACGTAGATCGTTGGCATCATACAATCGCTTGGCATTCCAGTATGATCCCACTGCAAACTACAGTGATGATAAAAATTTTGATATTGGACCAATGACGACTATATGCCAATATTGCAATGCGTTAAAGTTCAAAAAAGAAACGGCTGGATTGTGCTGCGCAAGTGGAAAAGTAAAACTGGATCCATTACTTGCACCACCACCGCCACTGAAATCATTGTTTGATGGAAGTGACCCCGATTCGAGCCATTTTCTTCAACACATCCTTCAATACAATAACTGCTTTCGCATGACTTCCTTTGGAGCTAATATCATTCAAGAAGGCGGCTTCATGCCGATTTGCAAGGTAAAAGATACAGCGCACATAACCAATCACTCACACCAACACAATGAATTGCACACCACACACTACACCATCACACGATCAGAAGTTACACCGTATTCTTCAACTAATGATTGTTTGCAATTACAGATACAAGGACAAATATACCATTTGCATGGTTCAATGGTGCCAACACCAAATGAACAGCATCAATTTCTGCAAATATATTTAATTTCGTGGTGGATCAGCTAAATGTGCGGTGCAATGTGCAGGAAGAGTTAAAGAGACGAGTTATTGAACAGCTGCAAGCATTTTTTCACGCTAATAATGCTGTGGTTAACATGTTCAAAACAGCATTGGAACGAATGCCATCAGATACGCACAAATTTGTCATAAGAGCGGATTGTACCCCAAGAGGTAAACATGTGCAAAGATTCAATGCACCACCGTTAATGATGTTGCTGCAATTATTGTTCGAAGAAGCAATATCATGCATCGCGTAAACGAGACACATCGTTTGTACGACGCGTTACAATATCCAATCATTTATTGGCAAGGGCAAGACGATTACGACATCACGTTGAAGATGGTCGATCCAATTACAGGTGCAATATTAACACACTCATTATTTTTATTATTGCTATTATTTGTTTCCATTAACAATTCATTTAATTTTGAATTTTCAGGCTTATCAACGAATAAAAATCTAAGTGCTATGAAATACTATGCATATCGTATGATGATTCGTACGCATGAGGAGAATTTCATTCTGAAGTGCCGTCGGCTATTCCAGCAATTCGCTGTCGACATGTATGTCAAAGTCGAGACCGAACGTTTAGCGTTCATTCGATTCAATCAGGCAAAGCTACGATCCGAGGACTATATACATTTGCGAGATGCTATTCATTCAGATGGTGATGTGCAGAATATTGGACGTCTCAGGATTCTCCCATCATCTTATACCGGAAGTCCACACTACATGCACGTATACGCTGAAGACGCTATGACGTATGTGCGACATTATGGAACTCCGGATTTATTTACATGACATAATAGCCAGAGTATTTCAGCAAAAACTCAAGGTTATGATGGATGTGCTTACTAAGTATCGAGGTTTTGGTGACACACGTTGTTATATGTACTCAGTGAAATGGCAGAAGCGTGGACTACCGCATGCTCTTATCCTAATTTGGTTGCTGAATAAATTACATTCAAATGAAGTGGATGACATCATATCAGCTGAAATTCCTGATCCAGTCACTGATCCCCATCTACACGACATTGTGACGACACAGATGGTGCATGAATCGTGCGATGCATTAAATCCATTATTATCGCCTTGCATGGCTAATGGAAAGTGCACAAAACCATATCCGTGACCGTTAGTTGCTGATACATTCACAGGGAACGATGGATATCCAGTTTATCGTCGGCGTTCAAAAGAAGATAATGGTCGAACTATCAAAGTTAAAGTTCAAAATCAAGAGATTGAGATCGGAAATGAATTTGTTGTACCATATTGCCCGCTGCTATTTCGAATTTTCAGAACACATACAAACGTTGAAAGTTGACATTCGGCCAAATCAATCAAATATTTGTGCAAGTACACAAAAGGCACCGACATGACTGTGTTTGTTATTGCGTCGGAAAATGCGAATGACGAAATTAATAGCTTCCAAATTGGCAGATACGTCAGTAGTAATGAAGCACTGTAGCGATTATTGTCATTTCAAATTCATGAGAGATATCCCACAGTTATGCATTTAGCAGTGCATTCGGAAAATGGCCAAAGAGTTTACTTCACTGTGGCTAATGCGGCACAGCGAGCTGAGAGACCACCATCGACAACATTGACTAGCTTCTTTGCTATGTGTGAAACAGATCCATTCGCAGCGACGCTGATGTACGTTGATATGCCCAAGTATTACACTTGGAATCAATCAACAAAGAATTTCCAACGCCATAAACAAGGAACCCCAATTCCAGATTGGCCACATGTGTTTTCCACAGATGCACTTGGTCGCATATATACTATTCACCCTAGAAGTGATGAATGTTTTTATTTGCGACTGCTGTTGGTAAATGTACGTGGACCAAAATCATTTGAGCATTTGAAAACTGTGAATGACCACCGATGTCAAACATATCGAGAAGCATGTCAACTATTAGGTTTGCTGGAGAACGATTCTCATTGGGATCTAACACTTGCGGATTCAGTTGTTTTATCAAATGCGTACCAAATACGAACGCTGTTCGCAATTATCATCACCACATGCTTTCCTTCACAACCAATACAATTATGGAACAAATACAAAGACGACATATGTGAAGATACCTTGCATCGCTTGCGCATTCAAACTAAGAATCCTGATATCCAAATAATCGATGAAATCTACAATGAAGGATTGATTCTGATTGAGGATCAATGCTTGACTATTGCAAACAAGCTACTAATTGAAGTAGGAATGATTGCGCCAAATCGATCGATGCACGATGCATTCAACCAAGAATTAAATCGAGAGCTGCAATACAATGTTGATACATTGCAGGAATTCGTTCGAAATAATGTGCCGTTGCTGAATGAATAGCAAAAACAAGTATACGAAACATTAATGCAAGCGGTAGCCAATAATACTGGTGGTCTATTCTTCCTGGACGCACCTGGAGGAACAGGGAAAACATTTGTCATTTCATTGATTTTGGCCACTAATCGACCAAGATGCGACATATCTTTGGCGTTAGCATCATCTGGAATTGCAGCGACTCTTCTAGACGGAGGTCGTAATGCACATTCTGCACTTAAGTTGCCACTCAATTTAAATACAATTGATACTCCAACATGCAATATTTCCCGATCCAGTGCAATGGGAAAATTGTTGACGCAATGCAAGCTCATTGTTTGGGATGAGTGCACAATGGCACACAAGAAATCACTTGAAGCACTTAACTTCACACTGAAAGATCTTCGGCGAAATAACATCTTTGGCGGCTTGATGATATTGTCGGCAGGCGATTTCAGGCAGACGTTGCCAGTAATTCCCCGTGGAACGCCTACAGATGAATTGAATGCTTGCCTAAAAGCATCACCTTTATGGAATAACGTAAAAACATTATCGCTAACCACTAATATGAGAGTTCAACTTCAAAATGATCAAAGTGCTGCACAATTTTCCAAACAATTGTTAGCTGTTGGAAATGGGAAAGTGCCAGTTGATGCGACATCTGGATTAATACTCTTACCAATGACTTTTGCCGATTTGTAGACTCTCAATTAGAACTTATTGAAAATGTTTTCCCAAACATTAGCGAAAATTATCAGAATTATGCTTGGTTAAGTCAACGAGCAATTCTTGCCGCAAAGAATAATGACGTACACTCACTGAATTTCACAATTCAGTCAAAAATTGCTGGCGATTTGGTGACATACAAATCCATTGATTCCATAACAAATCCCGATGATGTAGTAAATTATCCAACGGAGTTTTTGAACTCTCTGGAGTTACCAGGATTTTCACCACATAACTTGCAACTCAAAGTTGACACTATTATAATGACATTGCGTAATTTGAATCCACCGCAACTTTGCAACGGTACTCGACTTTCAGTAAGAAGACTTATGCCGAATTCGATTGAGGCAACCATTATTAACGGAAAGTACGCAGGTGAAAATGTATATATTTCTCGAATACCAATGATTCCGACTGGTCTTCCGTTTGACTTCAAACGATTGCAATTTCCAGTTCGCCTTGCGTTTGCAATGTCAATTAACAAGTCGCAAGGCCAATCGCTTAGTGTTTGCGGTATAAATTTAGAAAATCATTGTTTTTCACATGGCCAGTTGTACGTTGCCTGTTCACGAGTTGGGAAACCATCCGCTTTGTTTGTGTTAGGCCAAAAAACAAAAAGTGTAGTTTACCAAAAGGCTCTTCAATAAAACAGATAATTTGCAGATTCACTTTCATTTACTTAGAGAAGTTCAACTCATTTTTTTAATCGAAATAAATTCATTACTGTTGTGTAATAAAATCAAATTTTTCCTTTTCAAATATAAAACAAACAACAAATTTCTGCATCTTTCTCACGAAACCATCTGGTGGCGAAACAAAGTTCGTCGGGTTTGCTAGTCTAATTATAAAAAGAAGATTAATATAGAAATAGAAGACACAAAAATACCTGATCACAAAATAATAACAGTATTTATACAAAATACGCCGAGAATCAAACCAAAAAGGCATAAAATAACTAGATATAGCATAGATTTAGAAGGACTAGAAAAGACAATAGCTTGTAAGTTAGACTCTAAAATAGTGGATGAATTAGAGGATTTAATAAAAATTATACAGGATGCAGCAAAAGAAAATAAGATCAAAGAAACAATAAGAGCCAGAGAAGATACCTGGATAACAGAAGAAATTATTAACTTAATGAAATACAGAAACAAATTTTACAATAATTTAAAGAAATGCTATCTAAATGAAGTAAGCAAATATAATGCCATAAAAATAAAATATAATAACATAAAAATATATATAAAAAATATGATCTACAAAACAAAAAGACTATACTATTCAGAAGAAACAAAAAATGTGAATGTGACTCTCGAAAAATATGGAAACTAATAAATTTTTAATAAACATTAGGAGGAGGAAAAAATAAAAATGAATATAAAGAAAATATTGAACTAGTTGGATGTATGGCATCGTTCCTCAAGAAAAAATTGCTGGAACTTACCCTACTGTAACGAAATATTCGAGAAATACTGAATGTTTTGAAACAGATTATTATTAATATTGTAACATTGCCTAATATTAATAAGAATTATATAAACTGAATTGCAAAGTTGAAATTATTTGTTCAAAATATATTAGAACTTTGTTTTGTTCAAATTGGTCAACCAATTTGAATGGTTTAAAAAACATTCAATTTTATTGATAGAGAAATATGTTGATTAGTTTTTGGCAAAGGCAGGTTCAGCCGTTTCGGAGATATGGAGCAGAGAGTGCAGATAATATAAATCGAGTTTTGAAGAGAACGAAGTATCAGATTTGAATGATCCAAAGAACATTCAATTTGTAATGATGAGTATAAGTGGTGGTTAGTTTTTGGTAACAGAGCTAAATGTGCAAAAAATGACAGTTTTTGAGAGAACTAAGCATCTGATTTGAATGATTATTAAAACGTTCTGCTTGTGTTGATGAAACGATTGCTTTTGGGAAAAGAAAAAAAATCTATTTTTTAATTTAAGAATTTTTTTTTGAATATTGAAAATAATTCGGATTTTAATTTTAACTCTAGCTAAAGTTCTAAAGCTCACTTATATACTTCAAACAAATAAATTTAACTTTACAATTCATTTTATATAATTTTTATAAATATTAAGACAAAGTCCTTCATTTTAAATCAGATTGATCAAGTTTTGTTTATTTACTTTTTATGTAAACAAATATAAACGTTGTCATACAATTCATAAGCTCTTATATTTTGTCTATAAAATACGAATATTGGAAGTTAATCTTTGAATTATTTAAATCGGACGCTTAGTTCTCTCAAAAACTGCCATTTTTTGCACATTTAGCTCCGTATCTTCGAAATGGCTGGGCCTGCCTTTGCCAAAATCTGATAAACACTTCTGTTCTAAAATGTTTGTTAGAACATTCAAGTCGGATGCTCCGTTCTCTCAAAAAGTCGAAATTTGAACACATCCATTTTTTCTGAGGTATGCCAAAATGTTCAGAAACCTTCAAAACGTCGAGAAATGTAAAAATTTTCAATTTCGATTTTCGGCCCATTACAATAACTTACCATACGGGAAGATAAAAATTCAACATAAGGATAAAAATATATTTCTTACAAAAAATGAAGACATTGCGGAGTATCTCAACAAACATTTTGCTGAGATAGGTATGAAACTACAAAAAAATGGATCATTGCAACTATAAACCATCAATACACAGACCTAAAAAGAAAATCGAAATTTTTGAATTAACAGATGAGAAAGAAATAAAAAAAATTGTTGAAAATCTGAAAAATAACGCTGCACCTGGGAAAGACAAAAGAAACAAAATAATAACTAACACTAAAAAATAATAAATCTAATAGCTCCAATACTTGCTGTTTTAATAAATAGATACACAGAATGTGGTGTATTTCCATCGTGCCTTAAAATGGCTACAATAAAACCAATTTTTAAAACAGGAAACAAAACAGATCCAAATAACTACAGACCCATAACAATAACATATTCTCCAATATATATGAAAAAGTAATAAAAGAAAGATTACTTAATTTTCTCATTAAAAAAATTGTCAAAAATCAATATGTTTTTTTACCGTCATCAAATACTCAAGGTGCATTGATGGATTTAACTAATACCATAAGTGAGCACCTTGAAGAAAATAAGCATACAGTAGCGATATTCATAGACTTACAAAAGGTTTTGATACGGTGGATCATAATATATTAATTATGAAACTAATAGAGCTGGGATTAGAGAGTTTGTCACTTAGCATTATCAAAGAATTCCTATCAGAAAGACAAGTAAAGACCATGGTTGATAACGTGGCAAGTGACAGACGCACAGTAAACTGTGGAGTCCCACCAGTTCTAGGACCTTCACTGTATCTCATCTATACAAACAATCTTCAAGAGACAAAATTGATGGGAAAATACGAGGTGTGTTCAAAAAGTACCCGGAATTTTTAAATTTCGCGGGTCTGGAGTGTCTGATTGTCAAATTTTTTTTTTATTGTGTTGGTATACATGCCCCTAAAGTATGATGAAATTTTCAGCTATATTCACTGTTTACTTTGTCTGTGGTAGTCGCTAAGTTCGACGTGTTTTTCTGAGCTCGGCGATTTTTACAATGGAAGAATTGAAAAGTCAAAGAATTTGTATTAAATTTTGCGTAAAAAATGAAATAAAGTGTAACAAAGTGTGTGAAATGTTACAAAAAGCCTATGGTGAGTCTGCTATGAAAAAAACAAGTTTCCAAGATGGCCGCGAAGACGTTGAAGATGACGAACGCTCCGGTCGACCCAGCACGTCAACAAACGATGAAAATGTGAAAGAAGTGGAAAAAATGGTTATGAATGATCGCCGAATCACAATTAGAGAAGTTGCTGATGAAGTTGGCATATCAATTGGCTCATGTCATAACATTTTTTCAAATGTTTTGGGCATGAAACGAGTGGCAGCAAAATTCATTCCAAAATTCCTCACTCGTCGTTGCTTGTTCGTAATTTTTTGGCCAAAAACAATACCGTAGTCATGCCCCAACCTCCATATTCACCAGATATGGCTCCGTGTGACTTTTTCCTATTCCCAAAGTTGAAGAGACCCATGAAAGGACGGCGGTTTTCCTCGATTGAAGAAAATCGCCGAGAGTGCTCAAGGACATATCAAAAAGTGAATATCAAGGGTGCTTCGAAAATTGGAAAAAACGCTGGCATAAGTGTATTATATCTGGGGGGGACTACTTTGAAGGGGACCACATTAATGTAGACGAATAAATAAATATTTTTTTGAAAAAACGAAAATTCCGGGTACTTTTTGAACAGACCTCGTACATGCTATAACGCCGATGATACTGCCATAGTCTATGCAGACAAAGA
This sequence comes from Ctenocephalides felis, assembly GCF_003426905.1. Classification (NCBI taxonomy): domain Eukaryota; kingdom Metazoa; phylum Arthropoda; class Insecta; order Siphonaptera; family Pulicidae; genus Ctenocephalides; species Ctenocephalides felis. The sequence goes on from NW_020537646.1 coordinate 50,308,741, forward strand.
TGAAAAAATATTAGAAGAAATTATTAACAAAGACATGAAATTATATTCTGAATGGCTAATTGAAAATAAATTAACGATCAACATTGGAAAAAGTGTAAGGAATTTACTAAAATAAACATTAAAATAAATAATACAGAAATAGAAGAAGTGAAATATATAAAATACTTGGGCCTTATAATACACGAAAAGCTAACATGGACAAACCATATAAATGAAATTAAAAAGAAGATAGCGGCATTAACAGGAGCTTTAAAACGAATCCATTCTTTCGAAAAAAAAAAAGATATTGATTTTAAAAGCACATATAATACCCATAATTTTATATGGAATAAATACTTGGAGTCAAACAACTAAAGCTAACTTAAATGACATACAGATAATAATGAATAAAGCCATAAAAATATCGTATAATCTTCCACACTTGACACCCACCAAGTACTTACAAACAGAAACTAAACAACTAAACAACATAATAAAAGTAGAGAAATGCAAATAATACACAAAATGAAATATAATAAAATTAAAACAAGTACAACAATAGGCAGAATTCAAGATATACATGAACACTACACTAGACAACACAGCAATTATCACATTGAACACAATAGAAAGAAGAAATTGAGAGGAAATGTCATATTGAGCGCTAGTAAAATATATAATGAATTGCCAAACGATATTAAGATCGCCGAAAATTAGTTGTGCATGGCATCGTGCCTTAATGCAAGCTGCTGGAACTTCACGCACCGTAATTAAAAATTCGAGGAATTACATTAGTGAGAATTATCAGAATTATACTTGGTTAAGTCAACGAGCAATTCTTGTCGCAAAAAATAATGATGTACACGCACTGAATTTCACCATTCAATCAAAAATTGCTGGCGATTTGGTGACATACCAATGATTCCGACCTGTCTTCTGTTTGACTTCAAACGATTGCAATTTCCAGTTCGCCTTGCGTTCGCAATAACAAGTCGCAAACCCAATCGCTTAGTGTTTGCGGGATAAATTTCTAATAGATTATTTAGAAAATCATTGTTTTTCACATGGGCAGTTATACGTTCCCCGTTCACGAGTTGGAAAACCATCCGCTTTGTTTGTGTCAGACCAAAAAACAAAAAATGTGGTTTAAGAGCACTTCAATGAAACGCATAATTTGCGGATTCACTTTCATTTACTTAGAGAAGTTCAACTAAAAAACACTATTTTTGTAATCGAAATAAATTCATTACTGTTGTGTAATAAAATCAAATTTTTCCTTTTCAAATATAAAATAAACAAAAAATTTCTTCATCTTTCTTACGAAACCATCTTGTGGCAAAACGGAGTTCGTCAGGTTTGCTAGTATATATATATATATATATATATATATATATATATATATATATATATATATATTTGGAAATATGAACAAACAACACTCTTCTTGCACTAATTTATTAAATAATAATTTTCACAAACGTTTCGAGACTAGGTTTGTCTCATCATCAGTGTGTTATAATTAAAAAATTTTAAAATATGGAAATCTAAATTAGCATGTTGTGTTTTTCATTACAAGTCGTTCACTGCACGCTGCTCTTTTAATACCAACTGTCTTCGGTATTCGTATTCTCTCCTACTTAAAAACCACTTGAAATTGTAAAGTCACTCAATCAGATAGGAAAGAAAGGATTAGGGTCCAGTTGAAAAATAGATGTCGTTAGGAGAAAAAATATTCTATGATGAGATGGTTTGTTTATAAGATTTGTTATACATTGTTATAATTAAAAGTGTATGTACATCTATATATAAGCTACAAAGTATGAATGAGATTGAGATATGTATCATGTAATATATTGGTATCTGTCCGTAAATTTACTGTGTTACTTGTATGGGCTATTAACATCGATTCTGCAATACTTCTTTTAAATAAATCTTGTTCATCATATAAAATGTGCGGATTATTGAAATCGAAACTATGGCTGTTAGAGATAGCGTGGTCTACAAGTGTACTTTTTTGTTGTATGTTATTATTCTTACTTTGTTTGCTTTGTAATTCGTGCTGTCTTAATCTTTTTTCTAAATTTTGACATGTTTGCCCAATATAAGATGACTCACAGTTCAAACAGTTTATTTTGTACACCACATCTTTTCTTTTTTTAGTAGGTGTATTGTCTTTAATGTTTGTGTATATGTCTTGTAGTTGTACTACAACTGACTTCACACACGGACTCACAGTTCAAACAGTTTAATTTGTACACCACATCTTTTCTTTTTTTAGTAGGTGTATTGTCTTTAATGTTTGTGTATATGTCTTGTAGTTGTACTACAACTGCAAGACATATACACAAACATTAAAGACAATACACCTACTAAAAAAAGAAAAGATGTGGTGTACAAAATAAACTGTTTGAACTGTGAGTCATCTTATATTGGGCAAACATGTCAAAATTTAGAAAAAAGATTAAGACAGCACGAATTACAAAGCAAACAAAGTAAGAATAATAACATACAACAAAAAAGTACACTTGTAGACCACGCTATCTCTAACAGCCATAGTTTCGATTTCAATAATCCGCACATTTTATATTATGAACAAGATTTATTTAAAAGAAGTATTGCAGAATCGATGTTAATAGCCCATACAAGTAACACAGTAAATTTACGGACAGATACCAATATATTACATGATACATATCTGAATCTCATTCATACTTTGTAGCTTATATATAGATGTACATACACTTTTAATTATAACAATGTATAACAAATCTTATAAACAAACCATCTCATCATAGAATATTTTTTCTCCTAACGACATCTATTTTTCAACTGGACCCTAATCCTTTCTTTCCTATCTGATTGAGTGACTTTACAATTTCAAGTGGTTTTCAAGTAGGAGAGAATACGAATACCGAAGACAGTTGGTATTAAAAGAGCAGCGTGCAGTGAACGACTTGTAATGAAAAACAGAACATTATTTAGATTTCCATATTTTAAATTTTTTTAATTATAACACACTGATGATGAGACAAACCTAGTCTCGAAACGTTTGTGAAAATTATTATTTAATAAATTAGTGCAAGAAGAGTGTTGTTTGTTCATATTTCCAAATTAATATCTATTATCCACTCAGAATACATTTGTTATATATATATATATATATATATATATATATATATATATATATATATATATATATATGGCGGGTCGATTTGTATAGATCAAAAAAGACGCTTAGCACATATGATTTTCGGTTTCTAGGGATCAAAATAAGATACTCTGTTGAAGAATCCATATCACTAAAATAAAATAAATATATTTGTGTGTGTGTGTGTGGTACAAGTATGCCTGAATGTATATATAAACTGTTACCTAAGCCATAAATACGTTTTATATATTAGCAACTAAGAACTTGCCTTCTGATTCATCTGACAAATTTTTAGGAGATAGTCGGCAACCATGAGCAATGTAATTATTTAATTGTCCAATAGATGCTAAAATTAATCCCAGGAATGGCGGGGAAGGATTTAGCGGTCTAGATAAATATTCAGGATGATATTGAACTCCTACATAGAAAGGATGACTTGGTAATTCAATAATTTCCATTCGCACTTTTTCTGAATCATGTCCTGCAAATTTCAATAAACTGTAAATTTAGAATGCGATTCAAATCTGAAAGCAAATATAATATTTATATATTTTAACAATATTACCAACAAATTTCAAGCCCTTCTCCTCCAATCGAGCCACATAGGCAGGATTAACTTCATAGCGATGGCGATGTCGCTCCTGAATCTCATTTCTTCCACCATATAATTTCTCTATAATACAAATATGAAATATAATATTCGATAAACCTATTACATAAAGCAAAACATGATGCTATACACATACTTAGCAATGAATCTTCATTTTTGAATATTGTAGTACGCTTTCCCAAGCGCATTGTTCCGCCCAATGTACCAGTATGATGTTCAGGCATGTCGATGACTATGGCATCATCTGTCGTTGGATCCATTTCAGTTGTGTTAGCATTCTGGAAGAAAAAATGTAATTCCTATTAGTAAATTTATTACAAATATTTATTTTAAACACAGGCCACATAGTTTTCATTTAGAAAGGCAATGAAAATTAAGATGATTGCTACATGAAATTAGATAATTTTAAAGGTTTGAAGAAGAATTTTAACTTTCTTTTTTTATTGACTTGTTTGAAAAAGAATGTTAGAACTCAAACTAAATTTTCAGAGTCTGACAGCTGTTTTTTCAATATTATGAAGTTACTTCACTTTGATATTTATCCTTATACAAACACGGAATTTCATCACTTAAGTTTAAGTTCATGTAATGGTGTTTCGTCTTATTCTATATTTAAGTTTTTCGCCCGCTCTTCTAACTCATACTTTTAAAAATAATTTTGAGATATTGTATCAGCTGCATTTAAGTTGCTAGAATGATGATTAAAAATTTACATAAAAATATAAAATTACAAAATATGAAGAATAAAAATTTGTGACATGTCTATGACTTTGGGAAATAGGAACTAAATGACGTTTCCGCGACAGTATAACATGAAATAATATAATATAATATAATAATATAATAAAAATAATATAATCCTGTCAGATGTTGAGCGCCATTGTCTTGTCGGAGTAACCAGTTTAAAAGTGCTTCGCGCCTTGAAAAGTTTATTTTCAAGGTGTTTTTCTCATGTTTCTTTGCTGATCTATTTATTGATATTCGAAATTATTTCAATTAAAATCAATTAAAAATTATGTCAGTTTCAGCGATTTCGAACAATTTTATTGCAATAATCATATTCTTAGTCGAATTTTCATAAATTATTCGTTTTCGTTCAATTTCGGATAAAATGACATACTTGTGCAATGGACAAAATGACATAGTACCATTTCACAAGTATGTATAGACCAAGAAAAAAATATAAACCTGTCAAAGAAGATTGATTTTTAACTAATATACAAAAAATAATTGCTAAAAATAGAGAAAAATTTCCACTAGTAAAAAGAAGAATCAACTTGCATTTATTGCAAGACCTTATTCCGTTCCGAGCCCGGCGGAGATTTGGTTACGTAATCTAAACTAGTATAAATTTTAAGGGACTGCGATAAGTGATTTAATTTTATTTAATTAACTTTAATGGGCTGAGCTCAATTATTAAACTTTGGAATATTGGGATTTAAATTATACATTTTTTAATCTAATTAGTATTTGTAGATTGCATCCATTAATTTATAGTAAAAGAGAAAACTTTATTTCCGAAATAAACAAGTAAGTCGGTGTTTGTTAACCATTTTCATTCTGAATCACTTGGAATTGTAATACCGCGTAATAAAAAGAACCGTGTTATAAAAAACGAGGAAAAACGTACAAGTTGATTCGTGTTGCAAAACCTGCTATCGCGTTGTTGGTAATCGTGCTATAAGAAACTCGGAATTCTTAACACTTGTACATCATAATATGGAAAGTAATGGATACTGCCAGGTGCAATTGGTATTTTGCCTTGTAGCAACATTCCGATAAGATCAATCAATAAGATAAAATGAATCAGAACATATTAATTTATGAGTGAATTACAGGTATATGTATAACAAAGTTTGCTAATCATTTACCTATAACTTATTTCTATTTAATAAATATTAACAATGAATTAAGTGAATATTATACATCATTGAATAAAAAACTTTGTATACTCTAACGTTGCCATTTTTTCAAAACTTAGATAATTGCCGCAAAAATCGGTAACTTGCCCGGAATTCATAAAATGCTTCATGAAATCGATCGAACAAACTATATGATAAAGGCAAATACTTATGGACTATCAAGAAATAGCTTTAGAGTATTTGAAATCGGCGCAGCCGTTTTTGAGACAATGCCAACAATAGATGAAATTTCATCCTATTTACATATACACATACAGACATACACATACGTTTTCCTATTTTCGTATCAGACGTAAATGACTTGAAACGTCAAAAAACAAAACCAACAAATCGGATTTATTAGTAAAGGCTCTGGAAGTTAAATAAAAAGATAAATTATTTTTATTATACAAAATAACAAAAATTAAACTAAAAAACTGTTTTCCTACAACTGAAACTATGGCTTCATTAATTATTAAAAATCTTATAACAAAATGTAAATAGAGAAAAAATAATACACAAGATAATAAATATCCAAACCTTCAACTTCAAGACATTTCTTGCATACTCTATAACAGCGGCTTGCAGACCTAGACATATTCCTAGAAAAGGTTTTTTCATCTCACGACACCACTGACAAGCTAGTATCTTACCCTCCATGCCTCTTGACCCAAAGCCACCAGGAACTATTACTCCGCTAAAATATAAATGAAAATTGTAAACATATTTTAGAAATGAACATTTACAAAGTAATTGTATAGATGTCTAAATGCACAGCGCGATGCTAAATCTTATGCTATTCTATGCGATATGTATAATTTTTCTCGTTATTTTCAATACATATACATTTTATGTAATACAGTAGAACTCCAATTATCCGAATTAATGGGGACCGGGACCCATTCGGATAATCAAATATTCGGATAATCGGAGTTTTTTTAAAAAAATTGCCATTGGAGAGAAAAAAAGTTACGTTTTGATATTGCACTATATTTTTATTGAATTAAATGAAAGAAACATGACATTTTCACATGTTTTAAATATAAATAAAATGTACTTAAACGAGTTAAAAAAAATGTACAAGTTTAGAAATAAAAATCATTGTTTTGTAAACATCTCCGTCAAATCAAAACATACAATGTGCCTACACACTGGCTTTGCTGGTGGAGGAATAATAGCGCACTTAGACTTTTTTTGGACAATTTTTTTCTGAAAGTGATTCGGATAATTGGAGTTCGGATAGTCGGAGTTCGGATAAATGGAGTTTTACTGTATTAATAATTGTATATTATCTTCTATATCTTATATATAAAATTCTTCTGTAACAATGTAAGTTTCATTAAACCTCCTAAACTATAATTCGGATTTTCATGAATCTTTCTGAAGTTTGTTCGGGAAATTTTCTAGAATGTTTTGATTCATAGAAATATAGTTAGATTGTAGATATAAATGGAAAAAATTACAAAAAACCGCTTATCATTGTTTAACCTTTAAAATATTTAAGGCATGGTTTGACATTAAAAACAAATGACAACTGTCATTTTCCAAACATTTCTATTCACTTATAGGCTAAGGCAATATTAAAATATAATAAATTCATGATTATAAATAAGGAAAATGTAATGTCTACATTATTATTGCCGAAAAGCAGCTGAGATGTGCCAAAAATTAAATTAATATAAGATGCAAATAATATAACAGGCGTCTACAGTCTGCGCATGCGTCTGACGCGCACGGCGAATCGTGTTCTCAACGTACGCGTGCTTTGCTTTTGCTTGCAATAATTTTGTTTGCGCACTTTGCGAACAGATTTGCCGTACGAATTCGTGCAAAGAAGACGAGCCATAAGTGATTGCACTCAAAAATATTCAATTTGCAGTCGTTTTGCCTTACTATACTAAGTCACAATCATGTCACAATACAAAAAAAATTACTTATTCAAAAAATTATTAGATTGTCAGACCATTGTGTCAAAAATTCATATGGTTGGCTCTTTGTACGGAATATTTACTCAATGGAGCGCTTTGGGTCTGAACTTTTTTTTACTGTTTTCCAATTCGTTTGGAATTAGGTTCATCTTACTCTCAAGTTCAAAAGGGAAAACAATTTAGACTCCTTTGCACTACCCGTGGGGATGCCATTTCTTTTCAGTGGTGTAATAACGTTGGCTGTGGATAAAAGAACTAATTATAAGAGAAAAATGTTTAATAATGTTTTACAAAAAAGCAAATACTTTTCAAGTTACTGGCTACTGAAAATTTGTTTCTTTTTTGCCTTTTTTTATTGTTTTTTGCTAATATCTTCAAAAATATACATTTTAACGAAAATCATGTAATGAACAAAATTATATCAATAAAAATCCTAATAAATCGCTATTTTAATTTTTTTTTAATTTTTAAAGTGTTCTAGGAACAATATTAAGTTAATTATGAAAATGGGTTTTTATAGTTCTCAAAATAAGCTTTAAAAGAAGTACTTCTGCGTGTAAAATGAGTGAGCTATCATGCAATTAAAAGATGCATACAATTTTTTTTTTCATTTAAATCAAATAGTTTATGAGTGCCATTTCCACCAAAATTAAAAATAATCGTTTTCCATCTAGAATTAACTTGGTTTGAGAGATCTTGATGGTTTCTAGAAAATACCATAACATTAGTATAATCGATTTTCAAAAAACTCATGATTTCATAAAAAAATCCATTAAATAAAACAACCAATTTCTCATTATAATATCTCTGAAAGAATACGTATAAAAGTATATATATAAAAATTCAAGATATTTTTCAGACTGGTTATTGGTTTTTATCATTTTTTTGTTACACAAATATTGATAGAGTTCTAATTGTTTAAAGAGTGCGCGGCTGTCCAACCGGAGTGTCTTTCGAGCCCTTTAACCCTTCGCCGTTTCAAAATAAGAGAAGTTACGGTAAAATTTATGATAGAAAAAGTTGTAGCTGATTTAATCACCTTTAAAATAGTATATTACAAGTTATGATAAAATCAGAATTAAAAGAGTTATAATCCAATTAATGCAGGGGGTGGTTACGAAATGCAAATTGTTTTCACTTCTGAACTTTAGATTAAGATTAGCTGGGCATACGCTTTTTTCCTCTCCATTTACTGCAATAATTTTGTTGATAGTAGGTTGAATAGAGCACATTTGAACAGTATTTGACAAATTAATTCACTTCAAATATGAACTTAAGTAATAATGTATATTGAATTATTAGTGTGAAAAATGCAATTTAGATATTAAAATACTAAAAGCCACATAAAATATGGTACGAAATTATAAAAATTGTAGGCAACATTATTGAAGCAATTATTTTGCGTAGAAAAATCCGAAGTGATATTGTACCTTGACCGCATGCTATATATTAATTCTTTCTGAATTTGTTATACTTTTTAAAAGATTTTAATTTTCAACACGTGTATCTATGGTATGACAATAAATACATGGTGATAAATTTGGAATCAATGTTTTAGCCGTGAATAAATAAAAATCATTCATTTATACATCCACATCTACAGGTATGACTGAAAAATTGTATAATCCTTGGCATTAAAATAAATTGAGCTATTGGAAATAAATTTGCAGTGTATAATTTTTAATATATAATTCTATTGAACATATTTTAATATTTGTTAAAGGGATAATTAAAGTGTTAACTGTTGGAATTGAGATAAGTCATTTTATTTGAAACAGTACTACATTTAACATCACTCATATATTGGTGTAAATAGTAACTCGAAAAACAATAATGATTATTTTTAACTGAACGGTATAAATATTAGTATAGGATATTAAAAAAACGTAGAGGTGCGTACAGGACAACGTCTGTCGGGTCATCTACTATATATATAAATAAGTCGGGTTTTCCTTCCTGACAAAATAACTCCAGATCGCACGAACCGATTTCGACAATTTTGCATTCGTTGGAAAGGTCTCGGGCTCCGCAAGAAAATTAGTGGTGCATGGCATCGTGCCTTAATGCAAGCTGCTGGAACTTCACGCACCGTAATTAAAAATTCGAGTAATGACATTAGTGAGAATTATCAGAATTATGCTTGGTTAAGTCAACGAGCAATTCTTGCCGCAAAGAATAATGATGTACACGCACTGAATTTCACCATTCAATCAAAAATTGCTGGCGATTTGGTGACATACCAATGATTCCGACTGGTCTTCCATTTGACATCAAACGATTGCAATTTGCAGTTCGCCTTGCGTTCGCAATTACAAGTCTCAGGGCCATTTGCTTAGTGTTTGCGGGATAAATTTCAAATATATTATTTAGAAAATAATTGTTTTTCACATGGGCACTTATACGTTGCCTGTTCACAAGTTGGAAAACCATACGCTTTGTTTGTGGTATCATCAGACCAAAAAACAAAAAATGTGGTTTACCAGAGAACACTTCAATGAAACGGATAATTTGCGGATTCACTTTCATTTACTTAGAGAAGTTCAACTAAAAACACTTCATTTTTGTAATTGAAATAAATTCATTATTGTTGTATAATAAAATCAAATTTTTCCTTTTCAAATATAAAACAAACAAAAAATTTCTTCATCTTTCTCACGAAACCATCTGGTGGCGAAACGGAGTTCGTCGGGTTTGCTAGTAATCATATATAATAATAATAAGTAAAGCATGGCCTATATTTTCGATTTTTTTTCGATTTACTCTGCGCCCATAGGAATTCTATGTTATCGGAAAGTGCGAAAGTACAATTACTACAAATTTTTCGATGATTCGACAGAAGTCCGAAGAAAAGTTTATGATGCGCGAGCATTACCAATCAATGTGCCTATCAATGTGCCTACTCCCTTCCCTTGTAATAGTAATCGTCCAAAAATGGTAAATGAAAATGTTTGCATATCTTTATGTTTATCCCTTTGAGTACAAGCGCACCCCGAGTCAGTGCCCAGTCTGCACATCAACACCCAGGCACCAGGTCACAACAACGCAAAGATGTGAACTAAATAGCCTGAACAAGAGACGGAAAACTGCCCCTTTTGTAGAAAACCGCGACACACGGCCAAGACATGCCGTAAGCGTGAATCCTGGTACGCTATACAGAGACATAGGTCACCAGCGATCAAGAAAACTGCGCTAACAATCGTACCAGCAAACAATGAGAATTTAAACCACACTACAATGATCAACACCGATGAAATAAATGCGATTCAGAAGATCCATGTAGCATCCTTTAGCGCTCAAGAAATAAGCCTACAAAAGATTGAACAATATGCGATTCCCGCAGAGAATTGCTATCAAGCCATACAACTAACCTCCAAGAAATCCGATTTTTGTGGAGAAGGCGATACACCGTACAACCACTCGTATAGGAAGTTGATTCCTGTCAGTGAAGGAGCTTTGGTACGAGCTCATGATTACGTTTTTTTACGATAGAAACGCTTTTCTATTTCTCAAGAAGGCGCTTAATATGATATTAAGCTTGAAACGGACCGACGCTTGCAGCTATGTACTACGGTAGCTACGGATCAGCGGCTCTTAAGCTGGTTTCAACAATCGCCCAACGGACGACTGGCGCGACTGGCATACTACAACAATACAACCGTCAGAATGATCATACCTTAGGCTAGGGTCCCTAGCGAGAATCAACGTGATAGCAGACGCGTTATCACATCCCAACATCGACGAAGAAGGGCCCACAGTCACACAAATCGGGATGATCACAATTGATTACCCAAGCAGAAGCGCGCCGAAAACACGACAGGGTCAGCTGCAAGACGACAAGTTACGGAAAATAGTTGACACTTTGGAAATAACAGAGCAGCAACAGGGCAACCGCAAAAAGTACGCAGACAAACAACGACGACCGGGTCAAGCATATTACCCTGAACGCCGAGTATAGGTAGTCATGCATACGCTGAGTAACGCTAAAAGAGGGTTTACGTCAAAACTCGCACCACGAGGCGACGGGCCATATGTCATACTACAGCAGCGAAGCCCGACCAGCTATGGAGTAGGTCGCCCCGATAATAAGGATGACATCATAGGCACAGATCAGAAAACGCGGTCGACCTAAGAAGAGGACTACGATGCAATAGAATGTTTCTATGTATGGACTTTCCGCCGAGACGACTGTAAGTTCATAGAGAGAGTGTGTAACATTCTATATTTAATAAATAACTATTAGTCATATAGCAATTAATAATTTTAACAAACATACATAATATATTTGTACAATTTGCTGTCACCAAGAGAAAGTTACGCACACAACGATGTAGTTTTGGCATAAGTACGACAAGGACGGATATCCGGAGGGTCTCGGTGACGAATACGGAGGTCCCGTTATGACCTCCGAGCATACGACTTCAGGGGCGTCCATTAATCACGTGAGCGAGTTTTTAAGGATTTTTGTACCCCTCCTCCCCGTGATGATACATGGTAATATTCAATTTTTAGTTACGTGAAAAACTGTATTTTTTTATTTTTTTTGAAAATGTTTGAAATTTAAAAAAAAAAATTAGTTAAAAAATAAATACACGTTATACCTTACTATACCCATCCCTCCCCCACGTGATATTTTGTGATTTTTGTCAAACCCCCTCCACCTCAAAACCGCACGTGATAAATGGACGCCCCCCTAGCGTAAGAAAGAAAATGATGACGAACTTATGCAATCTGCATTATCCAAGCAAACAGATAAGATGTCTTAAGCCTATTAGTCAGTCTAAGTGAAATAAAGATAAAAGATAATACGATGTCACACAAACTTTACCCTGTGATTCAGCGAGGGTGTGAGGAAGGCGATAATATTTACGCATTCTACGTCATCGGAGGAGAAATGCATCATAACCAATTACCGACGACCTCAGCGAGATGAGTTCATCATAGACCAATCAATGACCATCTCATCCCCCCAAGGATTTTGGCGAGATGAATCGACAACAACCTCCGAAACGTCGCGAAGGAACTATCGGACGGGCATGAAGGAAGGCTCGGAACCACCACTCTCGCCAAGAAAGCAACCCCACTACGGGAGTAGGCGAAGTAGGAATAGTATAAAAAGTCTTGCGGATAATAAAAATATTGTCCAAAGTGTTTAGTTCGCCAGCGGCTTAAAGCTTGTAGTTAATGTACTTTCCCCCTGAAATAATATTAACTAGTTGTTTCTGAAACCATCGGTCGAAGAAACCACCCTGACCAAACAATTGGAACTTCAGTTTAGTATCGAGTTACAACGGTCCGGTAAAACTGTTGCTAAGGATTCTCATTGAATCTTTAACAACCTGACGCCCAGAATCATTTCAGCTTTCACTGAGTGATTCAAAATCCGACGCGCATAAAAATCGGCTTAATTCTTTTTTCAACAGTTAATTACAAGAAAACGGCTCGGTAGATTTTTACCTGAAACTAATTAGTATCATTCCCAACTAATATGTTTCGAACAGTTTTTGATTTTTTTAAATCGATTCGGTAGTATGAGCTTAAATGTGGACGAAAAGTTCAACACTTTTTTCCAAATTACAAAAACACGGTTTTGTAGATCGTCGCACAAAGCTGACAAACGATAGTCCTCATTGAGATACATCAAATGACTTTTAGGGTATGAGCGCTTTGCCATAGAGAATCGGCCCCACTCTGGTATTAAAATAATAAATACGCCATTTTAAAGGTCTTTTTGAAAAAAACCGATATACCAGATAATTTTCAACTTTGTATCTCAACTTATGGCCGAGATATCATTGAAAATGCGTGAAAGCGGCCCCTTTTCACAAACTCACTTTTTGGCGTAACCGTAAAAGATATCGAAAAAAAATTTACGTGGTTTTATTCATATTGGCTTTGACCACATTATGTAGAACAATCGATGCCAAATAATCATTTATTATTAACGGAAAAAGATAAAATAATTTTTCAATTGATGTTTTCCGGCAGTGCGCTTAGTTGGACCACCTTCTAATTAGCGTCATTCGAAAGCCTATTGTTTTTTCTTTTAATACTGAAAATATTGTTCAAATCAACTTGGTGGAACACATTGGAAATTTGAAAAAACCGGAGCCAGTAAACCCGCGCGTAACACTAATAGTCGATACTACAATATTATTGCCAAAATCCAGCTAAGATGTGCAATAAATTAAAACAATATAAGATACAATATATGTTGACAGATGAAATTATATAATTTATTTTAATAAATAACACAATGCGTCCAAAATTGGATACATGTACATTATTTTTTCAAATTCATGCATGTTGGATCTTGCTTTACTTTACTAAATTATATCAATACAAAAGAATATTTCTACTTACTGAAAAACGATTCAGTATTTTGTTTCAAAAATCTGCCAAAAATTCATTTGTTTCATCATGATCTTAGAAAGAATAGTGTCATATTAATTAGAATTACAATCAATAAATAGAATTATAATTAGAATTAGATATTACAAATTAATTCACCTAAAATTTTAACTTAAGTAATAATGAATATTAAATTATTACTAAAAAAATGTAATTTATAAATTGTACGCAATTATAAAAATTGAACTAGTTGGGTATATGGCATCATGCCCTTAAGACAAATTGCTGGAACTTCCCGTACTGTAACGAAATGTTCGAAAAATGCTGAATGTTTTGAAACAGATTATTATTAATATTGTAACATTGCATAATATTAATAAGAATTATATAAACTGAATTGAGTTGAAATTATTTGTTCAAAGTATATTAGAACTTTAGTCAGAAATAAAAATAAAATTTGAATTTTTTACTTATAGTATCCCTGTCGAAAATAATGAAAAACCCATATACATAAAACCCTATTATTACCGCACGCTCATAAAACAGAAATTCACCGGCAAGTTTCACAGATGTTAGCAGACGATACTATTCAAAACTCGCAAAGTCCTTGGAATTTTCCTTTAATTATTGTCCCTAAAAAAACCGATATTGACGAAAATAAAAAATGGAGGATTTGCGTCGATTTCAGAAAATTAAACGCAATTACAAAATCGGACGCTTTTCCATTACCACGATTTTTTACGACTCTAGATTTAGCTCAAGGTTTTCATCAAATTTTACTAAATAAGACTGACCGAGAAAAAGCTACAATATTTTTTTCATTTAAAGCAAATAGTTTTTGAGTGGCATTTGCACCAAAATTAAAAATAATCGTATTCCCTCTAGAATCAACTTGGTTTAAGAGATCTTGACGGATTCTAGAAAATACCACAACTTTAGTGCAAACGATTTCCAAAAAGCTCATGATTTCATGAAAAAAATCTATATAGATGAAATATATAGAAAAAATCTATAAAGATATATAGATGAAAATTCAAGGTCCTTTACTGACTAATTATTGCTTTTTATTATTCTTCTGTTACACAACTATTGATAGAGAGTCCAACTAGAGTGTCAGAAAAAGTTGTATCTCATTTAATTACCTTTAAAATAGTATATTACAAGTTCTGATAAAATCAGAATTGAAGGAGTTATAATCCAATTAATCTGGTGGGTGGTGACGGAGTGCAAATTGTTTTCGCTCCTGAACTTTAGATAAACTAGCTGTAAGTGGAATTCTGTCTTATGGCAATTAAGGCATCGTGCCTTAAGGCAAATTGCTGGAACTTCCCGTGCCAAAAATTATTATTTTTTTAAAAACGATTAACATTTTTGAAAAAATTTTACTTCGAAAAAATAAGATTTTTTAGAAATTTTAAATTGGACAAAAAATTACTTTTTTTTGAAAAAAAAATTTTTTTTAAAAAAAAATTTTTAAACAATTTTTTTTATAAAAATTTTTTTTTGGAAAAAATGTTATCTTTATTTTGATATATTTTGGAAGATCTGAACTTTTTTTCAAAGCAATCATACTGCTTTAACTGCATAGAGACAAAATATAAAGCGCGTAAGCGCCGCGTCGCTGTCTAACGGAAAAACAATGGTACGGAACCCATAGGAATGTAAACAAAACTTATACTCATTGTTAAAATCTCAATAAAATATCTGATAATTTGATATGCATATGTCTAATGTCTAATGATTATTGTTGACCGCCAAATGTTATTTTTTTTAGTTTTTTTTACTAGATCTCCGAAACCGCTAGACCTATCTTCATGAAAATTTGATCAAATCTTCATCTTGTTAATACAAGTAAAATGTTTTTTGAACTATACAAATCGGACGCTCCGTTCTCTTAAAAACTGAGTTACCGTTTTTGGCCCTTTTTGCCCCATATCTTCGGAACGGCTAGAATGTTTTTTGAATTATTCAAATTGCTTCATCCGCGTTCCCGAAATCGTCGACGAAAATTTGTATCCGAACACACACACATGCACGCACACACACACACACATACATCAATTTTCTCCAACCTCTGAAACGTGAAGATATATAAAAATTTTCATTTTCGATTTTTGTGCGATTACTATAACTTACCCTACGGAAAGTTAATTATAAATAAATCAATTTATCATCTCCAAATTTCCACAAAATTGAAAAAGTGCTCCCGCATAGTCACAGTCTAAACGCATTTGCAAATAATTCTGTGCGACATTTTCACTTATACTGTGCTCAGCTTGGCGGCATTTTCACATTTTTCAATAATTTTCACAAAATTGGAAAAGTGCTCCAGTACACAAACAGTCTAAACGCACTTGGGTAAACATTTGTACCAGAGTGGCGCTTAGACTGTGCTTAGCTTGGGTGATTTTTTGAATTTTTAATCCAAAATTACAAAAAAAAATTTTTGAAAAAAAATTAGAAACAAAAAATTTTTTTTTCCAAAATCAATTATTTTGTTGAAAAAAGCAGAAAGTTCTTTGAATCATTTAAATCGGACGCTTAGTTCTCTCAAAAACAGCCATTTATTTTAAATTTAGCTCTGTATCTCCGAAACCTATGGGCCTACCTTTGCCAAAAACTAATCAGCACATCTCCCTATCAATAGGAATCGAATGTTTTTCAAACCATTCAAATCGGTTGATCCGTTCTCTCAAAAACTCGCTTTCTATTTTTTGCACTCTTTGCTCCATATCTCCGTAACGGCTGGACCTGCCTTTGCCAAAAACTAATCAGCACATCTCCCTATCAATAGGAATCGAATGTTTTTTAAACCATTGAAATCGGTTGATCCGTGCGCCCGAAAACGTGGACGAAAAAAAGCGGACATACAAAACACACACACACACACACACACACATCCATTTTTTCTGAAGTATGCCAAAATGTTCAGAAACCTTCAAAACGTCGAGAAATGTAAAAATTTTTGATTTCGATTTTTGGACGATTACTATAACTTACCCTACGGGAAGTTAATATTAGTCTATTTCCGACACACGCTTTTTTCTTCTCCATTTACTGCAATAATTTTGTTGATCGTAGGTTGAATAGAGCACAAGTGAACAGGATTTGATGAATTAATTCACTTCATATATAAACTTGAGTAATAATGTATATTGAATGATTAGTGAAAAAATGTAGTTCAGATCGTAAATTACTAAAAGCCAGGTAAAATATGGTACGAAATTATAAACATTATGGGCAACATTATTGAAGCAATTATTTTGGGTAGAAAAATCCAAGGTGATATTGTACCTTTACCGCGAATGCTATATATTAATTCTTTCTGAATTTGTTATACCTTTTAAAAGACTTCAATTTCCAATACGTATATCTTATGGTATAAATCACAAAGGCAGACGATGATTTTTTGTATGATAAATTTCGAAAATCAATGTTTTAGTCGTGAATAAACAAAAAATCATTCATTTATCCATACATCCACATCTACAGGTATGACTGAAAAATTGTATAACCCTTGGCATTAAAATAAAATGAGCTATTGGAAATAATTTTGCAGTATATAATTTTTAATATACAATTTTATTGAATATATTTTAATATTTGTTAAAGGGATAGTTAAAGTGTTAACTGTGGGAATTGAGAATCATCATTTTATTTGAAGCAGTTCTACATTTAATATCACTCATATATTGGTGTAAATAGTAATTCATAAAACAATTATTTTTATTTTCAAATGAATGGTAAATATTAGTATAGATATTGAAAAAACGTAGATGTGGGTACAGGACAACGTCTGTCAGGTCATCTAGTATATATCTTATATATAAAATTCTTCTGTAACAATGTAAGTTTCATTTTTACTCCTAAACTATAATTCGGATTTTCATGAATCTTCCTGAAGTTTGTTCGGGAAATTTTCTAGAATGTTTTGATTTATAGAAATATAGTTAGATTGTAGAAATAAATAGAAAAAATTACAAAAAAACGCTTATCATTGTTTGCCCTTGAAAATATTTGAAGCGTAGTTTGACATTAAAACAATTGAAGACTGTCATTTGCCAAATATTTCTATTCACTTATAGGCTAAGGCAATATTAAAATATAATAAATTCATGATTATGAATAAGGAAAATGTAATGTCTACATTATTAATGCCGAAAAGCAGCTGAGATGTGCCAAAAATTAAATTAATATAAGATGCAAATAATATAAGATGCAAATAATATAAAATGCGTCTGACTCGCACGGCGAATCGTGTTCTCAACGTGCGCGTGGTTTGCTTTTGCTTGCAATAATTTTGTTTGCGCACTTTGCGAACAGATTCGCCGTATGAATTCGTGCAAAGGAGACGTCGTTTTGCCTTACTATACTAAGTCACAATACAAAAAAAAATATTTAGAAGTTTCATTGTGTCAAAAATTCATATGTTTGTCATTAGGTACGGAATATTTACTCAATGAAGCGCTTTCGGTCTGAACTTTTTTTACTGCTTTCCATTTCGTTTGGAATTTTGGAACTAGGTTTATCTTACTTTTCAGAAGTGAAAACAATTTAGACTCCTTTACCACTTCTCGGGTGGATGACATTTCTTTTCAGTGGTGTAATTTTACTTTTTTTAAAATAACGTTGGGTATCGATAAAAGAACTAATTATAAGAGAAAAATGTTTAATAATGTTTTTCAAAAAAGCAAATACTTTTCAAGTTACTGGCTACTGAAAATTTGTTTCTTTTTTGCGTTTTTCATCATTTTTTGCTAATATCTTCAAAAATATACATTTTAACGAAAATCATGTAATGAACAAAATTATATCAATTAAAATCTTAATAAATTGCTATTTTATAGTGTTTTAGGAACATTATTAGGCTAGATATGTAAATGGGTTTTTATAGTGCTCAAAATAAGCTTTAAAATGAGTACTTCTACGTGTAAAATGAGTAAACTATCATGCAAATAAAAAACGCATATAATGTTTTTTCATATAAATCAAATAGTTTTTCAGTGCCATTTCCACCAAATGTAAAAATAATCGTATTCCATCTAGAATTAACTTGGTTTAAGGGATTTTGATGGATTCTAGAAAATACCACAACTTTAGTACAAACGATTTTCAAAAAACTAATGATTTTATGAAAAAAAACATTAAAAAAACATCCAATTTCTCATTATAATATCTCTGAAAGAATACGTATAAAAGTATATATATATGAAAATTCGAAGTATTTTTCTGACTAATTATTGTTGTTCATCATTTTTCCATTACACAAATATTGATAGAGGTATTAATTAAGGAGTGCGCGGCTGTCCAACCAGAGGTCTTTCGAGCCCTTTAACCCTTCGCCGTTTCACAATAAGAGAAGTTACGGTAAAATTTATGATAGAGAAATTTGTAGCTCATTTAATCATCTTTAAAATAGTGTATTACAAGTTCTGATACAATCAGAATTAAAAGAGTAATAATCCAATTAATGCGGTGGATGGTGACGGAGTGCAAATTGATTTCACTTCTGAACTTAAGATAAAGATTAGCCTATTTCCAAAATATCAAGTAAATTGGAGCACAGTAAAAAAATTCACAGAGCAATAATTTTGTTGATCCTAAGTTGAATAGAGCAGATGTGAACAGGATTTGACAAATTAATTCACTTCAAATATAAACTTAAGCAATAAAGTATATTGATTTATTGGAAAAAAATGTAATTTAGATATTTAAATTACTAAAAGCCAGTTAAAATATGGTACGAAATTATAAAAATTATAGGCAACATTATTGAAGCAATTATTTTGGGTAGAAAAATAAAAGGTGATATTGCACCTTTGCCACGAATGCTATATATTAATTCTTTCTGAATTTGTTGTACTTTTTAAAAGATTTCAATTTTCAACACGAGTCTCTTATGCTATGACCATAAATCAAAAAGGCAGACGATCATTTTTAGTGTAATAAATTTGGAAAATCAATGTTTTAGTCGTGAATAAACAAAAAATTATTCATTTATACATCCACACCTACACCTACAGGTATGACTAAAAATACTATATAACCCTTAAATGCAATAAAATAAATTGAGCTATTGGAAATAAATTTGTTCTATAAATCGCAGTGTATAATTTTTAATATACAATTTTATTGAACATTTGTTGTTAAATGAATAAGTAAAGTGTTAACCGTGGGAATTGAGAACAATCATTTTATTTGAAACAGTTCTACATTCAACGTCACTCATATATTGGTGTAAATAGTAATTCAAAAAACAGTAATTATTATTTTTAACTAAGCAGTAAATATTAGTATAAAATATTGAAACATTGTAGACGTGGGTACAGAACAACGTCTGTCGGGTCAGCTAGTATATATATATATATATATATATATATATATATATATATATATATATATATATAGAAATATGAGTAAGTTAAGGGCAATACATCAAATAAAAGGCAAAGATTTAGAAGTTAATCTTTAATTTTTTCTAAACGTTTCGACATAGGATTTTATGTCATCATCAGTGGATATAAATAAGGCCTTAAATCAGTAACTAGCGTGTGGCACATAATTTTGCACTATCATATATATACTAACTTGTTTTTTTGTTTTTGTTGAACAGAGCATAGCAAAATATTTCTAAAATATAATATATTTTGCACGGAAAAAGTAGTTTTATGCGTACATTCCCGAGGCAGTAAAACAAAACAACAAGTTAGTGTATAGGGTATGAAAAGAAGAGTGAGACAACATGATTGCGTGGTCTATCAAAGAAATGATTGTATTGACTTTATAATTTTTGGGACAATTTGACGTGTAATGAAGGTATCTTCCTGACCATGTAGGTTTTCTTCCACCATGTAGATACCTTCATTACGCGTCATATTGTCCCAAAAATTATAAAGTCAATACAATCATTTCTTTGATAGACCACGAAATCATGTTGTCTCACTCTTCTTTTCATACCCAAAACACAACATTAGTAACTAAAACTTTATTAGAAAACGGATATCCCCTCACCCTCATCAATTCCATTACCAATAAAAGACTTTCCTATCATAAAAGTAACAATTGTCAATCCATCTCCAAGTTATTCCAAGACAACAATATTAAACCAACTTTTCACAGCATGCCTTACATTGAAGGCTTATTTGATTATTTTGCCAAATTACTCAAAGAAGAAAATATTTTTATTTCAGGAACAGCTCTATATTCTTTTAAAGAAATGTTTTCAAAAATTAAATCCACCACCCCTCCTAAATTCAATACTAACATAGTTTATTCCATCTCTTGTAAAAATTGTCAAAAACAATACATTGGCCAAACATCAAAATACATTCATAAGAGAATGAGACAACATGAATTAAGCGTCACTCATCATAAAAGCCGAAATTTCCAAAGCACCCTTGTCCAACATTCCATTGAAAACTCACATAATTTTACCTTTGAACCCAATATTTTATATAGAGAGGATTGTACTTTTAAAAGACTTTTTTCTGAAAACAGTTTAATCTTTTTTAATTCGTCAAATAGTGTTAATAAAAGATCAGATCACAATATCATTCATGACTCATATCTAAATTTTTTAAACCTGATTAAAAACAATTAATCCTAATAATTTTTGAATATGTATATATATACATGTATATGTGTTATAATATTTGCACATCCATATATGTGCTTATATGTATGTTGTTGTATGTACACTATATGCATGCACTTGCGTATATGTTCATGTATATAATTGTAGATACATTAATATATAGATATGTGCATATGTATGTATGAGTATGTAGGTGTGCATGTGCATGTACATATATATATATATATATATATATATATATATATATATATATATATACATAATATTTCTCAACCTTACCTTACTATACCCATCCCTCCCCCACGTGATATTTTGTGATTTTTGTCAAACCCCCTCCACCTCAAAACCGCACGTGATAAATGGACGCCCCCCTAGCGTAAGAAAGAAAAGGATGACGAACTTATGCAATCTGCATTATCCAAGCAAACAGATAAGATGTCTTAAGCCTATTAGTCAGTCTAAGTGAAATAAAGATAAAAGATAATACGATGTCACACAAACTTTACCCTGTGATTCAGCGAGGGTGTGAGGAAGGCGATAATATTTACGCATTCTACGTCATCGGAGGAGAAATGCATCATAACCAATTACCGACGACCTCAGCGAGATGAGTTCATCATAGACCAATCAATGACCATCTCATCCCCCCAAGGATTTTGGCGAGATGAATCGACAACAACCTCCGAAACGTCGCGAAGGAACTATCGGACGGGCATGAAGGAAGGCTCGGAACCACCACCCTCGCCAAGAAAGCAACCCCACTACGGGAGTAGGCGAAGTAGGAATAGTATAAAAAGTCTTGCGGATAATAAAAATATTGTCCAAAGTGTTTAGTTCGCCAGCGGCTTAAAGCTTGTAGTTAATGTACTTTCCCCCTGAAATAATATTAACTAGTTGTTTCTGAAACCATCGGTCGAAGAAACCACCCTGACCAAACAATTGGAACTTCAGTTTAGTATCGAGTTACAACGGTCCGGTAAAACTGTTGCTAAGGATTCTCATTGAATCTTTAACAACCTGACGCCCAGAATCATTTCAGCTTTCACTGAGTGATTCAAAATCCGACGCGCATAAAAATCGGCTTAATTCTTTTTTCAACAGTTAATTACAAGAAAACGGCTCGGTAGATTTTTACCTAAAACTAATTAGTATCATTCCCAACTAATATGTTTCGAACAGTTTTTGATTTTTTTAAATCGATTCGGTAGTATGAGCTTAAATGTGGACGAAAAGTTCAACACTTTTTTCCAAATTACAAAAACACGGTTTTGTAGATCGTCGCACAAAGCTGACAAACGATAGTCCTCATTGAGATACATCAAATGACTTTTAGGGTATGAGCGCTTTGCCATAGAGAATCGGCCCCACTCTGGTATTAAAATAATAAATACGCCATTTTAAAGGTCTTTTTGAAAAAAACCGATATACCAGATAATTTTCAACTTTGTATCTAAACTTATGGCCGAGATATCATTGAAAATGCGTGAAAGCGGCCCCTTTTCACAAACTCACTTTTTGGCGTAACCGTAAAAGATATCGAAAAAAAATTTACGTGGTTTTATTCATATTGGCTTTGACCACATTATGTAGAACAATCGATGCCAAATAATCATTTATTATTAACGGAAAAAGATAAAATAATTTTTCAATTGATGTTTTCCGGCAGTGCGCTTAGTTGGACCACCTTCTAATTAGCGTCATTCGAAAGCCTATTGTTTTTTCTTTTAATACTGAAAATATTGTTCAAATCAACTTGGTGGAACACATTGGAAATTTGAAAAAACCGGAGCCAGTAAACCCGCGCGTAACACTAATAGTCGATACTACAATATTATTGCCAAAATCCAGCTAAGATGTGCAATAAATTAAAACAATATAAGATACAATATATGTTGACAGATGAAATTATATAATTTATTTTAATAAATAACACAATGCGTCCAAAATTGGATACATGTACATTATTTTTTCAAATTCATGCATGTTGGATCTTGCTTTACTTTACTAAATTATATCAATACAAAAGAATATTTCTACTTACTGAAAAACGATTCAGTATTTTGTTTCAAAAATCTGCCAAAAATTCATTTGTTTCATCATGATCTTAGAAAGAATAGTGTCATATTAATTAGAATTACAATCAATAAATAGAATTATAATTAGAATTAGATATTACAAATTAATTCACCTAAAATTTTAACTTAAGTAATAATGAATATTAAATTATTACTAAAAAAATGTAATTTATAAATTGTACGCAATTATAAAAATTGAACTAGTTGGGTATATGGCATCATGCCCTTAAGACAAATTGCTGGAACTTCCCGTACTGTAACGAAATGTTCGAAAAATGCTGAATGTTTTGAAACAGATTATTATTAATATTGTAACATTGCATAATATTAATAAGAATTATATAAACTGAATTGAGTTGAAATTATTTGTTCAAAGTATATTAGAACTTTAGTCAGAAATAAAAATAAAATTTGAATTTTTTACTTATAGTATCCCTGTCGAAAATAATGAAAAACCCATATACATAAAACCCTATTATTACCGCACGCTCATAAAACAGAAATTCACCGGCAAGTTTCACAGATGTTAGCAGACGATACTATTCAAAACTCGCAAAGTCCTTGGAATTTTCCTTTAATTATTGTCCCTAAAAAAACCGATATTGACGAAAATAAAAAATGGAGGATTTGCGTCGATTTCAGAAAATTAAACGCAATTACAAAATCGGACGCTTTTCCATTACCACGATTTTTTACGACTCTAGATTTAGCTCAAGGTTTTCATCAAATTTTACTAAATAAGACTGACCGAGAAAAAGCTACAATATTTTTTTCATTTAAAGCAAATAGTTTTTGAGTGGCATTTGCACCAAAATTAAAAATAATCGTATTCCCTCTAGAATCAACTTGGTTTAAGAGATCTTGACGGATTCTAGAAAATACCACAACTTTAGTGCAAACGATTTCCAAAAAGCTCATGATTTCATGAAAAAAATCTATATAGATGAAATATATAGAAAAAATCTATAAAGATATATAGATGAAAATTCAAGGTCCTTTACTGACTAATTATTGCTTTTTATTATTCTTCTGTTACACAACTATTGATAGAGAGTCCAACTAGAGTGTCAGAAAAAGTTGTATCTCATTTAATTACCTTTAAAATAGTATATTACAAGTTCTGATAAAATCAGAATTGAAGGAGTTATAATCCAATTAATCTGGTGGGTGGTGACGGAGTGCAAATTGTTTTCGCTCCTGAACTTTAGATAAACTAGCTGTAAGTGGAATTCTGTCTTATGGCAATTAAGGCATCGTGCCTTAAGGCAAATTGCTGGAACTTCCCGTGCCAAAAATTATTATTTTTTTAAAAACGATTAACATTTTTGAAAAAATTTTACTTCGAAAAAATAAGATTTTTTAGAAATTTTAAATTGGACAAAAAATTACTTTTTTTTTGAAAAAAAAATTTTTTTAAAAAAAAATTTTTAAACAATTTTTTTTATAAAAATTTTTTTTTGGAAAAAATGTTATCTTTATTTTGATATATTTTGGAAGATCTGAACTTTTTTTCAAAGCAATCATACTGCTTTAACTGCATAGAGACAAAATATAAAGCGCGTAAGCGCCGCGTCGCTGTCTAACGGAAAAACAATGGTACGGAACCCATAGGAATGTAAACAAAACTTATACTCATTGTTAAAATCTCAATAAAATATCTGATAATTTGATATGCATATGTCTAATGTCTAATGATTATTGTTGACCGCCAAATGTTATTTTTTTTTAGTTTTTTTTACTAGATCTCCGAAACCGCTAGACCTATCTTCATGAAAATTTGATCAAATCTTCATCTTGTTAATACAAGTAAAATGTTTTTTGAACTATACAAATCGGACGCTCCGTTCTCTTAAAAACTGAGTTACCGTTTTTGGCCCTTTTTGCCCCATATCTTCGGAACGGCTAGAATGTTTTTTGAATTATTCAAATTGCTTCATCCGCGTTCCCGAAATCGTCGACGAAAATTTGTATCCGAACACACACACATGCACGCACACACACACACATACATCAATTTTCTCCAACCTCTGAAACGTGAAGATATATAAAAATTTTCATTTTCGATTTTTGTGCGATTACTATAACTTACCCTACGGAAAGTTAATTATAAATAAATCAATTTATCATCTCCAAATTTCCACAAAATTGAAAAAGTGCTCCCGCATAGTCACAGTCTAAACGCATTTGCAAATAATTCTGTGCGACATTTTCACTTATACTGTGCTCAGCTTGGCGGCATTTTCACATTTTTCAATAATTTTCACAAAATTGGAAAAGTGCTCCAGTACACAAACAGTCTAAACGCACTTGGGTAAACATTTGTACCAGAGTGGCGCTTAGACTGTGCTTAGCTTGGGTGATTTTTTGAATTTTTAATCCAAAATTACAAAAAAAAATTTTTGAAAAAAAATTAGAAACAAAAAATTTTTTTTTCCAAAATCAATTATTTTGTTGAAAAAAGCAGAAAGTTCTTTGAATCATTTAAATCGGACGCTTAGTTCTCTCAAAAACAGCCATTTATTTTAAATTTAGCTCTGTATCTCCGAAACCTATGGGCCTACCTTTGCCAAAAACTAATCAGCACATCTCCCTATCAATAGGAATCGAATGTTTTTCAAACCATTCAAATCGGTTGATCCGTTCTCTCAAAAACTCGCTTTCTATTTTTTGCACTCTTTGCTCCATATCTCCGTAACGGCTGGACCTGCCTTTGCCAAAAACTAATCAGCACATCTCCCTATCAATAGGAATCGAATGTTTTTTAAACCATTGAAATCGGTTGATCCGTGCGCCCGAAAACGTGGACGAAAAAAAGCGGACATACAAAACACACACACACACACACACACACATCCATTTTTTCTGAAGTATGCCAAAATGTTCAGAAACCTTCAAAACGTCGAGAAATGTAAAAATTTTTGATTTCGATTTTTGGACGATTACTATAACTTACCCTACGGGAAGTTAATATTAGTCTATTTCCGACACACGCTTTTTTCTTCTCCATTTACTGCAATAATTTTGTTGATCGTAGGTTGAATAGAGCACAAGTGAACAGGATTTGATGAATTAATTCACTTCATATATAAACTTGAGTAATAATGTATATTGAATGATTAGTGAAAAAATGTAGTTCAGATCGTAAATTACTAAAAGCCAGGTAAAATATGGTACGAAATTATAAACATTATGGGCAACATTATTGAAGCAATTATTTTGGGTAGAAAAATCCAAGGTGATATTGTACCTTTACCGCGAATGCTATATATTAATTCTTTCTGAATTTGTTATACCTTTTAAAAGACTTCAATTTCCAATACGTATATCTTATGGTATAAATCACAAAGGCAGACGATGATTTTTTGTATGATAAATTTCGAAAATCAATGTTTTAGTCGTGAATAAACAAAAAATCATTCATTTATCCATACATCCACATCTACAGGTATGACTGAAAAATTGTATAACCCTTGGCATTAAAATAAAATGAGCTATTGGAAATAATTTTGCAGTATATAATTTTTAATATACAATTTTATTGAATATATTTTAATATTTGTTAAAGGGATAGTTAAAGTGTTAACTGTGGGAATTGAGAATCATCATTTTATTTGAAGCAGTTCTACATTTAATATCACTCATATATTGGTGTAAATAGTAATTCATAAAACAATTATTTTTATTTTCAAATGAATGGTAAATATTAGTATAGATATTGAAAAAACGTAGATGTGGGTACAGGACAACGTCTGTCAGGTCATCTAGTATATATCTTATATATAAAATTCTTCTGTAACAATGTAAGTTTCATTTTTACTCCTAAACTATAATTCGGATTTTCATGAATCTTCCTGAAGTTTGTTCGGGAAATTTTCTAGAATGTTTTGATTTATAGAAATATAGTTAGATTGTAGAAATAAATAGAAAAAATTACAAAAAAACGCTTATCATTGTTTGCCCTTGAAAATATTTGAAGCGTAGTTTGACATTAAAACAATTGAAGACTGTCATTTGCCAAATATTTCTATTCACTTATAGGCTAAGGCAATATTAAAATATAATAAATTCATGATTATGAATAAGGAAAATGTAATGTCTACATTATTAATGCCGAAAAGCAGCTGAGATGTGCCAAAAATTAAATTAATATAAGATGCAAATAATATAAGATGCAAATAATATAAAATGCGTCTGACTCGCACGGCGAATCGTGTTCTCAACGTGCGCGTGGTTTGCTTTTGCTTGCAATAATTTTGTTTGCGCACTTTGCGAACAGATTCGCCGTATGAATTCGTGCAAAGGAGACGTCGTTTTGCCTTACTATACTAAGTCACAATACAAAAAAAAATATTTAGAAGTTTCATTGTGTCAAAAATTCATATGTTTGTCATTAGGTACGGAATATTTACTCAATGAAGCGCTTTCGGTCTGAACTTTTTTTACTGCTTTCCATTTCGTTTGGAATTTTGGAACTAGGTTTATCTTACTTTTCAGAAGTGAAAACAATTTAGACTCCTTTACCACTTCTCGGGTGGATGACATTTCTTTTCAGTGGTGTAATTTTACTTTTTTTAAAATAACGTTTGGTATCGATAAAAGAACTAATTATAAGAGAAAAATGTTTAGTAATGTTTTTCAAAAAAGCAAATACTTTTCAAGTTACTGGCTACTGAAAATTTGTTTCTTTTTGCGTTTTTCATCATTTTTTGCTAATATCTTCAAACATATACATTTTAACGAAAATCATGTAATGAACAAAATTATATCAATTAAAATCTTAATAAATTGCTATTTTATAGTGTTTTAGGAACATTATTAGGCTAGATATGTAAATGGGTTTTTATAGTGCTCAAAATAAGCTTTAAAATGAGTACTTCTACGTGTAAAATGAGTAAACTATCATGCAAATAAAAAACGCATATAATGTTTTTTCATATAAATCAAATAGTTTTTCAGTGCCATTTCCACCAAATGTAAAAATAATCGTATTCCATCTAGAATTAACTTGGTTTAAGGGATTTTGATGGATTCTAGAAAATACCACAACTTTAGTACAAACGATTTTCAAAAAACTAATGATTTTATGAAAAAAAACATTAAAAAAACATCCAATTTCTCATTATAATATCTCTGAAAGAATACGTATAAAAGTATATATATATGAAAATTCGAAGTATTTTTCTGACTAATTATTGTTGTTCATCATTTTTCCATTACACAAATATTGATAGAGGTATTAATTAAGGAGTGCGCGGCTGTCCAACCAGAGGTCTTTCGAGCCCTTTAACCCTTCGCCGTTTCACAATAAGAGAAGTTACGGTAAAATTTATGATAGAGAAATTTGTAGCTCATTTAATCATCTTTAAAATAGTGTATTACAAGTTCTGATACAATCAGAATTAAAAGAGTAATAATCCAATTAATGCGGTGGATGGTGACGGAGTGCAAATTGATTTCACTTCTGAACTTAAGATAAAGATTAGCCTATTTCCAAAATATCAAGTAAATTGGAGCACAGTAAAAAAATTCACAGAGCAATAATTTTGTTGATCCTAAGTTGAATAGAGCAGATGTGAACAGGATTTGACAAATTAATTCACTTCAAATATAAACTTAAGCAATAAAGTATATTGATTTATTGGAAAAAAATGTAATTTAGATATTTAAATTACTAAAAGCCAGTTAAAATATGGTACGAAATTATAAAAATTATAGGCAACATTATTGAAGCAATTATTTTGGGTAGAAAAATAAAAGGTGATATTGCACCTTTGCCACGAATGCTATATATTAATTCTTTCTGAATTTGTTGTACTTTTTAAAAGATTTCAATTTTCAACACGAGTCTCTTATGCTATGACCATAAATCAAAAAGGCAGACGATCATTTTTAGTGTAATAAATTTGGAAAATCAATGTTTTAGTCGTGAATAAACAAAAAATTATTCATTTATACATCCACACCTACACCTACAGGTATGACTAAAAATACTATATAACCCTTAAATGCAATAAAATAAATTGAGCTATTGGAAATAAATTTGTTCTATAAATCGCAGTGTATAATTTTTAATATACAATTTTATTGAACATTTGTTGTTAAATGAATAAGTAAAGTGTTAACCGTGGGAATTGAGAACAATCATTTTATTTGAAACAGTTCTACATTCAACGTCACTCATATATTGGTGTAAATAGTAATTCAAAAAACAGTAATTATTATTTTTAACTAAGCAGTAAATATTAGTATAAAATATTGAAACATTGTAGACGTGGGTACAGAACAACGTCTGTCGGGTCAGCTAGTATATATATATATATATATATATATATATATATATATATATATATATATATATAGAAATATGAGTAAGTTAAGGGCAATACATCAAATAAAAGGCAAAGATTTAGAAGTTAATCTTTAATTTTTTCTAAACGTTTCGACATAGGATTTTATGTCATCATCAGTGGATATAAATAAGGCCTTAAATCAGTAACTAGCGTGTGGCACATAATTTTGCACTATCATATATATACTAACTTGTTTTTTTGTTTTTGTTGAACAGAGCATAGCAAAATATTTCTAAAATATAATATATTTTGCACGGAAAAAGTAGTTTTATGCGTACATTCCCGAGGCAGTAAAACAAAACAACAAGTTAGTGTATAGGGTATGAAAAGAAGAGTGAGACAACATGATTGCGTGGTCTATCAAAGAAATGATTGTATTGACTTTATAATTTTTGGGACAATTTGACGTGTAATGAAGGTATCTTCCTGACCATGTAGGTTTTCTTCCACCATGTAGATACCTTCATTACGCGTCATATTGTCCCAAAAATTATAAAGTCAATACAATCATTTCTTTGATAGACCACGAAATCATGTTGTCTCACTCTTCTTTTCATACCCAAAACACAACATTAGTAACTAAAACTTTATTAGAAAACGGATATCCCCTCACCCTCATCAATTCCATTACCAATAAAAGACTTTCCTATCATAAAAGTAACAATTGTCAATCCATCTCCAAGTTATTCCAAGACAACAATATTAAACCAACTTTTCACAGCATGCCTTACATTGAAGGCTTATTTGATTATTTTGCCAAATTACTCAAAGAAGAAAATATTTTTATTTCAGGAACAGCTCTATATTCTTTTAAAGAAATGTTTTCAAAAATTAAATCCACCACCCCTCCTAAATTCAATACTAACATAGTTTATTCCATCTCTTGTAAAAATTGTCAAAAACAATACATTGGCCAAACATCAAAATACATTCATAAGAGAATGAGACAACATGAATTAAGCGTCACTCATCATAAAAGCCGAAATTTCCAAAGCACCCTTGTCCAACATTCCATTGAAAACTCACATAATTTTACCTTTGAACCCAATATTTTATATAGAGAGGATTGTACTTTTAAAAGACTTTTTTCTGAAAACAGTTTAATCTTTTTTAATTCGTCAAATAGTGTTAATAAAAGATCAGATCACAATATCATTCATGACTCATATCTAAATTTTTTAAACCTGATTAAAAACAATTAATCCTAATAATTTTTGAATATGTATATATATACATGTATATGTGTTATAATATTTGCACATCCATATATGTGCTTATATGTATGTTGTTGTATGTACACTATATGCATGCACTTGCGTATATGTTCATGTATATAATTGTAGATACATTAATATATAGATATGTGCATATGTATGTATGAGTATGTAGGTGTGCATGTGCATGTACATATATATATATATATATATATATATATATATATATATATATATATATACATAATATTTCTCAACCTTACCTTACTATACCCATCCCTCCCCCACGTGATATTTTGTGATTTTTGTCAAACCCCCTCCACCTCAAAACCGCACGTGATAAATGGACGCCCCCCTAGCGTAAGAAAGAAAAGGATGACGAACTTATGCAATCTGCATTATCCAAGCAAACAGATAAGATGTCTTAAGCCTATTAGTCAGTCTAAGTGAAATAAAGATAAAAGATAATACGATGTCACACAAACTTTACCCTGTGATTCAGCGAGGGTGTGAGGAAGGCGATAATATTTACGCATTCTACGTCATCGGAGGAGAAATGCATCATAACCAATTACCGACGACCTCAGCGAGATGAGTTCATCATAGACCAATCAATGACCATCTCATCCCCCCAAGGATTTTGGCGAGATGAATCGACAACAACCTCCGAAACGTCGCGAAGGAACTATCGGACGGGCATGAAGGAAGGCTCGGAACCACCACCCTCGCCAAGAAAGCAACCCCACTACGGGAGTAGGCGAAGTAGGAATAGTATAAAAAGTCTTGCGGATAATAAAAATATTGTCCAAAGTGTTTAGTTCGCCAGCGGCTTAAAGCTTGTAGTTAATGTACTTTCCCCCTGAAATAATATTAACTAGTTGTTTCTGAAACCATCGGTCGAAGAAACCACCCTGACCAAACAATTGGAACTTCAGTTTAGTATCGAGTTACAACGGTCCGGTAAAACTGTTGCTAAGGATTCTCATTGAATCTTTAACAACCTGACGCCCAGAATCATTTCAGCTTTCACTGAGTGATTCAAAATCCGACGCGCATAAAAATCGGCTTAATTCTTTTTTCAACAGTTAATTACAAGAAAACGGCTCGGTAGATTTTTACCTAAAACTAATTAGTATCATTCCCAACTAATATGTTTCGAACAGTTTTTGATTTTTTTAAATCGATTCGGTAGTATGAGCTTAAATGTGGACGAAAAGTTCAACACTTTTTTCCAAATTACAAAAACACGGTTTTGTAGATCGTCGCACAAAGCTGACAAACGATAGTCCTCATTGAGATACATCAAATGACTTTTAGGGTATGAGCGCTTTGCCATAGAGAATCGGCCCCACTCTGGTATTAAAATAATAAATACGCCATTTTAAAGGTCTTTTTGAAAAAAACCGATATACCAGATAATTTTCAACTTTGTATCTAAACTTATGGCCGAGATATCATTGAAAATGCGTGAAAGCGGCCCCTTTTCACAAACTCACTTTTTGGCGTAACCGTAAAAGATATCGAAAAAAAATTTACGTGGTTTTATTCATATTGGCTTTGACCACATTATGTAGAACAATCGATGCCAAATAATCATTTATTATTAACGGAAAAAGATAAAATAATTTTTCAATTGATGTTTTCCGGCAGTGCGCTTAGTTGGACCACCTTCTAATTAGCGTCATTCGAAAGCCTATTGTTTTTTCTTTTAATACTGAAAATATTGTTCAAATCAACTTGGTGGAACACATTGGAAATTTGAAAAAACCGGAGCCAGTAAACCCGCGCGTAACACTAATAGTCGATACTACAATATTATTGCCAAAATCCAGCTAAGATGTGCAATAAATTAAAACAATATAAGATACAATATATGTTGACAGATGAAATTATATAATTTATTTTAATAAATAACACAATGCGTCCAAAATTGGATACATGTACATTATTTTTTCAAATTCATGCATGTTGGATCTTGCTTTACTTTACTAAATTATATCAATACAAAAGAATATTTCTACTTACTGAAAAACGATTCAGTATTTTGTTTCAAAAATCTGCCAAAAATTCATTTGTTTCATCATGATCTTAGAAAGAATAGTGTCATATTAATTAGAATTACAATCAATAAATAGAATTATAATTAGAATTAGATATTACAAATTAATTCACCTAAAATTTTAACTTAAGTAATAATGAATATTAAATTATTACTAAAAAAATGTAATTTATAAATTGTACGCAATTATAAAAATTGAACTAGTTGGGTATATGGCATCATGCCCTTAAGACAAATTGCTGGAACTTCCCGTACTGTAACGAAATGTTCGAAAAATGCTGAATGTTTTGAAACAGATTATTATTAATATTGTAACATTGCATAATATTAATAAGAATTATATAAACTGAATTGAGTTGAAATTATTTGTTCAAAGTATATTAGAACTTTAGTCAGAAATAAAAATAAAATTTGAATTTTTTACTTATAGTATCCCTGTCGAAAATAATGAAAAACCCATATACATAAAACCCTATTATTACCGCACGCTCATAAAACAGAAATTCACCGGCAAGTTTCACAGATGTTAGCAGACGATACTATTCAAAACTCGCAAAGTCCTTGGAATTTTCCTTTAATTATTGTCCCTAAAAAAACCGATATTGACGAAAATAAAAAATGGAGGATTTGCGTCGATTTCAGAAAATTAAACGCAATTACAAAATCGGACGCTTTTCCATTACCACGATTTTTTACGACTCTAGATTTAGCTCAAGGTTTTCATCAAATTTTACTAAATAAGACTGACCGAGAAAAAGCTACAATATTTTTTTCATTTAAAGCAAATAGTTTTTGAGTGGCATTTGCACCAAAATTAAAAATAATCGTATTCCCTCTAGAATCAACTTGGTTTAAGAGATCTTGACGGATTCTAGAAAATACCACAACTTTAGTGCAAACGATTTCCAAAAAGCTCATGATTTCATGAAAAAAATCTATTTAAAAGATATATAGATGAAATATATAGAAAAAATCTATAAAGATATATAGATGAAAATTCAAGGTCCTTTACTGACTAATTATTGCTTTTTATTATTCTTCTGTTACACAACTATTGATAGAGAGTCCAACTAGAGTGTCAGAAAAAGTTGTATCTCATTTAATTACCTTTAAAATAGTATATTACAAGTTCTGATAAAATCAGAATTGAAGGAGTTATAATCCAATTAATCTGGTGGGTGGTGACGGAGTGCAAATTGTTTTCGCTCCTGAACTTTAGATAAATATTAGTCTATTTCCGACACACGCTTTTTTCTTCTCCATTTACTGCAATAATTTTGTTGATCGTAGGTTGAATAGAGCACAAGTGAACAGGATTTGATGAATTAATTCACTTCATATATAAACTTGAGTAATAATGTATATTGAATGATTAGTGTAAAAATGTAGTTCAGATCGTAAATTACTAAAAGCCAGGTAAAATATGGTACGAAATTATAAACATTATGGGCAACATTATTGAAGCAATTATTTTGGGTAGAAAAATTTACCGCGAATGCTATATATTAATTCTTTCTGAATTTGTTATACCTTTTAAAAGACTTCAATTTCCAATACGTATATCTTATGGTATAAATCACAAAGGCAGACGATGATTTTTTGTATGATAAATTTCGAAAATCAATGTTTTAGTCGTGAATAAACAAAAAATCATTCATTTATCCATACATCCACATCTACAGGTATGACTGAAAAATTGTATAACCCTTGGCATTAAAATAAAATGAGCTATTGGAAATAATTTTGCAGTATATAATTTTTAATATACAATTTTATTGAATATATTTTAATATTTGTTAAAGGGATAGTTAAAGTGTTAACTGTGGGAATTGAGAATCATCATTTTATTTGAAGCAGTTCTACATTTAATATCACTCATATATTGGTGTAAATAGTAATTCATAAAACAATTATTTTTATTTTCAAATGAATGGTAAATATTAGTATAGATATTGAAAAAACGTAGATGTGGGTACAGGACAACGTCTGTCAGGTCATCTAGTATATATCTTATATATAAAATTCTTCTGTAACAATGTAAGTTTCATTTTTACTCCTAAACTATAATTCGGATTTTCATGAATCTTCCTGAAGTTTGTTCGGGAAATTTTCTAGAATGTTTTGATTTATAGAAATATAGTTAGATTGTAGAAATAAATAGAAAAAATTACAAAAAAACGCTTATCATTGTTTGCCCTTGAAAATATTTGAAGCGTAGTTTGACATTAAAACAATTGAAGACTGTCATTTGCCAAATATTTCTATTCACTTATAGGCTAAGGCAATATTAAAATATAATAAATTCATGATTATGAATAAGGAAAATGTAATGTCTACATTATTAATGCCGAAAAGCAGCTGAGATGTGCCAAAAATTAAATTAATATAAGATGCAAATAATATAAGATGCAAATAATATAACATGCGTCTGACTCGCACGGCGAATCGTGTTCTCAACGTGCGCGTGGTTTGCTTTTGCTTGCAATAATTTTGTTTGCGCACTTTGCGAACAGATTCGCCGTATGAATTCGTGCAAAGGAGACGTCGTTTTGCCTTACTATACTAAGTCACAATACAAAAAAAATATTTAGAAGTTTCATTGTGTCAAAAATTCATATGTTTGTCATTAGGTACGGAATATTTACTCAATGAAGCGCTTTCGGTCTGAACTTTTTTTACTGCTTTCCATTTCGTTTGGAATTTTGGAACTAGGTTTATCTTACTTTTCAGAAGTGAAAACAATTTAGACTCCTTTACCACTTCTCGGGTGGATGACATTTCTTTTCAGTGGTGTAATTTTACTTTTTTTAAAATAACGTTGGGTATCGATAAAAGAACTAATTATAAGAGAAAAATGTTTAATAATGTTTTTCAAAAAAGCAAATACTTTTCAAGTTACTGGCTACTGAAAATTTGTTTCTTTTTTGCGTTTTTCATCATTTTTTGCTAATATCTTCAAAAATATACATTTTAACGAAAATCATGTAATGAACAAAATTATATCAATTAAAATCTTAATAAATTGCTATTTTATAGTGTTTTAGGAACATTATTAGGCTAGATATGTAAATGGGTTTTTATAGTGCTCAAAATAAGCTTTAAAATGAGTACTTCTACGTGTAAAATGAGTAAACTATCATGCAAATAAAAAACGCATATAATGTTTTTTCATATAAATCAAATAGTTTTTCAGTGCCATTTCCACCAAATGTAAAAATAATCGTATTCCATCTAGAATTAACTTGGTTTAAGGGATTTTGATGGATTCTAGAAAATACCACAACTTTAGTACAAACGATTTTCAAAAAACTAATGATTTTATGAAAAAAAACATTAAAAAAACATCCAATTTCTCATTATAATATCTCTGAAAGAATACGTATAAAAGTATATATATATGAAAATTCGAAGTATTTTTCTGACTAATTATTGTTGTTCATCATTTTTCCATTACACAAATATTGATAGAGGTATTAATTAAGGAGTGCGCGGCTGTCCAACCAGAGGTCTTTCGAGCCCTTTAACCCTTCGCCGTTTCACAATAAGAGAAGTTACGGTAAAATTTATGATAGAGAAATTTGTAGCTCATTTAATCATCTTTAAAATAGTGTATTACAAGTTCTGATACAATCAGAATTAAAAGAGTAATAATCCAATTAATGCGGTGGATGGTGACGGAGTGCAAATTGATTTCACTTCTGAACTTAAGATAAAGATTAGCCTATTTCCAAAATATCAAGTAAATTGGAGCACAGTAAAAAAATTCACAGAGCAATAATTTTGTTGATCCTAAGTTGAATAGAGCAGATGTGAACAGGATTTGACAAATTAATTCACTTCAAATATAAACTTAAGCAATAAAGTATATTGATTTATTGGAAAAAAATGTAATTTAGATATTTAAATTACTAAAAGCCAGTTAAAATATGGTACGAAATTATAAAAATTATAGGCAACATTATTGAAGCAATTATTTTGGGTAGAAAAATAAAAGGTGATATTGCACCTTTGCCACGAATGCTATATATTAATTCTTTCTGAATTTGTTGTACTTTTTAAAAGATTTCAATTTTCAACACGAGTCTCTTATGCTATGACCATAAATCAAAAAGGCAGACGATCATTTTTAGTGTAATAAATTTGGAAAATCAATGTTTTAGTCGTGAATAAACAAAAAATTATTCATTTATACATCCACACCTACACCTACAGGTATGACTAAAAATACTATATAACCCTTAAATGCAATAAAATAAATTGAGCTATTGGAAATAAATTTGTTCTATAAATCGCAGTGTATAATTTTTAATATACAATTTTATTGAACATTTGTTGTTAAATGAATAAGTAAAGTGTTAACCGTGGGAATTGAGAACAATCATTTTATTTGAAACAGTTCTACATTCAACGTCACTCATATATTGGTGTAAATAGTAATTCAAAAAACAGTAATTATTATTTTTAACTAAGCAGTAAATATTAGTATAAAATATTGAAACATTGTAGACGTGGGTACAGAACAACGTCTGTCGGGTCAGCTAGTATATATATATATATATATATATATATATATATATATATATATATATATATAGAAATATGAGTAAGTTAAGGGCAATACATCAAATAAAAGGCAAAGATTTAGAAGTTAATCTTTAATTTTTTCTAAACGTTTCGACATAGGATTTTATGTCATCATCAGTGGATATAAATAAGGCCTTAAATCAGTAACTAGCGTGTGGCACATAATTTTGCACTATCATATATATACTAACTTGTTTTTTTGTTTTTGTTGAACAGAGCATAGCAAAATATTTCTAAAATATAATATATTTTGCACGGAAAAAGTAGTTTTATGCGTACATTCCCGAGGCAGTAAAACAAAACAACAAGTTAGTGTATAGGGTATGAAAAGAAGAGTGAGACAACATGATTGCGTGGTCTATCAAAGAAATGATTGTATTGACTTTATAATTTTTGGGACAATTTGACGTGTAATGAAGGTATCTTCCTGACCATGTAGGTTTTCTTCCACCATGTAGATACCTTCATTACGCGTCATATTGTCCCAAAAATTATAAAGTCAATACAATCATTTCTTTGATAGACCACGAAATCATGTTGTCTCACTCTTCTTTTCATACCCAAAACACAACATTAGTAACTAAAACTTTATTAGAAAACGGATATCCCCTCACCCTTAACAATTGTCAATCCATCTCCAAGTTATTCCAAGACAACAATATTAAACCAACTTTTCACAGCATGCCTTACATTGAAGGCTTATTTGATTATTTTGCCAAATTACTCAAAGAAGAAAATATTTTTATTTCAGGAACAGCTCTATATTCTTTTAAAGAAATGTTTTCAAAAATTAAATCCACCACCCCTCCTAAATTCAATACTAACATAGTTTATTCCATCTCTTGTAAAAATTGTCAAAAACAATACATTGGCCAAACATCAAAATACATTCATAAGAGAATGAGACAACATGAATTAAGCGTCACTCATCATAAAAGCCGAAATTTCCAAAGCACCCTTGTCCAACATTCCATTGAAAACTCACATAATTTTACCTTTGAACCCAATATTTTATATAGAGAGGATTGTACTTTTAAAAGACTTTTTTCTGAAAACAGTTTAATCTTTTTTAATTCGTCAAATAGTGTTAATAAAAGATCAGATCACAATATCATTCATGACTCATATCTAAATTTTTTAAACCTGATTAAAAACAATTAATCCTAATAATTTTTGAATATGTATATATATACATGTATATGTGTTATAATATTTGCACATCCATATATGTGCTTATATGTATGTTGTTGTATGTACACTATATGCATGCACTTGCGTATATGTTCATGTATATAATTGTAGATACATTAATATATAGATATGTGCATATGTATGTATGAGTATGTAGGTGTGCATGTGCATGTACATATATATATATATATATATATATATATATATATATATATATCTATATATATACATAATATTTCTCAACATTTACTAAAGCAATATTTCCTCTTTTTTCGTAAATTACCAATACAAGAGCCATAAAAAATCATTTTTGCCAAGAATTCCGTACGTTGTCCCTTACATCTAGCCGACAGAACTCCATATCAGTGTGTTTAAGTCTTGCGTAGTCGTAACATCTACAAATATCCTCCAAAAAAATCGAGTGTTTTTACCAAAAAAAAAATTAGTGATATGGATATATAAATTATTACAGGTAAATAATTTTTGCTTCTCAATTTTATATAAAACCTTTTTTAGTTAACTCTTATTACTCTTTACCTCGGTACATAATCCATTCCTTTATAAAAAAAATTTTCTAATTAATCTGTATTGACCATCATTAATTAATGTTAATCAATATTTTTAAAAAACATTGTATTTGACAGAATAAACCTGATGACGGACCGTACCTAGTTCCGAAACGTCGTTATTAAACATCTTCAAAAAACAAATTGTTTTTTATTATTGGATTTACTGTTCGGAAAAGAAACAATCAATATATTGAAAAAATCCAGGACTTATCTATTGAATATATATATATATATATATATATATATATATATATATATATATATATATCTTATATATAAAATTCTTCTGTAACAATGTAAGTTTCATTAATCCTCCTAAACTATAATTCGGATTTTCATGAATCTTCCTGAAGTTTGTTCGGGAAATTTTCTAGAATGTTTTGATTCATAGAAATATCGTTAGATTGAAGAAATAAATAGAAAAAATTACAAAAAACCGCTTATCATTGTTTGCCCTTGAAAATGTTTGAAGTTTAGTTTGACATTAAAAACAATTGAAGACTGTCATTTGCCAAACATTTCTATTCACTTATAGGCTAAGGCAATATTAAAATATAATAAATTCATGATTATGAATAAGGAAAATGTAATGTCTACATTATTAATGCCGAAAAGCAGCTGAGATGTGCCAAAAATTACATTAATATAAGATGCAAATAATATAACATGCATCTGACAAGTGATGCAGTTTGCGCATGCGTCTGACGCGCACGGCGAATCGTGTTCTCAACATGCGCGTGGTTTGCTTTTGCTTGCAATAATTTTCTTTGCGCACTTTGCGAACAGATTCGCCGTACGAATTCGTGCAAAGGAGACAAGCCATAAGTGATTGCGCTCAAAAATATTCAATTTGCAGTCCTTTTGCCTTACTATACTAAGTCACAATACAAAAAAATTACTTAGTCAAAAAATTATTTAGAACTTTCATTGTGTCAAAAATTCAGATGGTTGGCATTTTGTAATGAATATTTACTCAATGGAGCGCTTTGGGTCTGAACTTTTTTTACTGTTTTCCAATTCGTTTGGAATTTTGGAATTATGCTCATGTTACTCTCAAGTTCAAAAGTGAAAACAATTTAGACTCCTTTGCACTACCCGGGGGGATGCCATTTCTTTTCAGTGGTGTAATAACGTTGGGTGTGGATAAAAGAACTAATTATAAGAGAAAAATGTTTAATAATGTTTTTCAAAAAAGCAAATACTTTTCAAGTTACTGGCTACTGAAAATTTGTTTCTTTTTTGCGTTTTTCATTGTTTTTTGCTAATATCTTCAAATATATACATTTTAACGAAAATTATGTAATGAACAAAATTATATCAATAAAAAACCTAATAAATCGCTATTTTACAGTGTTCTAGGAACAATATTAAATTAATTATGAAAATGGGTTTTTATAGTTCTCCAAACAAGCTTTAAAAGAAGTACTTCTGCGTGTAACATGAGTGAGCGATCATGCAATTAAAAGACGCATACAATGTTTTTTTTCCATTTAAATCAAATAGTTTATGAGTGCCATTTCCACCAAAATTAAAAATAATCGTTTTCCATCTAGAATTAACTTGGTTTGAGAGATCTTGATGGATTCTAGAAAGTACCATAACATTAGTACAAACGATTTTCAAAAAACTTATGATTTTATAAAAAAATCCATTAAAAAAAAACAATTTCTCATTATAATATCTCTGAAAGAATACGTATAAAAGTATATATATGTAAATTCAAGGTATTTTTCAGACTAATTATTGCTTTTTATTATTTTTTGTTACACAAATATTGATAGAGTTCTAATTGTTTAAAGAGTGCGCGGCTGTCCAACCGGAGTGTCTTTCGAGCCCTTTAACCCTTCGCCGTTTCAAAATAAGAGAAGTTACGGTAAAATTTATGATAGAGAAAGTTGTAGCTCATTCAATCACCTTTGAAATAGTATATTACAAGTTATGATAAAATCAGAATTAAAAGAGTTATATTCCAATTAATGCGGGTGGTGAACTTTAGATTAAGATTAGCTGGGCTTTTTTCATCTCCATTTACTGCAATAATCTTGATAATAGTATGTTTAATAGACCACATGTGAACAAAATTTGACAAATTAATTCACTTCAAATATGAACTTAAGTAATAATGTATATTGAATTATTAGTGTGAAAAATGCAATTTAGATATTAAAATACTAAAAGCCAGTTAAAATATGGTACGAAATTATAAAAATTGTAGGCAGCATTATTGAAGCAATTATTTTGGGTAGAAAAATCGAAGGTGATATTGTACCTTGACCGCATGCTATATATTAATTCTTTCTGAATTTGTTGTACTTTTTAAAAGATTTCAATTTTCAACACGTGTATCTATGCTATGACAATAAATACATAATGATAAATTTGGAAAATCAATGTTTTAGCCGTGAATAAACAAAAAATCATTCATTTAAACATCCACATCTACAGGTATGTCTAAAAATATTGTATAATCCTTAAATTCAATCAAATAAATTGAGCTGTATAATTTTTAATGTATAAGTTTATTGAACATATTTTAATATTTGTTAAAGGGATAATTAAAGTGTTAACTGTGGGAATTGAGAATAATCATCTTATTTGAAACAGTACTACATTTAACATCACTCATATATTGGTGTAAATAGTAACTCGAAGAACAATAATGACTATTTTTAACTGAACGGTATAAATATTAGTATAGGATATTAAAAAAACGTAGAGGTGGGTACAGGACAATGTCTGTCGGGTCATCTAGTATATATATATATGATAAAGTTTTTCAGCCACAAGTCGAAAAAATAAAACCAGCTAAAAAACAAACAGAGTAATAAAACCAGTTTTGCAAGTTATTAAACATACCAAAAATTATTTTATGTAAAATTTGACAAACATGAATATTTTTTTCTAAAAACAAAAAAATATGTATAAAAAAATTTTGAAAAATAAAATCAAGTAATCGAAATATATCGAATTCTGAAAGATAAAAGAAAATATAAAGTGGTAAAAAATTGTTCAAATATTTAAAAAATCGGATTTACATATATTAATTACATTTTGATAGCTGTCAGAAAGTAAAGAAGAAGAAGTTCTCTTATTAACACATTCAGAATTTAAAAAAATGAAAACAGATTCAGCAAACTTTCTCAGGTCAACATTTTGTTCAATATATAAAATAACTGGATTGTTTAAGTCAAATGTGTGTTTAAAATTTTGCAAATGGTCTGAAAGCATTGTTTTATATTGATTTTTATTGTTTGAATTATATTTATGTTGAAGCATTCTTTTATATATATATATATATACTGTGAACTCTCCCCAATATAGAATTTTTCACAATCATTACAATTCACCTTGTAAACGGAGTCAACAATTCTATTTTGTGGTGTACTACTCCTTTAAAATCAAAAACACCACAAAATAGAATTGTTGTTGATCAGATATATGTAAATCTGATTTTTTTAATATTTGAACAATTTTTACCACTTGATATTTTCTTTTATTTTCTTTTATCTTTCAAAATTCGATATATTTCGATTACTTGATTTCATTTTTCAAAATGAATTTATTGGTAACTAATTTGTCTAGAAGTTTATGACAGGAGCGGTTAATGTGTTCGGTTGGGTCAATGTTTATGGTCGTGTAGGTACTGGTGTCCGAAAGTGATTCAGAAATTTTTTGTAAATAGTCCTCTTTGTCAAGTATAACT
The DNA here is from genome assembly GCF_003426905.1 of Ctenocephalides felis. Classification (NCBI taxonomy): domain Eukaryota; kingdom Metazoa; phylum Arthropoda; class Insecta; order Siphonaptera; family Pulicidae; genus Ctenocephalides; species Ctenocephalides felis. The sequence goes on from NW_020537646.1 coordinate 50,351,994, forward strand.
GTGACGTTTCCTTTGTCTGCTCGTGTCACAATGATGTCAGGATGGTCTTTTAAAAATAATTTACAGATTTTGAGATCTCTAAGAATGTCAGTATAATTCGAATTTTTTATATTGAAAGAATTGATGTACGAAATAATTTTTTTGCAAAAAAGAGTTTTCGCTGTAAACCATTTTCTAAATTCGAGAGTAATTTAATGAAATTAAAATTGTTAGGACAGTTACATTTGTACATTTTTGCATTAGGCCCCAATTTTGCTGTTCCCAACTGTCCTAACAATTTTAATTTCATTATAGACCGATTGTTTCAGACTTAAATTCTACATTATACAAATTATCCAAGTACATTAGTAACATCTTAACAACAATAACAAAACAGTCCCCATATTACATAAAAAATTCCTTCGAGCTTGTCAAACTTCTTAATAATATTTCCATTCCCAACAATTATAAACTAATTAGCCTAGACGTTATATCCCTATTTACAAATGTCCCACTAGACTTAATACTAGACGCCATCACTAGCAGATGGAGTGAAATCAGCCTTCACACCACATTATCCTTACATTGGTTTAGAGAAATCATCAAATTTATTGTCTCTAACGCCTATTTTGAATTTAATGGATCATTTTATTACCAAATTTTTGGCACCCCAATGGGATCTCCCGCATCTCCGTCTTTAGTAGAAATTTCCTTGCAATTAGTAGAAAACAAAATATTTAAAAATTATAACATAATAATAATATATAAACAAATCTTTTATTACCGCTACGTAGACGATATCATTACTTGTATTCCGGAAGAAGACATTAACGTAGTTACTGATAATTTTAACAATTTTAATAAAAAACTACAGTTTACCGTGGAATTAGAGACAATGAATTCGATTAGCTTTCTTAAACATCAGACTAATACGTACAAATGACCACCGACTAATTACCAACTGGTACCAGAAACCAACTAGCTCCGGACGATACATAAATTACCACTCATACCACCCTCTTAAAATGAAAATAGCAACAATAATAAATTTAACAGACCACGCCATATTACTCTCTGACAAAAACTTCTGGGACACGAACATTGACCTGGTAATAAACACACTGAAAAACAACTCATATCCTACAAACATAATCAACTCGGTCATAAATAATAGACGCAGTTACATTTTTAACAAACAAAACGACCTCACAGACCATAAAAACCGCTTAGACTTAGAGTCATATACTGGTGTCATTTGCCTACCGTACGTAAAAGATTTATATTTCTCGTGGAAAAAACTATTTCAACAGTGTGGCATTCTGTTGGTATGTAATTGTGATGCAACCCTTAGTTCAATTTTTACACAAATTAAATCTAAGTTCAATTTTGACCGCCTCAGGAATTTGGTATATCAGATTAATTGCTCTAATTGCGAACTCTTTTATATTGGAGAAACTAGCCAAAACCTGAGTAAACGTCTCCATCAACACAAAAATAACTCAAAAAACCCTAAGCAATTTAAAACAATGTTAACTGAGCACATTAAAAATTTAAATCATAATATCGATTTTTTTAACCCTAAAATTTTACATTTCGAAGAGAATACAATTAAAAGAAGATTCGCTGAGGGGTTGTTTTTGCAATTACATAACGACATGGTAATTAACAAACGCTTCGACAATACGGCCCTGAACGAAACGAACACATGGTTTCTTAATAGCGTGTCAAAATTTCTTAAAAAATAACAAAATCCCATCGCTTTTTAAATTTTCCAAAAAAATATCAACACATGCTAAAAACTGCTTTGAGAAAAATGTGACATTTCTTCTATCCTAAACTCCGAAGAGTAAATACATAGTTTCGACAACTTGTTAAGTTATCATGGTTATTAGTGTGTTTTACCCTTTGTGATGTTTGTGTTAAAAAATATATATTTTATCAATGTGCACATACTCATACCATGGATTAATAATGGTTTCATATGCTATATTAAGATACAAAATTGTAAGTGTTTTATTACTATTATTATTATTATTGTTTTTCCATGAAATTTCCGTTCATATAATTTATTTAGTTTCAATTTTTTATTGTTAATTTGATTACCACTGAATGATGGATAAGATGCTAGCCGAAACGTACGGAATTTAAATAAACTTTTAAAAAAAACTCTCATACTATTTTTATTGATGTTACGCCCGAATATTAAACACAAACATATATATATCAACATCAAATCCAAGACTATTCAATATATATATATATATCTTGATAGTTTTTTCGACGTTGAAACATATTTCAAAGTAACTAGCAGCCCATTCGTCGAAATAAAAAAGGTATAAAGTATAAAAACTTTTATTTATACGTTTCGACACAAGATGCGTGTCATCATTCAGCAACTACAACAATTTGAAAATTTTATTAACTAATGTAAAGAACAAATTAGATTAATTATAGCATAGAGAAACATTATACACACCACAGGAAAAAACACTCAACAAAAATTTATTTTAAAAAATTAAACTTAATAACATATTATAGAAAAACATTTTTTTAGAAAAAATTATGAATAACTAAAAGATTTGAAAACTAATTTGACTAAAAGTTATGAAATGCATATTGTGAAGCGAGAAACACGCCCATACCGAGCATCCAGACTCGACTGAATTATTTCAATAGAAGTATTAATAGGAATGGGAGGGGACGCATCAAGGACAGATTCTGTAGACACGAAAACGCCTCGAACACAGTGCTTTAACTGGAATTGATCAAAATGAAAAAGTCAAATTGATCAAAAGGAAAAAGGAAAAATTCCAGTTAAAGCACTGTGTTCGAGGCGTTTTCGTGTCTACAGAATCTGTCCTTGATGCGTCCCCTCCCATTCCTATTAATACTTCTATTGAAATAATTCAGTCGAGTCTGGATGCTCGGTATGGGCGTGTTTCTCGCTTCACAATATGCATTTCATAACTTTTAGTCAAATTAGTTTTCAAATCTTTTAGTTATTCATAATTTTTTCTAAAAAAATGTTTTTCTATAATATGTTATTAAGTTTAATTTTTTAAAATAAATTTTTGTTGAGTGTTTTTTCCTGTGGTGTGTATAATGTTTCTCTATGCTATAATTAATCTAATTTGTTCTTTACATTAGTTAATAAAATTTTCAAATTGTTGTAGTTGCTGAATGATGACACGCATCTTGTGTCGAAACGTATAAATAAAAGTTTTTATACTTTATACCTTTTTTATTTCGACGAATGGGCTGCTAGTTACTTTGAAATATATATATATATATATATATATATATATATATATATATATATATATATGTATATGTGTACGTGTTTGTACATGTATATTATATATATATATATATATATATATATATATATATATATGTCGGTTTATGTGTATATTTAAGTATATATATTACGCTTTTGCATGTTTGTATATATTTCTTTTTACTTTTCATTTCTTTTGTTTGTCTATCTGTTTAGTTATAATTGCTATTGTTATAATTATATTACTTATATCTATAGTTCTTTTTCCAATTTCTGTCATATTTTACTAGTTTATATTAATTTTTCAATGTTCATTCTGTAGATCCACTGATGATGACATAAAATCCTATGTCGAAACGTTTGGAAAAAATTAAAGATTAACTTCTAAATCTTTGACTTTTATTTGATGTATGCCCTTGAAGAACTTACTCATATTTCTCAACATCAAAACTAACTTCTTTAATATATATATATATATATATATATATATATATATATATATATATATATATATATATATATGTTTCAACGTCGAAAAAACTATCAAGATAATATATATATATATATATATATATATATATATATATATATATATATATATGGATGATTTTTTAAACTAAAACATCTGGTGTAAACGTCGCCGTAAAATTGTAAAATATTATTACATACAACGGTCAGGAAAATTTTGTTAATCCCATAAATAGGGAACGATCTTGCCCAGGTTCGACGGCTCATGTAATTAGGTTATAAAATAAGATTGTAAAATGTATTCCGTCGGGCCTGAAATTCAAATAAATATTCAGTCTAGCATAAACAGGCAAAGAATAAGGAGGTGTTTTGTAAAATAGTATATAGAATAAATTTAATGTGAATCTAAGAGAAGTTTCATTTTCTAACACAATCATCGTGGGGATTTCGCATTTCGTCGATTAATAAAAATTACAGTCCACTATCGAAGCATCAACAACGACGTCATGTAAATCGCTCCATTTGGTCATCTTCGACCCAGATTTTTAAAGTTGATTTTAATCAACATTTTGAGCCACGCATTCAAGCTTTGGACAGACCAGTTATCAAAACAAAAGCTTATTAGTACTGACTACTAAATGTATCTAAATAACTGAGTTTAAATTAAAAGTGATTGTGAAAGTGAAACTGTAAAAGTATTCAAAACTTATCTTACAAATACACCTGATAAATTAAAGTTGTTTTAAAAAGCTGTGATTTAAGCATTAACAAAGTTATTGTTTATGTAAATTGACGTGTAATTTACGGTGAATCAAAGGACGCTTTTAGTGCATTTGCTCGAATCCACTACTGATTCGAAGCACCGCCGGAATCCAATACTGATCCGATAGCGACGCCGGAAGCAACCAGCCTACTATTTTGAGGCATTCACCAGGAACGTGAAGCACCATCCGAGTTATAGTGACTTCTCCAATACGAGTTTGGGTCCCCTCGAAGATACCGCCACGTTTCCCGTCAAATCAACAGTATACGAGATAAGCCATAATTTTATTTCATTTTATAAACCTGGACAGATTATTAATTGAAATTGGATCTTGCCTTTTGATTTTGGGCCAATTTCCTTAGTCTTTAGGTTTTAAAACTTATGAAATGTTATATTAAATATTATAAATTATTATTAGATTATCTAATTGTTAATTCATTTACAACCCATACATATATATCATTGCTATATTGGACTCCAATTCTAATAACATCATATTAGAATTGTTAATTAATTTAAGATTCATTAATTTATATTCATTCCGCTGCATATTTCCGTTCGCATTGCCTAACACCTGTTATATATTATATTTTGTAACGGTTTGCGCTTTTCTATCAAAGATATTTTATATTTAATTAAACATATTAAGTTCTAATAACAATGGCAGAACTTAAAAGACTAATTAAAAGGCGTCAAAATTTCATATCGTATCTTGAAAGAATGAACAGTGATAGTTGGGACGAACATTCATCGGAAATGCTTAAGGGTCTGAAAATTATGTTTGATAACAGATTCGCGGAGTATGAAAAGGTTAGGGCAGCCATCCACGATTCGCTTGATGAGCAGGATGAAGACATTTTAATCGATAATCTTTATCTAAAACTAACTATTAAATTTACACATCACATGGACAATTCAAATAGTAAAGAAAATAATAGAAAAATTTGCATTAATTCTGCTTTAAAACTACCGAATATTCAAATTCCAATTTTTGATGGAAAATATAACCATTGGATTAGTTTTAGAGATTTATTTATATCCACAATCCACAAAAATGTTAATTTATCGGATGTCGAAAAACTGTACTATTTGAAATGTCATGTGTCTGGCGAAGCCGCAGCTGTAATTAATAATATAGCTCTCACTGATAATAATTACTCCGAGGCATGGGATTTATTATCGGCTAAGTTCGAGAACACGTGTATAATTGCCTATTCGCATTTACAAAAAATCATGGATATTCCAACGTGTTCGAAAGGTACATATAAAGTTTTAAAATCTTTCTTGAATATTGCGCAGCAGAATGTAAATTTGCTTAAAGCATTGGGCATAAGAGTTGAAAATTGGGACCTTTTAATGGCCTTTTTATTATTGAATAAATTAGATTCAGAAACTAAAATAAAGTTTAATACCGTTCGAGCACAAAAGGAAATGCCAACTATGTCGGAGTTATTTAAATTTTTAGAAAATCGTTGTTTGGCTCTAGAGCTTTCAAATAAGCTGGACACAGAACCGGACAATTATATCAAGCGTAAGACTTTAGTTACGGTTTCAAATATTCAGGCAGTTTGTAAACTTTGTTCAGCCGCACATCATATTTCCGAATGTACGAAATTCATTAAGATGGAAGTACCAAAGAGAATAGACTTTATTCGCGATAATAACGGGTGCATTAAATGTTTGTGTGACGGACATACAATCCGATTATGCAGATCAAAACATAAATGCAAAATGTGTAATAAATCGCATAACACCTTATTGCATTTACAAGCAGAACAAATTTTACAAACAGAACCTACTAATACTATACAAATTTCCGAAACGTCCTCTGCAGCTTTACCTGCCTCACAGGTTTTACATGCAACATTATCAAACACGTGCGCATTTTTACCGACAGTTTGTGTATATCTTAAAAATAAAATAGGCGAGAAAATTCGTACTCGATGTCTGCTCGATACGGGTTCAGAAATTAATATTATTAGTAAAAATTTGGTAAAGTCCTTAAATTTAGATTCGGTCTCTAGTTCTGTACAGCTGGCTGGGGTCCATGGCATAAATATTCCTGGGAATTCCATGGCTTATATATCGGTTTCAAATGCGACATCAACGTTTTCGAAACGATTACCTTTTATTATATTAGAAAGAATTACAAATAAGGTCCCGTCGCAATATATCGATCCTTCGCTTTTAAATTTACCTGATAGCATTACACTTTCAGATCCAAACTTTAATATACCTGGCGATATTGATTTGCTAATCGGTGTAGGCTCGTTCTTTGAGATAATAAAAGGCAGAAGTATTTCTTTAGGCCATAATTTACCGGTATTGCAAGACTCGGTGTTTGGGTTATTTTTGTCAGGCGAGATTAACGCGTACAATGGGAATGTGTTAAATAGTAAAAGGGTGTTTACAGTAAAAAATATTTTATTGAATAAAGTATCGAGATTTTGTGAGTCGGAGGAGCTTAGTCGCACGGAAATTCCGAAAAAAGGTAATAACAAACCGCAGATTTGTAAGTCTAGAAACTCACTTAAACAAAAACACGGGATTGCAAACAAAGTATACAAAGATTTTATAAATGAATCTATTAATTTAGCACGAGCTTCTCAACTTCAAAATTATGAACGGAATATTACACTAAATTCATTTGAATATTACTTGCCCAATCGTGCCGTTTTTATGAATGGAAGTGACAAAATTCGAGTAGTATTTTATGGGTCCCCAAAAATATCATCGGACATTTTTCTGAATGATATGCATTATGTAAGTCGCAAACTACAACAAGATATTTTTACCAATTTAGAACGTTATGAATCTTGTAATTTTATGTTTACCGGTGTAGTAAAAATATTCAAACAAATTCTCGTTAAGAAAAAATATCACAATTTAAAAGAAATTCAATGGCGCGAAAATGCCGATGTTAAAATTAAACGTTTTAAGTTAAATATGGTAACTTACAAATCTACTTCTGCACATTTTTTAGCTAACCGATACTTGAATCAACTCGTATTTGATAGAGCTGTGAACCGGATCCGGGTCCAGCGCGGTTCCGGTTCCGGAACCGGTTTTGGAACCGGTTCCCAAATTTTGGGAACCGTCGACGGTTCCATTTTTTTTTTAACTTCCCGTAGGGTAAGTTATTGTAATGGGCCGAAAATCTAAATTGAAAATTTTTACATTTCTCGACGTTTTGAAGGTTTCTGAATATTTTGGCATACCTCCACGTTTTCGAGCGCGCGGATCAACCGATTTAAATGGTTTAAAAAACATTCGATTCCTATAGGAAGATGTGCTTATTAGTTTTTAGAAAAGGCAGGTCCAGCCGATTAGGAGATACGGAGCAAAGAGTGCAGAAAATAGAAATCGAGTTTTTGAGAGATCGGAGCGTCCGATTTGAATGATCCCAAAAGCATTCAATTCGTAATGACTGGGAGAAGGGTAGATTAGTTTTTGGCAAAGGCAGGTCCAGCGGTTTCGGAGATACAGAGCTAAATGTGCAAAAAATGGCAGTTTTTAAGAGAACTAAGCGTCCGATTTGAATGATTCCAAAAACTTTCTAACAAAATAATTGATTTTGGAAAAAGAAATTTTTGCTTCAATTTTTTTTTTCCAAGAAATTTTTTTTTGTATATTGAAAATAATTCAGATTTTTATTTTATTTTTGTTCTAATATACTTTAAACAAATAATTTCAACTTCCCAATTTATTTTATATAATTCATATAAATATAAATAGACAATGTTACAATATTTATAATAATCTATTTTAAAACATTTAATATTCCTCGATCATTTCGTTACAGTACGGGAAGTTCCAGCAATTTGCCTTAAGGCACGATGCCATACACCCCACTAGTTTTAATTTTTTTTGTCACCTACAACGTTTTATTTTTATATCCTATATTATTATTTCTAATTCTGATTAATTTTAACTCAACATTTCAAATATTCAAATATAAGAACTCAAGACATTATTTATTTCCATTTCAAAGCCTAATTTCGATTCAAAATTAATTAACTTATTCGAATAAAGAAGTTAAAGCTATTATAACTTTCGCGAAGGAGTACTTTGTTTTAGCCAGAAAATCTGACTGGATAATATTATGCTAATAAGTCGTTCTGTATTGTTAGAGACCACATTTGCCTGTTTTTCAAAGTTAAAAAAAATCTTTTTTTAAAAAAATGATTTTAGTTACGGGAAGTTCCAGCAATTTGCCTTAAGGCACGATGCCAAGCACTACTAGTTTACCTTTCACTTTCTCACAAACTGAGCTGTTGTTCATTCAAAACCTTTTCTTAAAAAATTTGAATCGATTTTGAATATTACTATTCGAAAAATTTGAGGATGTACTGATTAGTGTCGAACGTGTATTATCTTCGTAATCAACCGTTAAAATATTTTTATTTACGATTTTAATTAAATCTACAACGATTTTTTACCAATTTAATAATGAATTATAAATTAAGTACATTTCAGTTCAAAATTCAGCTTTAAGAATTTATAAATTTATTAATTTTGTTCAATAAATCGTTGCCGAATATGTATACTTAACTTATGTACAATTTACCCGACAGTTCGTATTTGGGCAGAAAGAGAGATCGGAACTTTTGCGAATGCTAGAAAAGGACAGTATAAAGGATGAACTGTCGCTGTTCATCCCTTTAAAGCATTCGCAACACAGATAAACAGGCCACATGCGATGATTTTTTTTGTTTATAGATAGGGATAGGAGACGTGTTGCGACACAATATAAAAAATTAAACATTGTTATATGTATTAGCCTAAATCTTTTCATTGAGAGCCATCAGTCTTTAGCCCATAAATATTGATTTTAATGACTTCTCCAAATCATACTTTGACACTTGTTTTCAGAAAGACCTCCAACTATTTTCAATAGACAACACCCGACTACAAGAGCCGCATTTCGTTAATCCGTCTAAATTATTATTTCTGAAACTAAATATTTATCCATTTCAACAACATTTCAAACGATATAGAAGTTAATACAAACACTTCTATTCTACTTTTAAAATTGTCATTTTTTTTTTAAATAAAATCAGTTTATGTAACATAAATTAGTTTATGTTTCAAGTATATATTATTCCATATATTTGTTATTTATATATGAAACACTATTTTAAAATATGCAATATTTCAAAATTAATTAGCACACTCGAAGAAATTTTTGAAATTTGTTGTTTTACGATTTATGAGTCGATGTACAATCGCCAGGCTCTAAAAGTAAGCTTCTGCTTTGAAATCTTTAGATATATATGTATTAGTACATTTACTAATATTATGATCATAAGGTCCACTTGCTCTCTCGCAAGAGTCGAATTACATAATGGGAAGAGCTTAGGTATAAAAATAAGGTTAGCAAAGTATTTTATGTAAGTAAGTAAGTAAGTATATTTTTATGAAGTTAACAATTTAGAAATTAAATTACTTTTTATTTATTTCAATTAAACTAAGGCGTTTTGTTGAAATACTTTTAATAATATGTTATTTTTTTAATACTACATGCAGCCAGTTTTGTAAATTCTCCTGATCTAAAGAAACCGCCTCTTGCTATGGATATCAAAAACTTTAATTGAGAAACTAAAAACTAAAGAAACTAAAAATATGCTTCAAATTTATTGGTTTATGAAAAAGTTTATAATTATTTATTTAAAAGTTTATGAAAATTACATATAACCTAATAATGAAAGCAGACTAAATATTATTCGAATGAACAATTACCAATTTGAGAATTGCATTAATGGCAAACAAATATATAACTAAATAGTAATGCACAAAAAAATATTAATTATAATTATATTAAAAAATTCAAAGGGTTACAAAAAAAATTTCAAGAACAAAAAGCGAAACACGTAGCTTGAAACGGATGTTTGTGACTGAATAGAAAAACTAGTGGGGTGTATGGCATCGTGCCTTAAGGCAAATTGCTGGAACTTCCCGTACCGTAACGAAATGTTCGAGGATACTGAATGTTTTCAAATAGATTATTATAAATATTGTAACATTGTCTAATATTTATAAGAATTATATAAACTGAATTGCAAAGTTGAAATTATTTGTTTGAAGTATATTAGAACTATAGTCAGAATTAAAAGTAAAATCTGAATTATTTTCGATATACAAAAAAAATTTTTTTGAAAAAAAAAATTGAAACAAAATATTTTTTTTCCAAAATCAATTATTTTGTTAAGACAAGCAGAATTTTCTTTGAATCATTTAAATCGGACGCTTAGTTCTCTCAAAAACTGCCATTTTTTACACATTTAGCTCCGTATCTTCGAAATGGCTGGGCCTGCCTTTGCCAAAAACTAATAAACACTTCTCCCAATCATTACTAATTGAATGTTTTTTTAGATCATTCAAATCCGGATGCTCCATTCTCTCAAAAGCTCGATTTCTATTTTCTGCACTCTTTGCTCTTTATCTCCGTAACTGCTGGACCTTCCTTTGCCAAAAACTGATCATATCAATAGGAATCGAATGTTTCTTGAACCATTCAAATCGGTTGATCCGTGCGCCCGAAAACGTGACTGGAAATTTGTATCCATACATACATACACACACACACACATCAATTTTTTCTGAGGTATGCCAAAACGTTCAGAAACCTTCAAAACGTCGAGAAAAGTAAAAAATTTCAATTTTGATTTTCGGCCCATTACAATAACTTACCATACGGGAAGTTAATAAGAAAAAAGTAGCCGGATCGATCCGGACTTTTCCGGGTTGGAACCGTTCACGGTTCTTCCGGAACCGGGTCCTTTTTGGACTTTGGAACCGGTTCTTGAAAATGACGGTTCTTAACAGCTCTAGTATTTGATGCAGGAAAAAATTATTCTTTAGTTTCATACGATATTCAAAATCATTTTTACGAAGCTGACATTACTTTTGAGCCAAATTTATTGGAAAAGACAAAAGGGTTTAGGAAAAGGATAACTCGAACTTGTAAACATGATAATTTCCAATTGCCATGGGTTATCAACGAAGTTAGTATCCTTGATTCAATACCAGTTTAAAATCTTGAATCCAATGATTTTTATGTAACCGACAATATAAAAAAATTAAATTCCTTGGGGTTGCTATGGGAGCCAGTCAGCTATGCATTTCACGTTTTTCCGATCAACTGCATTTTATCATTCCAAGTAACAATTCGAGCTTTTTTCTCGTCTATTGCCAAATTTTCTGTGTGTTTCGGTATTCTTTCGCCATGCGTAGCTCTAGCTAATTTCGCAACGCAAGACATACGACAGTTAATGACAGGTTTGAACGAAGCTGTAAATAGCTGCATCATGACCCGTCGCCGTCTTTTTGAAAATAATATATTTCTCATAAAAAATATACTTATTTTACGTTACTTTTTACATTTGAGAAAAAATTGTAGGATTAAATTTTTCAGTTTCAGTTTTTGTGAAGTATCTATGAGAGCTATTACGACTGTTTACTGTGGTAGAGAACCTACAATATACTTATCATATTCAAAACTTATGATAAGCTCTGTTAAAAGTACAACACTCTCTAGGCTTGAAATATGCGCTGCGCTATCGCTCATAAAATTATATAAAATTACCATTAAGTTCTTAAATTTGGAAATAGACAAAACGCAATATTTGATTGAGTTTAGCGATACTTTACGCTGGATTATTATACAAACCAGCTTATTAATACAGTCTGTGGAAAATATAACGGAAATGCATCTAATACCTGAAATATGGCTAGTACAGACAACCGCCGATTTAATTTCTCACGCCACCTACGGTTATAAATTAGTAATACGGATAGAATCCATAATTGATTCAAGACCAATAAGCATTTTCAATGATATGGATAAACTTATGTTTTTGAGGCTCGGGCATTTTTTGATATACAAAGCGCTTACCGCATTTTTGGAAAGCATTGCACGGGTAATAAAAGCTTCTGTAAAGATAAACAATGATAAATTTGTAAGATCCATTACTAAAGTTGTGCATTTTACCAGTAAAAGTTGGGAACTAGAATTGATTTTTATAGAATTAATATTATATTGTGCTTTATATTATTTTTGCAGTACAATAATTTTAAAATTGGTATTAAGAATGATGGTTAATGATAAAGTTAATTTTATTGAACTTAGTAACAAATTTTCCTTACAATTTTGACAAAATCATTCGTTTCATTATTTACTAGGATGTAAATTATTAATATGTAACCTCATAAAAACATGATTAACTTTGAATAATTCTGTGTTAGATATTCATATCATATTTAGGAAATATTTTTTGGTTAACTCTGTTCAAATATATGTCATATATACAATTACTTTGTAATTATAATTAGTATTTACATATACATATCATTGCATTAAATTTCTTATATTGATTACTGATCTTAATTATAAGTGAATAATTAAGGCGGCGGAGGATGGATGATTTTTTAAACTAAAACATCTGGTGTAAACGTCGCCGTAAAATTGTAAAATATTATTACATACAACGGTCAGGAAAATTTTGTTAATCCCATAAATAGGGAACGATCTTGCCCAGGTTCGACGGCTCATGTAATTAGGTTATAAAATAAGATTGTAAAATGTATTCCGTCGGGCCTGAAATTCAAATAAATATTCAGTCTAGCATAAACAGGCAAAGAATAAGGAGGTGTTTTGTAAAATAGTATATAGAATAAATTTAATGTGAATCTAAGAGAAGTTTCATTTTTTAACACAATCATCGTGGGGATTTCGCATTTCGTCGATTAATAAAAATTACAGTCCACTATCGAAGCATCAACAACGACGTCATGTAAATCGCTCCAATATATATATATATATATATATATATATATATATATATATATATATATATATATGAGTGAGTTCTTGAGGGCGATACATCAAACATTGTTTGATGTATCGCCCTCAAGAACTCACTCATATATTTCAACATCAAAATTAACTACTAAATCATATATATATATATACGTATATATATATACATATATATATATATATATATATATATATATATATATATATGAGTAAGTTCTTCAAGGGCATACATCAAATAAAAGGCAAAGATTTAGAAGTTAATCTTTAATTTTTCCAAACGTTTCGACATAGTATTTTATGTCATCATCAGTGGATCTACAGAATGAATATTGAAAAATTAATATAAACTAGGAAAAAATGACAGAAATTGGAAAAAAAACTATAGATATAAGTAATATAATTATAACAATAACAATTATACTTAACAGATAAATAAACAAGAGAAATGAAAAGTAAAAAGAAATATATACAAACATACAAAAGCGTAATATATATACATAAATATACACACAAACAAACATGTATATATGATATACATGTAAAAAACACGTACACATATGCATATATACATACGAATAATACGTATATATAAACATATACATACGGACATGTACATATGTATATATACACATATATACATACATACACATACACACATACATATATACATACATACACATATATATATATATATATATGTGTATATACATACATATACAATACAGACACATATATAGACAATGAAAGTAACTTACATAAATATGGTCTTACATCAGTAGCTAGCGCAAGGAACATAATTTTGCACTATCATATATACATTAACTTGTTTTTTTTAAGATTAAGATTAATTTGTAACATAGACTTAACCCTTAGCTCCCTTTTTTCCAACCTCAAATCACCCACTAGTTTGGAACGCACATCAAATATTGTTTATAAATTAAAATGCAATGATTGTGATTCCATTTACATAGGTGAAACTGGACAAAATTTAATAAAACGACTAAAACAACATGATAATAACTCTAAAAACCCACGACAAAATCAAACCATGATAACAGAACATATAAAAAATTTTAAACATTCTTTTGACTTTTATAACGCTAGTATACTTTATCACGAACGGAACATTATTCAGAGAAGATTTGCTGAATCTTGTCTAATCAGCATCTCCAAATTTTGTATTAATAAACGCCATGATGCCTCCTTACTCTGTGAAAATTATCAGGTGATACTTAATAATATTTCCAAATTTGTTTCCTCTTAACCTACGCAATTCCGAACCTGTAAACCTACCCTTGCGCGGTCCGATCCCGAACTTTGATTCTTAGCCTCTCACCCATACTTCGAAACACTGATTGTAAAAAACCCGCCGATTGTAAAATAGTTATTCCCTCAAACGGTCTCTTCAAATAATTTTTAAACACATGTTACTAAAGCCTCGGGTTCTGTCACATAAACTACGTTCTCTGTGCAAAATATATTATATATTTCACAAATATTTTGCTATGCTCTGTTCAACAAAATAATATAAAAAAAACAAGTTAATGTATATATGATAGTGTAAAATTATGTTCCTTGCGCTAGCTACTGATGTAAGACCATATTTATGTAAGTTACCTTCATTGTCTATATATGTGTATGTGTCTGTATTGCATATGTATGTATATGTATATATATATATATATATATATATATATATGTATGTATGTATGTATATATGTATGTGTGTATGTGTATGTATGTATATATGTGTATATATACATATGTACATGTCCGTATGTATATGTTTATATATACGTACATGTTTGTGTGTATATTTATGTATATATATTACGCTTTTGTATGTTTGTATATATTACTTTTTACTTTTCATTTCTCTTGTTTATTTATCTGTTAAGAATAATTGTTATTGTTATAATTATATTACTTATATCTATAGTTCTTTTTCCAATTTCTGTCATTTTTTCCTAGTTTATATTAATTTTTCAATATTCATTCTGTAGATCCACTGATGATGATATAAAATACTATGTCGAAACGTTTGGAAAAATTAAAGATTAACTTCTAAATCTTTGCCTTTTATTTGATGTATGCCCTTGAAGAACTTACTCATATTTCTCAACATCAAAACTAACTTCTTTAATATATATATATATATATATATATATATATATATATATATATATATATATATATATATATATATATATATATATATGATAAAAATTGTTTCTTGGGCATCCATCCAATAATTAAAAAAACAGTTTTAATGCAAAATGTTTTAATTAAGAGAACATACGTTTCGGGTCCAGATTTGACCCATCTTCAGTGCTACAAATAAATATATCAGGGTTACAAATTAAGACAATATAAAAAATAATATAAAAGATACATAATTACAGACAAAAATAAGTAGAAACAATGTATATGAAAAGTATATATGAAAAACAACATAAAATAAACATATGTAAAGAAACTCACCATACAAATAAACACCGAACATGTCTCCAACTTTAAACATTCTTTTAATTTCACCAATCCAAGAATTATTCATCGAGAAGCCAACACTTTACGCAGGAAGTTTGCTGAGAGTATTTTTATACAAATATTACCTACTATTAACAAACGTTTTGATTCGGCTTCTCTTTGCAATATTTACCGCGATGCTTCGAACAATTTTTTCAATATGCGCAATACTTCGTAACAATTCTTTTATGTAATATATGTATGTATATACGAGTATGTATATATGCGTATATTTATGTATGTGTATATGTACATATATACATATTTATGTTTGTGGATATACATGTATGGGCATATATGTTGCATTTGTGTGTATATTTGGATTTTACATATATGTTGTAATTGCATGTTTGCATGTGGTTGTTTATGTTAGTTATGTTTTGTGTATGTGTATGCATTTGTTACAATTATTGTGTTGCGTTATATACATATATATGTTGTTTTTTAATTATTAATAACTTGTTTTTTTTTTTTAACTTTTATCTTTTTCAGTTAATATTTATACTTTTTCTTAATATAATTCTCTATTTCACAATTTTTTACATTGTTCTATCTTGGTTTTATTTTGTTTCTATATTTTTATTTTGATCCACATATTTCATTTTGATCCAACTTTGTTCAACCGTCTGATTATGGATGACTTACATATTTAAAAAAAATTTCTATGTTCCTTGCGCATGATCGCTGGAAAATTCTTCATAACTGTAACCCTTAAAATTCTCTCTATCCCGTTCTCTCATCCAATGACGAAACAGTTTCCACTATTTTCCGGTGCAAACACGTAGGCCCGCATTTTACTCTCGTTTACACATACGTAATTCTGTCACCAAACTAACAAGATGTGTTTTTGGAATAACCTTTTTTACAATAAAACATTATTTATTTTAATTTTTACAATTTTCATAACTAGATGTTTTTTCAATTTTTTATTTCATACTTATTTTTTCGTTTACATTTTTGTGTTGTTCTTTGTGTTATATTTTTTTAAAAAAATTTATTTGTATGGTGAGTTTCTTTACATATGTTTATTTTATGTTGTTTTTCATATATACTTTTCATATACATTGGTTCTACTTATTTTTGTCTGTAATTATGTATCTTTTATATTATTTTTTATATTGTCTTAATTTGTAACCCTGATATATTTATTTGTAGCACTGAAGATGGGTCAAATCTGGACCCGAAACGTATGTTCTCTTAATTAAAACATTTTGCATTAAAACTGTTTTTTTAATTATTGGATGGATGCCCAAGAAACAATTTTTATCATATTATTTCACCATCTGAAGAAAAACCTCTCGCTTTATATATATATATATATATATATATATATATATATATATATATATATATATATATATATATATTAGAGTTTCGAACAAGAATCCAAAAATAATAAAAAATAAAAAAACAAGAAAAGTTTTTAATAAACAATTTCTTTATTTAATTATTTGTTTACTGTCGACGTTTCGGAACTAGGTACGTTCCATCTTCAGGACATCTATCAAATCAGATTTAGATTTACAAAATCTAATTATTCGGCGAAAAATAACTCACAATTTCATTTTTTGTTAAAAATCTTGTTTAGTGAAAAAGTGCTAACATATATTCAAACATACAGGTAATTAATTCAACTTTGTCATTAACCTTTTCTTAAAAAAAATTTCCATAACTTTCAAAAAAAAAAAAAAAAATTCTATTATGTTTAATATCCTGTTCTGATAATCCACTCATTTATTTTTATCATTTTCATTTTGATCATATTATCATATTTCTGTACATTATTATATTTTTTTGCAATTAATTTATTATTTAAGAAGAATGTATTTTCTTTTCCTAAACATATTGGTTGCTCAAATCTCATCAAGATCATGTTTCTTGACAGATGTCCTGAAGATGGAACGTACCTAGTTCCGAAACGTCGACAGTAAACAAATAATTAAATAAAGAAATTGTTTATTAAAAACTTTTCTTGTTTTTTTATTTTTTATTATTTTTGGATTCTTGTTCGAAACTCTACAAAATATACACAAATCCAAGATTCTACCATTCAATATATATATATATATATATATATATATATATATATATATATATATATATATATATATTGTAGAGTTTCGAACAAGAATCCAAAAGTAATAAAAAAACAAGAAAAGTTTTTAATAAACAATTTCTTTATTTAATTATTTATTTACTGTCGACGTTTCGGAACTAGGTACGTTTCATCTTCAGAACATCTGTCAAGAAACATGATCTTGATGAGATTTGAGCAAACAATATGTTTAGGAAAAGAAAATAGATTTTTCTTAAATAATAAATTAATTGCAAAAAAATATAATAATGTACAGAAATATGATAATATGATCAAAATGAAAATGATAAAAAGAAATGAGTGGATTATCAGAACAGGATATTAAACATAATAGAATTTTTTTTTTTTTTTTTGAAAGTTATGGAAAATTTTTTTAAGAAAAGGTTAATGACAAAGTTGAATTAATTACCTGTATGTTTGAATATATGTTAGCACTTTTTCACTAAACAAGATTTTTAACAAAAAATGAAATTGTGAGTTATTTTTCGCCGAATAATTAGATTTTGTAAATCAAAATTACTAAAAGTTTTGTCCTTTTTAAAATTATTATTTGAAAATACAAATAATATTGTTCTCTCGATGTTGTGCGATCGGCTTTTGAAAACAAACTAACTAAATCTGGTGAGTCATGTGTAACACGTGTAAACACTTGAACGAGAACTGTGAGATTGTATGTGTGTGTTTTTATATGTTAGGGTGTGAATACTTAAATTATTGATCTTAAAAGGAAGTCGATATTAATTGTTTGTCAAAAAGTGTAAAAAATTTAAATATGTATCATGTAATAGGTTGTGATCTGATCTAATGTTGACACTGTTAGAAACATTCATAAGAATAAGACAACTTTCCGCGAATAATCTCCTAAAGATGCAACTTTCATAATATAAGATCTTCGGAGTGAAATTAAATGAATGGGCGCTTTCAATAGAGTGTTGTACTAGGGTACTTTTGAAATTTTTTTGTTTGTGGTGGACCACACTTAGTTCATGTTGTCTCATTCTTTTGTGTACATATTGCGAGGTTTGTCCAATATAATGAAAAGCACAGTCATATATATACAGTGGCGGCGCTAGACCATTCGTGGGCGTCGGCGAAATTCGTTTGCGAGGCCCCCTTTTTTGCCAGTTGCAAGTTGACTAGTGGTACATGGCATTATGCCTAAAGGCAAATTGCTGACACTTTTCGTGCCGTAATTTAAATTTTTGAAAAGCTTTTAAAAAATTTGAAAAGTGAAAGAAATTGACTTTTTTTAATTTGAAATATTTTGTTGAAAATTTCGAACTTTTTTTCAAAGCAATCACGTTGCGTTAGCTGCTTAGAGACGAAATATCGAAGCGCGTAAACGGCGCGTTGCAGTCTAACTTAACTCACTATTAATTAAAATCTTTATAAAATATCTGATAATTTGATGTGCATATGCCAAATGGCTTTTGTTGTGCTTTTTTACTGGATTTCCAAAACCGCTAGACTTGCCTTCCTAAAAATGTAATCAGTTTGGCATTTTTTGTCCCGTATATTCGAAACGGCTTATCCTGTTTTGCCAAAAACTAATCAGCACGTCTTCTTACCTTCAATACATGACAAATGTTTTCTGAATTTTTCAAATTGGTTGATCCATGTTCGCGAAATCGTCGACGAAAATTTGCCAAAATGTTCAGAAATCTTTGAAGATATATAAAATTTTTTGTTTTAGATTTTTTTGCGATTACTATAACTGTATATGAAATTTATTTTTAATCAGATAAATACACCAATTGAAATAGACAAAAATTACACAAGTTAAAATAAACAAACTCTTCGGCAAAAATGGTTAGTTCTCCAGCTATTAAAAAAGCACTAAAATTAAATATTTATCGCAAAAAAGTTTCCCTTTGCCCAACCATTTTATTAGTAAATTTTATGTTTTCTCGATCATTATGAATAAAAAATGGTTGGAAATCACCGACTTAATAACTAATTAGACAAAATTTTGCAATCTGCAAGTGATTAATTAGATTTAAAAAATCTATGTTCATACTAATTTGAGTGCACAAATCCGCACATCACATAGTAGGTACACATGGTCTAAAAGCTCGTCCCATTATTCTAAAAGTTAATGAGTTTTTATAATTAATCATTTATCGTAGTTCCATAAAATTTATGTTAGATGATACTAACAAGTTTTTGAAAAAAGATTTTTACAATAAATTACGAAGAAACTGTGCGGTCGATCTTGACGAAAAACAATTCAGGACGATCGCCAACTGAAAACTTTCGATTAGTTTTTGAATTTTTAAAATTGGTTCAAAAATGTCAAAATGTCGTTTTTTTTAAGACGCTTTAATTTTTTGTCGACGACATCAGAGCCGATCAACCGATTTAAAGGATTTAAAAAACATTCGAATTGTGTTGATAAATTGTCAAAGGCAGGTTTAGCGGTTTTGGAGATACAAAAAAAGTTTAAAAGGTTATCAATTTTATTTGAAAGAACTGATCATCCCAATAGAATGTTTAAAAAAATATATTGCTTGTGTTGACGGTGTGAAACAATGATTAGTTTCAAATTAACAGTTTTTGCTATTATCTCATTGTTATTTCTCACTGATAAATTTTTATTGAACATTGATTA
Source organism: Ctenocephalides felis (assembly GCF_003426905.1). NCBI lineage: Eukaryota > Metazoa > Arthropoda > Insecta > Siphonaptera > Pulicidae > Ctenocephalides > Ctenocephalides felis. The sequence continues at coordinate 50,372,528 of NW_020537646.1, forward strand.
CTTTTATTCCTCGAATATTTAATTACTGTTTCGATGATTTACATAGTGCTCACATAAGAAATACACAAATATAAACAACCAGAGAATTAGCTTGCGCAAAGTTGTTTAGATTTAATAATCTATAGTGTTGACAGACGATATTAGATAATGTCCATAAAAGATAAAAGAGTAAAATGATAGTGCCTGTGAACCACTAATCACCTTTTTTACTCGCACATCCGTATGAAAATAACTAAATTTTAAATAATTAAAATTTTTCCGGGGCCTCTTGCGAGGCCCCCCCAGGCGCGAGGCCGTCGGCGGCCGCCGACACCGCCGACGCCTCGCGCCGCTACTGTATATATATATATATATATATATATATATATATATACATATATGATAAAATTGTTTCTTGGGCATCTATCCAGTAATTAAAAAACAGTTTTATTGAAAAATGTTTTTATTTAGAGAAATATACGTTTCGGGTCTTGATTTGACCCATCTTCAGTGCATACAAATAAGTTTTAAAAAATAACACAAAAAAACACACAAAATTGCACTAAAAAATTATTAAATTTGAAATAAAAAATTGGTAAGACGTCAAGTTATGAAATTTTTTTTAAAAAATTGTAAAATTAAATAAATAATATATTTTATTATAAAAAAGGTTATTCCAAACGAACATATTGTCAGTTTGGAGACCGTGTACCTTGAAGTATGTTTCTCTAAATAAAAACATTTTTCAATAAAACTGTTTTTTAATTACTGGATGGATGCCCAAGAAACTATTTTGTCATATTATTTCAACATCTGAAGAAAAACCTCTCGCTTTATATATATATATATATATATATATATATATATATATATATATATATATATATATTGCATATATTTGTAGATATTTTATCTTGAAACTTACTCGCTCCTGCATAATTTCTGCCAAGCCTCATGATAGAGAACAGGATTCTGTAATTTCGTTTCGTACTCCAGATCAGTTGCGGAAATATAGTTAACCTGTAGCCGATAGCCAGCTAAAATGGAAGCATGTTGTAAAGCTTTAATAACAGAGGTATATGCATCCTCCAATTTTGTATATTTTCCAACAAGAGCAATATTGACTTCTTTACGAAGTTGATCTACCCGTTTTGCCAGATCTCGCCATTTTTGCATAAATCTACAAAACAAAATCATATCAAAGCTAGTATATACGTCAAAGATCGGGCAATATTAACTTAAAGTTATATACCTATTTGGCCTAGGCAATGGTATATCCAGTCGCAAACGTTCTTTAAAGTAGTTTACAATTCCTTGAGAATCCAATAAAATAGGAACATGATAAATTGACGTTAAATCATGAATGCATATGACCTGCAAAATAAGTTCAATTTTTGTATTAAATAAGAACAGGTTATACATATATAATTTGTTCAGTTCTGTAGTTTGTTATGTTAAAGGGTCTGATCGAGTTTCCATACAGAATTGGCCCCACCCTGGTATTTAAATGTTTTTGATGCCATTTTATAGCTTTTTTCGAAAAAATCCGAAATACCAAATCTCGAATCCGTAGCTCATCATTTGGCCGAGATATCATTGAAAATATGCAGAAGTGGCCCCTTTTTTCAAAGTCATTTTATGTCGCAACTGTAAAAGATATCGACAAACAAATAACGGGATTCTATTCACATCGATGTCGACTATATTGTTAATAATAAATATTGTTGAATAATCATTTGTTAGTTTATGAAAAAGTAAAAACAATTTTTAACTTCCCGAAGGAGAAGTTTATGTTTTCATAAAAAAATCCGATTCTCTAATTTTATGTTTTCTCGTCGTTTCAAGCCATTCTGAATCGAATGAGACCAAATTTGGAAAAAGTATGTGTGTGTGTGTGTATGTGAACAGATTTTTTGCCGTAAATCGACGTTTTCTCAAAAACGGCTGGGCCGATTTCAAAAATTTAAAAGCCATTCTATGTATCTCGACGAGAACTATTGTTTGTCAGTTTTGTGCGACGATCGGCCAAGCCGTTTCTTTATAAATCGCAGAAATGCGAAAAAATTTTCGTCTACGTTTTAGCCCGCAATTCTGAATCGATTTTGAAAATTCAAAAACCGTTTGAAAGATATTAATTGGGAATCGTGCTGATTAGTTTTTGGTAGAGATCGGCCGGGCCGTTTTCTTGTAATAAAGTTTAAAACAAAAAATCGACGATTTTTATGATTATTTTTTGACGGTAGATACCATAGTCTTCTAGATTATACTAAAATATTACGGCCCTAGGACAACTGATTCAGCTTTAAAACTTCGTCAAAGTTTGCAAAAATTGGTATCGTTTTTTTTGGCATTTGTCAAAATTAGACTTTTGATCGACGTTTTCTCAAAAACGCCTGAACCGATTTAAGAAATTTAAAAGCCATTTGATGTATTTCGGTAAGGACTATCATTTGTCAGTTTTGTGCGACGATCTGCCAAGCCGCTTCTTTGCAATTTGAAAAAAAAGTGTTAAACTTTTCGTCCACATTGAAGCTCATCCTACCGAACCGGTTTTAAAAAATCAAAAACTGTTCGAAATATATTAGTTGGGAATGGTACTGATTAATTTTAGGTGAAAATCTACCGAGCCGTTTTCTTGTAATTAACTGTTGAAAAGTGTTGAACTTTTCGTGCACATTTAAGCTCATCCTACCGAACCGATTTTAAAAAATCAAAAACTGTTCGAAAGATATTAGTTGGGAATGGTACTGATTAATTTTAGGTGAAAATCTACCGAGTTTTCTTGTAAAAAAATTTAACCCGATTTCCATGGAACTTTTTTTGGCGATATACATCATGGTCTTATAGAACTTACTGTTATATTACGGCCTTATAACAAGTAGTTTAATTTTAAAAATTCGTCAAACTTTGCTAAAATTATTATCGTTTTTTTTTAAGTAGGATTGATGAAGTATATTATTTACACATTTTTTTTTATTAAGTCGAATATTTACACATATCGGGATGTTCATGTAACTTGCCTCAAGGCTAAATACCAAACCAACTAGTTTGTTTCAAACTTTCCGGTAGTGCGGTTGTTTGGACTAATTTTTAATTAGCATCGTCAGAAAGGATATTAATTTTTCTTACGCTATCCAAAATTTAGTTTTAGTCTATAAGGTAGAACACATTCAAAAGTTGAAATAGACCTGACAATTTGTGTGTGTGTCTGTATAAAATGCACAAATATATTATCTGATTAATATTTTATATAATTATTCCTAAATAAAAGATGAAAAATATACAAAATAAATAAGAATAGTTCAACGGCATTTGATTTTTTTTATGTTTAATAATTTATGTTTAATGATTGTCATATATTATTTATTATTTTTATGACTAACTTAAGGGGTTAGGGGTAATTGGAGGATCAGAAAAATGAGAATTTTCAGTATTTTTTTTACAATTATTAGTTATTAAACTATGTTTTTTTACAAAAATATTAATACGGCATTATTATACAATGTTTTGACTTGAAGTAACAAAAATTTTAGGAAAAAATAATAAATATTCCCAAAGTTATAGCTGTATTTGTTGGCCTTGTTTCAAAAAACGGTCCTGGCGGTGACCATCATAACTCCTTATAGTATAAGAACTAGCAACGTTTTCAAAACAAGCATTTTAGTCAGCATTTGGGCGCTGCTAAATAAGTGCCAGACGCCAATTTATTTATTAATTTTTTTAAAAATTCAAATCATTTTAGTCCGTCTGAAATTTTAGTATTATGTTCATTAAGGGTCAAGAAACATAAAATTAATTTGCCAGACGTTTCTGTGGTTGTTAAGCATGTCTGGCAACAAAAAAAGTTTGGCAATATGATACTAGTAGACAGAGTGAGACAATCGCCAAATACATTGGCGCGAATGAAACAAAAAACTATTATACTCGTAAGAGCGCTATACGTATACTATTTAAAGTTAGTGCATTTTCAATAATATTTTCATAAAACAAATAAAATAAAATTAAATAAAGACTTAATTAGAAAAGAGAATAAAAATTGCATCATATTAGTCAATTTTTTAATTTTACTAGCTCTAAAAAATATGTTAATGATTCTAAAATATTGCTGTTAATATTTTCAAAAATTTGACTCGACAGTGGTTAAGTAACATCGTCAATTTCCTAAGAATATCATATATTTTAAGTTTTGCAATGAGAACTGACAATAATAATAATTTTTGCTATACGCAATTTTTTTTATCGCTTTTAACACATACCTATACTTAATACTGGTAATATTAGTTTTGCTATCTTACCAGTTCAAGCTACCCCTAGAATAGAATCTAAAAATTCTAGTATATATATATACAATATATATTGTACAGCAAACATTCTCCGCTCTTCTTTCTTTCAGCTTCTAGCTGTAAATTGAGCAATGTTTTTTAAAAATCGAAGTGTAATTAATAATTCAAAAATTGAAATGAGATCATTTTAGATCAATAAGTATCACTATATAATGATAGTCATTCGACCTAGGTCTCTTAAATCAAGATTATAATTGGGAATATCGTTTTTTTAACAACGAATAAAAACGTGTATTATACAGATTTATTCGTCTTATGGCTTAATGATACAATAATATAGTAATGTAGCTATAGTTTATCTTCCTTCTCATGTGTTGGTACTAGAAACTGGCACATTTATTCAATACGATAACTGTTTAAGCACTTTGGATGTTATAACACTCCTCGCATTCATTTATACATAATCATTTTGATTAATTCCTTCAAAACAATCAGGTATGCAACCCTCCCACACTGGAACAATAATACTACAATGTGATATATCAAAAGACTCATTAAACTCATCTATCCAAAACAAATCAATGGATTTTTATTTTTCACTCATAATTCACCTTCGATGATGTATTTATAAAAGCTGCATATTATGAGGAATATGAATTTTTTAACTTTCCAGATGGCAACTTGTAAGAAACGGTGATTCTAAAGAAAAATGGTATAAACACAATTTTGCAGAGAAGTTTATAACAAACACATCTGTCTAATGTAGTTACTTGATTTTTCTGATGGTTTTCTGTCTAGTAAAAACTAAAATGATTTGAATTTTTAAAAAAATTAATAAATAAATTGGCGTCTGGCACATATTTAGCAGCGCCCAAAATGTCTGGCAACAAAAATTTGAGTCTGGTGAACCTATTCGAAGTCAAAAAAACGAAAATTGGACTGACTAAAATGCTTTCAAAATTTTGAAATCGCGCTGTACAAATTGGCTGCGCACTAATTAACGCAACCACTTCCAGCTGCCAGACGGCCCATACTCTAACCGAGAGAGCACTAAGGACCACATACCAAAAAACCAGCCTGACTAAAATGCTTGCTCGAAAACGTTGCTACCTCCCGTACTATTAAATTAGAGATACATCTAAAATCAATCAAATACAAAAAATAGTTTTATAAATAGATAATCCTGGACATGATTGAAGGTTTTCTTTTTTTTGCAAAAAATAACAAAATGGCAGCATCAGAAAAAAAAATCTAGATTTTTTGGTAAAAAATTAACAGTTTATTGGTCTTAGAAAATTTAAATTTTTGAAAAAATAAAAATCCTTCGATCAGGCCCGTGTTTATTATGTATTCTAATTCTGTATAAATTTCATTAAAATTTACTAAACGGTTTTTGAGTTACAGTGATCACCGGTTCGAAAAACATAGTTTTGAGAAAAACGCGTTTAAAGTTTCACATTGGATTTACGTACAGAAATTCGAATTATTGAATTACTTAAACCGAGTCATCTATTTCTGCGCCATATAATAGTTTATCAGTCATTGTGCAAGTTTCCAAAATTCCTATTTGCTGTTGCCTACGAAGCATTCTGGCTCCCCGAGTGTTCTCGTTGGCGCACTGATCTGCCACTTTCACACGTGCAGCATCCAATTTTTCAGCATACTAATGGGAATTATATCCACAATTAGGTACTAGGGTATCCATAATCAATAATAATGATTATGTATATGTATTCAGCTATTTGTACGATAGCTGAACTAGTATTCACGATTTTTAGACATATTTTTTACACTAGTTGGTTGAATCTTTTAATGTTTTCTGATTATGGATTCAATCTTGAACTACACATCATGAAAGTAAATTATCATTGCTGAGATCGTTGTAAATCGGTTTAAAAGCTTTTAAAACATCAGGAGGTGACTGAGAATAATCTTGAGTATAAGTATCGAGCTATCCACTTGCGTCAGCGCGCTGTTAGGAGTCTAATAACTCAAAAAGTAATCATCGAGTCAACTTGAAATTTTCAGAAAACATTTTCAAGATATTACACTTAATGAAAATGCAAAAAAATAACAATCGATTTTTCAAAAATTCAAGAACCCCTAACCTCTTAATATACTTGCATTACATTGCTGTGGCATAAATAAAAATCAAATGCCGATGAACCATTCTTATTTATTTTGTATATTTTTCATCTTTTATTTAGGAATAATTATATAAAATATTAATCATATAATATATTTGTGCATTTTAAAACAAATATTAAATTTTAAGATATGAAATTGAAATTGAAATAATTTATTACACACAAACACAAATATATAAAAATAATATATAAATAAAGGGTCTGGGCGCGTTTCCATACAGAATTGGCCCCACCCTGGTATTTAAATTATTTTGATGCCATTTTATAGGTATTTTCGAGAAAATTCGATATACCAAATTTCAAATCCGTAGCTCATCATTTGGCCGAGATATCAGTGAAAACATGTGAAAGTGGCCCCTTTTTTCAAACTCACTTTTTGTCGGAAATATGAGAGATATCGGAAAACTGTTTGCGTCATTCTATTTGTACTGATCTTGTCTATATTATTTATAATGAATAATGTTAAAAAATCGTCATTTACTGGATGAAAACTTGAAAATAAGTTTTTATTTGAAATTTTCGACCAGTACGGTTAATTTGACTACTTTCTAAATAGCATCATTTTAAAGCCTGTATATTTTACTTTTATTATCCAAAATTATATTTAAATCAAAGTGGAACTTTTTATAAAAAGTTGAAAAAACCGAAGGTAGTACACGCAGAACCCGTAGAATATCCGTGTAAGTAGCGTCTCTCAATAGCAAACCAGTGCACATTGCGCTTGGCGCGCATCCGAACATATTCTATATAAAGGTAATACTTATTTAAAAAATAAAACTAGATATATACATTTATGTCTTTTATATTCATATATTTATGTATATAATTATTGTGGTTATATATTTATATACAATGTTTTTTTGTTTTGAAATTATACCTAAAACTTTATTTGCTTTTTATATTTTATATTTTATATTGTTACTGTATATTATTTTATAACGCTAGAAATACATAAATAAATAGTCACTATATTTACCATAGTAATATGGAAGTTAAGTTACGAAGTTATTAAGACACTTTTAATCGTAGTCGCTATCATTGTTAATAGAAACTGTTTAACTTGTTATTAACATTGTTAATAGAAACTTTTTAAACACTTGTTTATTGCAGATTTTGCAATTTTCCGGCATTATTGTTTCTATTAAGTTTATAATTATGAAACTACTAAAATATCCACTAAACCACCAAAGCTCTCACTAAAATAACAACGGATTTGAATCAGAAAAAATCTAAATACAGATTTCACACAGAACACAAAAAACAAACAACTAAAATAAAATAACTGTGAAATCTATGATAGTAATTACCGAAACATTATATTTTCTGATATATTATAAATTCTTGAAGTAACTATACTGGAAGCAGCTTAAACACAAACTGATGCATTTTTTAAAATAAAATTAAGTAACAAAGCTAGAGCATTTCAAATTATTAAGAATTTTTTAAATTATATTCTTCTATCTTTGTATTATTGCAGTATCGATAAAGATATGACAGAGTAAAGAACGTATTTTTATCTCAATATTCCAATTGTTATTCAAAGAATAATTGCATATTTAGTTTTTATTGTGAGTGAATGGTTGAATGCATCATTATTTTGTATACACAAAATATAAATATAAAAGACATAATATTTTTAACAGAAAGAACTACAGTTTTTATTAACAATGATAGCGACTACTATTAAAAGTGTCTTAATAACTTCGTAACTTAACTTCCATATTACTATGGTAAATATAGTGACTATTTATTTATGTATTTCTATCGTTATAAAATAATATACAGTAACAATATAAAATATAAAATATAAAATATAAAAAGCAAATAAAGTTTTAGGTATAATTTCAAAACAAAAAAACATTTTATATAAATATATAACCACAATAATTATATACATAAATATATGAATATAAAAGACATAAATGTATATATCTAGTTTTATTTTTTAAATAAGTATTACCTTTATATAGAATATGTTCGGATGCGCGCCAAGCGCAATGTGCACTGGTTTGCTATTGAGAGACGCTACTTACACGGATATTCTACGGGTTCTGCGTGTACTACCTTCGGTTTTTTCAACTTTTTATAAAAAGTTCCACTTTGATTTAAATATAATTTTGGATAATAAAAGTAAAATATACAGGCTTTAAAATGATGCTATTTAGAAAGTAGTCAAATTAACCGTACTGGTCGAAAATTTCAAATAAAAATTTATTTTTAAGTTTTCATCCAGTAAATGACGATTTTTTAACATTATTCATTATAAATAATATAGACAAGATCAGTACAAATAGAATGACGCAAACAGTTTTCCGATATCTCTCATATTTCCGACAAAAAGTGAGTTTGAAAAAAGGGGCCACTTTCACATGTTTTCACTGATATCTCGGCCAAATGATGAGCTACGGATTTGAAATTTGGTATATCGAATTTTCTCGAAAATACCTATAAAATGGCATCAAAATAATTTAAATACCAGGGTGGGGCCAATTCTGTATGGAAACACGCCCATACCCTTTAATATATAAATAAATAAATATATTTATTTTTCGCATACACAAATATAAAAATATTCCAAATATAAATGTAAAAATATAGTGCTTCACTAAATGTTTTACATAGAAATGTTCAATATACAGAATTTGTTATAAGAAGCTCACTGCGAGCACTCAAGCAGTGCTCTGACTGCTCTGCTCGCCTTTCGAATTAAGAGACGAGTTATGCGGCTGTTCTATGTTTTTTTTTAACTTTTTAATGTGTTCTACTACATGGACTAAAACTAAATTTTGCATGGCATAAGAAAAAATAATAGCCATTCTAACGATGCTAATTAAAAATTAGTCCAAACAACCGCACTACCCAAAAATTTGGAAGAAAAAATTGTTTTGACTTTTTCATAAACTAACGAATGATTATTTAACAATATTTATTATTAACAATATAGTCCAAACCAATTGTGAATAGAATCATGTTATTTGTTTGTCGATATCTTTTACAGTTACGACAAAAAACGACTTTGAAAAAAGGGGCCACTTTCGCATATTTTCAATGATATCTCGGCCAAATGATGAGCTACGGATTCGAGATTTGGTATTTCGGATGTTTTCGAAAAAGGCTATAAAATGGCATCAAAAACATTTAAATACCAGGGTGGGGCCAATTCTGTATGGAAACTCGATCAGACCCTTTAGGTTCTTAAGTCATATAACATAAATAAAAATAATATAATCTAGAAAATGTTTTATAAATACTAGGCTTGCACCGAATATTCGGTTACTATTCGCCCTACTCGTCACCTTTGTTAATATTAGGCCCCCCCCATACCGAATAGTTAAAATCAAAGGCACCGCCGCCGCTCAGCGACCGTGTTGTTGGTGTTTTATCTTTTATGCGATGGATCTATATTTGGATCTCTTTAGTTTACATAATCTTATATATAAAAATGGAGCTCTCTTTCAAATGTCTAAGTAAAACTCGAAAACGGCTAAACCGATTTGACCAGTCTTAGTCTTGAAAAATTCGTGCCAATCCACAGAAAGTCCAAAAGGTGAGAAATTATTTCAAATTCGCGTAGAAACTTACATTTTAATTTGAAAATTTTTGTTGAAGCGTAATGTAAATAAAACAATGGACGGTGGCTAATACGTGAAATGTCAAACGTTTTTGATAGATGATGTTCGATTATGTTTAATAGGATGTTTTACGTGAATATTATTTAATTATGATTAAATTGTAGCAAGTAGTTTTGTTTGTAGTTTTATTTATATACAGAAACGTTAGTAAACGGGCCGCAAGTGTTACTAGAAACTAAAAATATCAACTTTTTTTGAAATGTTAATATGAAAATGCACTTTTTGGCATATTTTTCTCGAACACGGTGCTCTGAAAGATCTCATTTGTATAATTATATACTCATTGGTATTTATAAAACATTTTCTAGGTTTATGTTATTTAAATTCAGAACCTAAATATGGTATCGATTAAATGGACATCTTGTCGAATACCATTTTCCCAGTTATAATTTCCCAGAGTTTATCGAAGAATAGATAGTACTACCGATGTGTCAAAAATCAGTAAAGTTAAGCATTGTTTAACAACAATATTGAAAGTAGAGGAAAAATGATGTATAACCAGCTATAACCTTGATTTGAAAACGGTAATCTTTGAAATGGGGGAGATAAACAGTAATCTTTGAAAATTCATAAGTATTTTCTTCCGTTGGTAGTTTTTTAACATTAGTTAAAAATGTAATTATTTTGTAAAATACCTTTAAAATTATAATAAGGCTTTGAACCTATCTGCTACCTGCCCGTTTCAAGTTACCCCTTCTATAGGATAAAAAGGTCTAGATAACACATTTTTGAAAGACATAAAAAAGCACATTTCTGCAATGATGAACTAGAAAGCAGTTTACTGAACGTGGTCAGATAATTGTTCGTTTGGTATGTGTTATTTGTTGTGATATAATTGTTATGGTTTTCACAATATAGTTTATATTTGCCCAAAGTCAAATTGGACCTTTGTACCTCGCCCTGCTCTACATATATACTTTTTATTAAATTTACTTTAATTCATCGAATGTTACTTTAAACTTTCCAAAAAGCAGGTCAAAGTAGAAATAATTAATTCATTTTCTATCTCTTCTTTATAAGCTCAGTAGCTTATAAATTCTTTATAAGCTCAGTAGTATTACTTACAATTATACATAAAATTCAGAATCCAAAAAGAATCTGAAAAACTTGAAACGTAATCAATAAGTCGAAAGACCAAATAAGACTATGATTGGATTATACCATGTTTTCTATAGAAAGTGTATAAATCTTTCAGTTTGATTGTATTGACAAAATATAGACAAACTAATGGGGTTTATTGTTTTTATAATACCTAATTGTATACAGCATTCAAACAACACAACATCCTTATGCACTTAAAGTATTAATATTTTTGATTCTCTAGAAATGGTTTAGGATATACCTTATTCAGCAAAACATCGATTGCCAGGTCAGCTAGTAAGATTTAAAAAAATGATTTCGTTATTGTATATATATATATATATATATATATATATATATATATATATAGAAATAGTTCTTGAGGGCGATACATCAAACAAAGAAAAGCCAAAGATTTATAAAATATATATATATATATATATATATATATATATATATATGCCTCGGTACTCGCAAAGTACAGAAGTCGTGGCAGAAATTACATAATTCTACTTACATTTTTGTTCAATAAAACTATCATTTTTCTATTTACATCATACAAAAAATTATAAAAAATGCATAGTGTTGACAGTGTCTTTTGTGCAGGTTCTGACTAGTTTCACCTATGTAGACGCAATTGTGTTATTACAATACCCGTGGAGAAAACTCTTCAATAAAAATAATATTAGAGTAGTTTGTACTTCCAAAAACACCTTTTCAACTCTTTTTACAAAATTAAAATCAAAATTTAACCCAAGAATCTTAAGTAATCTAGTTTATAAGCTTAATTGTCTAGATTGTAATTGCGTCTACATAGGTGAAACTAGTCAGAACCTGCACAAAAGAACATCTCAATACAAAAACAATTCTAAAAATAAAAATCAGTATAAAACACAATTAACAGATCATATTAATCAGCCCAAACATAACATTGATTTTTCCAATCCCACGATCCTACATTTCGAAAATAATTTATTTAAAAGACGATTTAGCGAAGGATGCTTAATATCTTTACACAAGGATACAGCCATAAATCTAAGAACTGACAACAATTCGCTTTGCAACGACTATAAAATAACCCTAGACTATTTTCAAAAACATCATCATATCTGAATGAAGCGTGTATTTTTATTATTTTATTATTTTACAAAAAACATATGTTTGCCGGTCTTTTTTTACACTATCGCAAAAATTGTAAACACAATTCATTCAGTTTTTAGACGTTAGTCAAATTGTACACACTAGAATGTAAGAAAGAAAAATTGTCAAAAAAATTAATTAGTTTAAATGTTCCAATTATTAATAGCCTGGTTTATCACAGTGTAATAGTGTAGTGTATTTTTAACTTCCCGTAGGGTAAGTTATAGTAATCGCAAAAAAATCGAAAATGAAAATTTTTATATATCTTTACGTTTCAGAGGTTTCTGAATATTTTGGCATACCTTAAAAAAAAAGGATGTATATGTGTGTGTGTGTGTGTGTGTGCGTAGTATGTATGTGTGTGCGGATACAAATTTTCGTCGACGATTTCGGGAACACGGATGAAGCAATTTGAATAATTTAACAAACATTCGATCCGTATTGATAAGGAGACGTGCTGACTAGTTTTTGGCGGAGGTAGGTCTAGCCGTTCCGAAGATATGGGGCAAAAAGTGGCAAAAATGGTACCTCAGTTTTTAATAGAACGGAGCGTCCGATTTTAATAATTCAAAAAACATTTTACTTGTATTGACAAGATGAAGATTTGATCAAATTTTTATAAGGGCAGGTTTAGCGGTTTCGGAGATATAACGAAAAAAGTAAAAAAAAATGCTATTTGGCGGTCAAAAATGATCGTTAGACATATGCACATCAAATTATCAGATAGTTTATAGAGATTTTAACAATAAGTATAAATTTTGTTTATATTCCTATAGATTCCGTACCAATGTTTACCCGTTAGACAGCGACGCGGCGCTTTATATTTTGTCTCTATGCGTTTAAAGCAGTACGATTGCTTTGAAAAAAAGTTCAGATCTTCCAACATATGTCAAAATAAATAAAACATTTTTTTTTCAAAAAAAAAATTAAAAAAAAAAAATTTAAATTTTTTTTTTTCAATTTTTTTTTCAAAAAAAGTAATTTTTTGTCAAATTTATAGTTTCTCAAAAATCTTATTTTTTCGAAGTAATTTTTTTTCAAAAATGTTAATCGTTTTTAAAAAAAATAATAATTTTTGGTACGGCAAGTTCCAGCAATTTGCCTTAAGGCACGATGCCCTAATTGCCTTAAGACAGAATTCCACTTACAGCTAGTTGTATAATTAATTTCAGTAAGTACTTATATATAAGTTATAACTTTATATTATTTTCCTCCTACATCATATAAAATCTTTTAGTTTTCCACTGAATGACGGTCTCGATGAAGACCGAAACGTATGGATAAATAAAGTATTTCAAAACTACTTTAGTTTTTTTTTTCTTGGTGTTACTGCCCGATTCTAAATAACTCATCAAAATATATATATCAACACCAAACTCACATATTTCAATATATATATATATATATATATATATATATATATATATATATATATATATATATATATATATATATGATTTAGTAGTTAATTTTGATGTTGAAATATATGAATGAGTTCTCGAGGGCGATACATCAAACAAAGAAAAGCCAAAGATTTATAAAATAATCTTTATTTCCAAATGTTTCGACATTCAATTTAATGTCATCATCAGTGGATATTATGTTGGTTGGTTACATATAGAGAAGTGTACACAGCACTAGAGATTGGCACTAACATTTATACAACTAACTTGTCAACACTATGCATTTTTTATAATTTTTTGTATGATGTAAACAGAAAAATGATAGTTTTATTGAACAAAAATGTAAGTAAAGTAGAATTATGTAATTTCTGCCACGACTTCTGTACTTTGCGAGTACCGAGGCATATATATATATATTTTATAAATCTTTGGCTTTTCTTTGTTTGATGTATCGCCCTCAAGAACTCATTCATATATTTCAACATCAAAATTAACTACTAAATCATATATATATATATATATATATATATATATATATATATATATATATATATATATATATATATATATATATATATATATGAAATATGTGAGTTTGGTGTTGATATATATATTTTGATGAGTTATTTAGAATCGGGCAGTAACACCAAGAAAAAAAAAACTAAAGTAGTTTTGAAATACTTTATTTATCCATACGTTTCGGTCTTCATCGAGACCGTCATTCAGTGGAAAACTAAAAGATTTTATATGATGTAGGAGGAAAATAATATAAAGTTATAACTTATATATAAGTACTTACTGAAATTAATTATACAACTAGCTGTAAGTGGAATTCTGTCTTAAGGCAATTAGGGCATCGTGCCTTAAGGCAAATTGCTGGAACTTGCCGTACCAAAAATTATTATTTTTTTTAAAAACGATTAACATTTTTGAAAAAAAATTACTTCGAAAAAATAAGATTTTTGAGAAACTATAAATTTGACAAAAAATTACTTTTTTTTGAAAAAAAAATTGAAAAAAAAAATTTAAATTTTTTTTTTTTAATTTTTTTTTTGAAAAAAAAATGTTTTATTTATTTTGACATATGTTGGAAGATCTGAACTTTTTTTCAAAGCAATCGTACTGCTTTAAACGCATAGAGACAAAATATAAAGCGCCGCGTCGCTGTCTAACGGGTAAACATTGGTACGGAATCTATAGGAATATAAACAAAATTTATACTTATTGTTAAAATCTCTATAAACTATCTGATAATTTGATGTGCATATGTCTAACGATCATTTTTGACCGCCAAATAGCATTTTTTTTTACTTTTTTCGTTATATCTCCGAAACCGCTAAACCTGCCCTTATAAAAATTTGATCAAATCTTCATCTTGTCAATACAAGTAAAATGTTTTTTGAATTATTAAAATCGGACGCTCTGTTCTATTAAAAACTGAGGTACCATTTTTGCCACTTTTTGCCCCATATCTTCGGAACGGCTAGACCTACCTCCGCCAAAAACTAGTCAGCACGTCTCCTTATCAATACGGATCGAATGTTTGTTAAATTATTCAAATTGCTTCATCCGTGTTCCCGAAATCGTCGACGAAAATTTGTATCCGCACACACATACATACTACGCACACACACACACACACACACACATATACATCCTTTTTTTCTAAGGTATGCCAAAATATTCAGAAACCTCTGAAACGTAAAGATATATAAAAATTTTCATTTTCGATTTTTTTGCGATTACTATAACTTACCCTACGGGAAGTTAAAAATACACTACACTATTACACTGTGATAAACCAGGCTATTAATAATTGGAACATTTAAACTAATTAATTTTTTTGACAATTTTTCTTTCTTACATTCTAGTGTGTACAATTTGACTAACGTCTAAAAACTGAATGAATTGTGTTTACAATTTTTGCGATAGTGTAAAAAAAGACCGGCAAACATATGTTTTTTGTAAAATAATAAAATAATAAAAATACACGCTTCATTCAGATATGATGATGTTTTTGAAAATAGTCTAGGGTTATTTTATAGTCGTTGCAAAGCGAATTGTTGTCAGTTCTTAGATTTATGGCTGTATCCTTGTGTAAAGATATTAAGCATCCTTCGCTAAATCGTCTTTTAAATAAATTATTTTCGAAATGTAGGATCGTGGGATTGGAAAAATCAATGTTATGTTTGGGCTGATTAATATGATCTGTTAATTGTGTTTTATACTGATTTTTATTTTTAGAATTGTTTTTGTATTGAGATGTTCTTTTGTGCAGGTTCTGACTAGTTTCACCTAAGTACTTATATATAAGTTATAACTATATTATTTTCCTCCTACATCATATAAAATCTTTTAGTTTTCCACTGAATGACGGTCTCGATGAAGACCGAAACGTATGGATAAATAAAGTATTTCAAAACTACTTTAGATTTTTTTCTTTACTTGGTGTTACTGCCCGATTCTAAATAACTCATCAATATATATATATATATATATATATATATATATATATATATATATATATATATATATTTTAAATTTTATCGACTTTTGAGCTTATAAACACGTCAAGAATTCTTTCTTGAATGTTTATGTTATTTAATATCGATCAATCAATACAAATAATATTTTTAATTATTTTTCTTTGATTAGTCTTTCTAATATATAACAAATAATATTGAGTTTATAAAAAGAAAATTAAATCTTTTTGAAAGAAACGATTGAAAATATATTTATATATATGTAAAGAATCTTTTTTTCCATGATTTTATCATTTTTTCCCTATCTCTATGGTATTCGGCCGAATTCGGGATTTACCTATCCCTTGAATCCCCATGGTATTCAAGTATTCGTTATTCGGCCGAATAGTAAAAATGTTGACAATTATTCTAAATAACAAAGAGTTGTAAGTTTAGGCATAAAACGTGAATAAACATGTAGCGCGTTAATAATATAACAACTACTGATAGTAATTACATCCATACAAACGAGTTTAGGTGCCAAAAACCTGTCGAATAGTTGCCAAAAATTCGATATTAGGCATTACGCCAAATATACTGTTACAAGCCTAATAAATACCAATAAGTATAAAATTATACAATTGAGTTCTTTCAGAGCACCGAGTTTGAGAAAAATATGATTTACAAAAAAAGAGTGCGCCAAAAGTGCATTTTCGTATTAACATTTCAAAAAAGTTAATATTTTGAGTTTCTAATAACACTTGCGGCCCGTTTAAAAACAACTTACTACATTTAATTAATATTCATCTAAAACATCAAATTAAATGTAATTAAATATTTAAAATATGGAAACCCAAATTAGCTTTATGTGTTATCCGTTACAAGTCGTTCGATATACTGTCTTCTGCCACACCAACGATCGTCGGTGTCCGAATTCTCTAACCACTTAAAAACCACTTGAAATTGAATAGTCACGCAATCAGATAGGAAAGGAAGGATTAGGGTCCAGTTGAAAAATAGATGTCGTTAGGAGATAAAATATTCTATGAATGAGACGGTTTGTTTATAAAATTTGTTTTAAATTGTTATAATTAAAAATATATGTACATATATATATATATATATATATATATATATATATATATATATTTGTATGATTCTGAATTTGATGTTGACATATGTATTAACAAAGTCTAATAATCGGGCATAACATCAATAAAAAACATGAATTTCTTTCAAAAATTTATTTTAAATCCATACGTTCCGGCTATAATCCTAGCCTTCATTCAGTGGAAACTAAAAATAAAATTAAAAACTAAAACAATTGAATTGGAGTGAAAAGAAAAAAATAAAATAGTAATTAGTACTTACAATTAGTTGATCTTAGTGTTAAATTGGAAAATTTTAATAATCCATGGTATTAGGATATGGTAATGCACTACACTATGTATTATAAACATTAACTTGAAATTACACAATATTTTCACAAAATACTGATTTGAAAAAATCACAAATGAATAGTGTGTTATTCGTAGACTGGTTGAAGATGTAATGGAGAAAGTCATTTTTTAAAAAATATTTTTACCAAGATTCTGCACATGTGTGGAACGAACTGTAAAACCTTTGCGCGAACGCTTTTATTGTTTTGTAAGAAATTTGGAAATGTTATCTAAATAGAAGAGATTTGTGTCGCACAGCGTGTTGAGTTCATTCCGTTTATTTATTGTCTTATTGTTATAAATAGTTAAAAAAGATCCCTCTATAATTCTTCGTTTAAATAAATTTTGTTCAAATTGTAGTATAGTCGGATTAGAAAAGTCCATATTGTGTTTTAAAGTGTATATATGGTCTGCAAGAACAGTTTTGAATTGTTTGGGGTTTTTTGAATTGTTTTTATGTTGTTGTAACCGTTTATTGAGGTTCTGGCTAGTTTCTCCTATGTAAATTAAATTACAGTCTAAACAATTTATTTGATAGACGAGATTTCTGAGTCGTTCGATATTAAATGGGGTTTTTGTTTTTGTAAAAATAGTGCTAGTAGTTGTACTAAAATTGGTTACAAGTCGAAGTCCAGATTTATACAAAAGTTTTTTCCAAGGAACATACAATTCCATTTTATTCAAAAGGTACGTTCGTCTGTTACTAGTTACGGAATTTATAAGTTTTAGGGGATAAGAGTTATCTGTTAAAATTTTTGTAATTAATTTGATGTTGTTGTCCTAATTACTTTTCTTATCATCCACTCAAAATGAAAATAGGTACTATAATAAATCTAACGGACCACGCAATACTTCTATCGGACAAAACATTTTGGGACAACAACATCAAATTAATTACAAAAATTCTAACAGATAACTCTTATCCCCTAAAACTTATAAATTCCGTAACTAGTAACAGACGAACGTACCTTTTGAATAAAATGGACAATTGCACAGTACCTAACGATTTACCTGACTCAGAAACTCATTCTGGTGTAATATGTTTGCCATACATTAAAGAATTGTATGTTCCTTGGAAAAAACTTTTTTATAAATCTGGACTTCGACTTGTAACCAATTTTAGTACAACTACTAGCACTATTTTTACAAAAACAAAAACCCCATTTAATATCGAACGACTCAGAAATCTCGTCTATCAAATAAATTGTTTAGACCGTAATTTAATTTACATAGGAGAAACTAGCCAGAACCTCCATAAACGGTTACAACAACATAAAAACAATTCAAAAAACCCCAAACAATTCAAAACTGTTCTTGCAGACCATATATACACTTTAAAACACAATATGGACTTTTCTAATCCGACTATACTACAATTTGAACAAAATTTATTTAAACGAAGAATTATAGAGGGATCTTTTTTAACTATTTATAACAATAAGACAATAAATAAACGGAATGAACTCAACACGCTGTGCGACACAAATCTCTTCTATTTAGATAACATTTCCAAATTTCTTACAAAACAATAAAAGCGTTCGCGCAAAGGTTTTACAATTCGTTCCACACATGTGCAGAATCTTGGTAAAAATATTTTTTAAAAAATGACTTTCTCCATTACATCTTCAACCAGTCTACGAATAACACACTATTCATTTGTGATTTTTTCAAATCAGTATTTTGTGAAAATATTGTGTAATTTCAAGTTAATGTTTATAATACATAGTGTAGTGCATTACCATATCCTAATACCATGGATTATTAAAATTTTCCAATTTAACACTAAGATCAACTAATTGTAAGTACTAATTACTATTTTATTTTTTTCTTTTCACTCCAATTCAATTGTTTTAGTTTTTAATTTTATTTTTAGTTTCCACTGAATGAAGGCTAGGATTATAGCCGAAACGTATGGATTTAAAATAAATTTTTGAAAGAAATTCATGTTTTTTATTGATGTTATGCCCGATTATTAGACTTTGTTAATACATATGTCAACATCAAATTCAGAATCATACAAAATATTTTTCCTGGGCTGAAAAAAGGATTCATTACTCTCAGTACTTTATACAAGATAAAATACTAAAATTCCAACTACACAATTATTATCCATGGAACCACTACGTCATTATAATAGGAAAATGGTCACTCTACAGCACAACAATTGGAGATTACAAGGAAAGCAAAATCATTTTGCAGATCACAACCTGTCATTTTTTGAATTTATTAGGCGCAATTACGGGTTTTACATTTTTTCACAATTTAAAAAAATTTCTAAGCTCAATTCTAAACTTATCATAAATTTCAACAAACAAGTGTTCTTATTAAGATGTCGCGAAGAAAAAATTGTTCCTAAATTTTACGAAATAGACATTAAAAAATTCCAATTCATTAGTAATAATTCCCAATACAATAGTTTACAAAAAGTTAGTTTAAAATACATTACACTCACAATTAACAGGTGTATCAAAAATATTTGTAATTTTAGAAACACGATTGAAAAAATCACAAATTGGTTGTGTCGCACAGTAGAAATTGATATTTTTGAAAACTTTTTATATTTAGAAACAATTAGAAACAACAAACAGTTCAATAGTTTGAAACTTTCGTATACTAACAAATTTAATAAACTATTACAAAATAAATTAGAAAAAAACAAAATAATTTTAGATAAAAATATTATTGATAAATGGTTAAAAAATTATTCTTCTATCGACATACCAGACAGACTATTGTACATATTCGCTTTAGGACCCAATTTTTCAGTTCCTCCTACTTGTCGTAATTTTAACTTTATTAAATTGCTTAGTAATTTAGAATATGGATTACAACAAATTAAAGATCCGAAAACTAAAATTCACACTAGAAATCTTTTTTGTAAAAAATTCATCCAACATATTAATTCCTTTAATACTAAAAATACAACTTACCATAATATTCTTAGAGACCTTAAAGCATGCAAAATATTTCTCAAAAATCATCCGGATATAGTGGTCACTAAAGCGGATAAAGGCAACATCACTGTTATCATAGATAAACAAGACTATATAAATAAAATATCTGAATTATTACTTGACACTAATACTTACAAAATTACCAATAACGATCCAACTGACTACATAAACCGCACGTGCCATAAATTTTTAGACAAACTTACAACAAACAAACAACTAACAAAAGAGATAACTTCTGACCTGAAAAATTTACACCCATATTTTCCCAGACTTTATGGCCTTCCCAAAGTCCACAAAAATAATTTACCTTTTAGACCAATAGTTTCCGACATTAATACTCCCCTATATAAACTCTCAAAATACATAAGTAACATTTTAACTACAATAACAAAACAATCACCACACTACATAAAAAATTCTTATGAACTCGTTACTGACTTAAAACACAAGATAAATTATATACCAGACAACTACAAACTAATTAGCTTAGACGTAGTCTCACTTTTTACTAATGTACCCCTAGACCTTATTTTAGACGCAATAACAATCCGATGGAATGAAATTTCCCCGTTGACTTCTTTATCTTTACACTGGTTCAGGGAAACTGTCAAGTTCATTGTCTCTAACACTTATTTTGAATTCAATGGCTCTTTCTATTATCAAATTTTTGGGGCGCCAATGGGGTCCCCAGCAAGTCCATCTCTAGCAGAAATATCCTTACAACTCCTTGAAAATACAATTTTTAAAAATTACAATAAACATATTTTTTATTACCGTTATGTAGAAGACATTATCACTTGTATCCCTAGTGATGATGTCACTATGATAATTGATCAATTTAATAACGTCAATAAAAAATTAAAATTTACAGTGGAATTGGAGACAATGAACTCGATAAGTTTCTTAGACATAAAACTTATACGTACTACAGATAACAAACTAATAACAAATTGGTATCAAAAACCAACTAATTCCGGACGCTACCTTAATTACTTTTCTTATCATCCACTCAAAATGAAAATAGGTACTATAATAAATCTAACGGACCACGCAATACTTCTATCGGACAAAACATTTTGGGACAACAACATCAAATTAATTACAAAAATTTTAACAGATAACTCTTATCCCCTAAAAATTATAAATTCCGTAACTAGTAACAGACGAACGTACCTTTTGAATAAAATGGACAATTGCACAGTACCTAACGATTTACCTGACTCAGAAACTCATTCTGGTGTAATATGTTTGCCATACATTAAAGAATTGTATGTTCCTTGGAAAAAACTTGTTTATAAATCTGGACTTCGACTTGTAACCAATTTTAGTACAACTACTAGCACTATTTTTACAAAAACAAAAACCCCATTTAATATCGAACGACTCAGAAATCTCGTCTATCAAATAAATTGTTTAGACTGTAATTTAATTTACATAGGAGAAACTAGCCAGAACCTCAATAAACGGTTACAACAACATAAAAACAATTCAAAAAACCCCAAACAATTCAAAACTGTTCTTGCAGACCATATATACACTTTAAAACACAATATGGACTTTTCTAATCCGACTATACTACAATTTGAACAAAATTTATTTAAACGAAGAATTATAGAGGGATCTTTTTTTAACTATTTATAACAATAAGACAATAAATAAACGGAATGAACTCAACACGCTGTGCGACACAAATCTCTTCTATTTAGATAACATTTCCAAATTTCTTACAAAACAATAAAAGCGTTCGCGCAAAGGTTTTACAATTCGTTCCACACATGTGCAGAATCTTGGTAAAAATATTTTTTAAAAAATGACTTTCTCCATTACATCTTCAACCAGTCTACGAATAACACACTATTCATTTGTGATTTTTTCAAATCAGTATTTTGTGAAAATATTGTGTAATTTCAAGTTAATGTTTATAATACATAGTGTAGTGCATTACCATATCCTAATACCATGGATTATTAAAATTTTCCAATTTAACACTAAGATCAACTAATTGTAAATACTAATTACTATTTTATTTTTTTCTTTTCACTCCAATTCAATTGTTTTAGTTTTTAATTAACTTCCCGTAGGGTAAGTTATAGTAATCGTCCAAAAATCGAAATCAAAAATTTTTACATTTCTCGACGTTTTGAAGGTTTCTGAACATTTTGGCATACTTCAGAAAAAATGGATGTGTGTGTGTGTGTGTGTGTGTGTGTGTGTTTTGTATGTCCGCTTTTTTTCGTCCACGTTTTCGGGCGCACGGATCAACCGATTTGAATGGTTTAAAAAACATTCGATTCCTATTGATAGGGAGATGTGCTGATTAGTTTTTGGCAAAGGCAGGTCCAGCCGTTACGGAGATATGGAGCAAAGAGTGCAAAAAATAGAAAGCGAGTTTTTGAGAGAACGGATCAACCGATTTGAATGGTTTGAAAAACATTCGATTCCTATTGATAGGGAGATGTGCTGATTAGTTTTTGGCAAAGGTAGGCCCATAGGTTTCGGAGATACAGAGCTAAATTTAAAATAAATGGCTGTTTTTGAGAGAACTAAGCGTCCGATTTAAATGATTCAAAGAACTTTCTGCTTTTTTCAACAAAATAATTGATTTTGGAAAAAAAAATTTTTTTGTTTCTAATTTTTTTTCAAAAATTTTTTTTTGTAATTTTGGATTAAAATTCAAAAAATCACCCAAGCTAAGCACAGTCTAAGCGCCACTCTGGTACAAATGTTTACCCAAGTGCGTTTAGACTGTTTGTGTACTGGAGCACTTTTCCAATTTTGTGAAAATTATTGAAAAATGTGAAAATGCCGCCAAGCTGAGCACAGTATAAGTGAAAATGTCGCACAGAATTATTTGCAAATGCGTTCAGACTGTGACTATGCGGGAGCACTTTTTCAATTTTGTGGAAATTTGGAGATGATAAATTGATTTATTTATAATTAACTTTCCGTAGGGTAAGTTATAGTAATCGCACAAAAATCGAAAATGAAAATTTTTATATATCTTCACGTTTCAGAGGTTGGAGAAAATTGATGTATGTGTGTGTGTGTGTGCGTGCATGTGTGTGTGTTCGGATACAAATTTTCGTCGACGATTTCGGGAACGCGGATGAAGCAATTTGAATAATTCAAAAAACATTCTAGCCGTTCCGAAGATATGGGGCAAAAAGGGCCAAAAACGGTAACTCAGTTTTTAAGAGAACGGAGCGTCCGATTTGTATAGTTCAAAAAACATTTTACTTGTATTAACAAGATGAAGATTTGATCAAATTTTCATGAAGATAGGTCTAGCGGTTTCGGAGATCTAGTAAAAAAAACTAAAAAAAAATAACATTTGGCGGTCAACAATAATCATTAGACATTAGACATATGCATATCAAATTATCAGATATTTTATTGAGATTTTAACAATGAGTATAAGTTTTGTTTACATTCCTATGGGTTCCGTACCATTGTTTTTCCGTTAGACAGCGACGCGGCGCTTACGCGCTTTATATTTTGTCTCTATGCAGTTAAAGCAGTATGATTGCTTTGAAAAAAAGTTCAGATCTTCCAAAATATATCAAAATAAAGATAACATTTTTTCCAAAAAAAAATTTTTATAAAAAAAATTGTTTAAAAATTTTTTTTCAAAAAAAAATTTTTTTTCAAAAAAAAAGTAATTTTTTGTCCAATTTAAAATTTCTAAAAAATCTTATTTTTTCGAAGTAAAATTTTTTCAAAAATGTTAATCGTTTTTAAAAAAATAATAATTTTTGGCACGGGAAGTTCCAGCAATTTGCCTTAAGGCACGATGCCTTAATTGCCATAAGACAGAATTCCACTTACAGCTAGTTTGAAATCTATTTGGTAGTATGAGCTTAAATGTAGACGAAAAGTTTTACACTTTTTCCAAATTACAAAAAACGGCTCGGCAGATTGTCAAATTGCCTTAAGGCACGATGCCATACACCCCACTAGTTTATATTTTAACAAACGTCAAAAAACTACATATTTTCTCAAACCTTGATGAATTTTGGAAGTTAAACGACTTGTCTTAAGGCCGTAATATATTTCAGTAAGTTTTATAAGACCATGATATATATCACTAAAAAAAATCCATAAATATCGGCTTAATTTTTTTGTCAACAGATAATTACAAGAAAACGGCTCGGTAGATTTTTACCTAAAACCAATCAGTATTATTCCCAATTAATATCCTTCGAACAGTTTTTGTTTTTTTTTTAAATCGATTAGGTACAATGAGCTTAAATGTGGACGAAAAGTTTAACACTTTTTTCAAATTACAAATTACAAATTATTATTATTATTTTGTGAGACGACTCGGCAGATCGTCTCACAAAACTGAAAAACTATAGTCCTCATTGAGACACATCAAATGGCTTTTAAATTTCTGAAAACGGTTCTGGCGTTTTTGAGAAAACGTGGATCAAAGTTCTAATTTTGACAAATGCTAAAAGAACGATACTAATTTTTGAAAACTTCGAAGAATTTTTAAAATTAAACGACTTGTTGTAGGTCCGTAATATTTTAGTATGATCTACAAGACTATGATATCTACCGTCAAAAAAAAATCGAAAAATTCGGCGATTTTTTTTTAACTTTATTACAAGAAAACGGCCCGGCCGATGTTCACCAAAAACTAATCAGCACGATTCCCAACCAATAACTATCAAACGGTTTTTGAATTTTCAAAATCGATTCAGAATTGCGGGCTAAAATGTGGACGAAATTTTTTTCACTTTTCTGCGACTTACCGAAAAACGTCCCGGCCGATCGTAGCACAAAACTCAGAAACGCTACATTGATACATTGAATGACTTTTAAATTTTTGAAATCGGTCCAGCCGTTTTTGAGAAAACGTTGATTTACGGTGAAAAATCTGTTCACACACATACATACTTTTTCCAAATTTGCTCTCATTCGATTCAGAATGGTTTGAAACGTCGAGAAAACATAAAATTAGTGATTCGGATTTTTTGATGAAAACATAAACTTCTTCTTTGGGAAGTACTTTTGGGAACTATTCGTTTCCTAACATTTCAATTGCAAACCATCAAATCAACCACGTCTACTGTGTAAATTTTTATTCAATTTCAACATCAGGCATTTGTCTTTAAGGGGTTACACCACGGTAGCAGTCAAAAAAAAAATACGTATGTTTTTGCCATTTTTTTTTCGGGCGGAAGGAAAAGTAATAAAATCATGATATTCATCAGCGAGCCGCGTCAAATTGGAGACGCTCCGCTATGATAGGCACTTAAAAATTAATGTAATTTTAAATATACTGTAAAAAATTCGAATGAAAAAAATCTAATTGTTGTAGTTATTTTGCGTGCCGCGTTGTAAAATCGTGTTTCGAGAAAAACGCGTTTAAAGTTTTGAAATAAATTACAGATAAGAAATTATAAAAAATTGACAGTTTAATTTTTTTACTATTAATCTGATATCCCAGCAACATACAGATGCTTTTTTATTTTCATTTTTTTTTTCTTATTTCCTTCAATTGATGATTCTATATCAGAGCCTACTTTTGGCGCTTCCGTCAAAGGCATTTCGGAATGCAATATCAGCCGCAATATAGTCAACCTTTATAGGTGTTGACTCTGCACTGATCATCTATTGGTTAAAAATGCTTTTACAGTTTATTTATGCAACATAAATGTTTAATTATAACATATATTAGTATATTCAAGATGTACACATGTTGTAATTTTGCTTTATAATGTTTTTTGTTAATGTATTTTAGCGGTGTCAATTCGGAGCAGCCCAATGCACATGGGTAAAAGCTTATAATTACAAGTAAAAAAAGAAAGTTTTAGGTATGAAATATTTTTTCTCATATTCTAAAAGGTTCAAAGTTTATTTTAAGTTATTTTAAGCCTAAATTTTCTTTTTGTTTTTTGAAAAATCTACAGTGGTTGTAACCCATTAAGGTGGTAAGTTAAGCTGTGTAAATTATGTGGATCGTGCATTTGAGGTTAAATTCGCTACTCTGTCCATAGTTACAATGCCTAGAGGACGATGTGCGAACATCGGCCGCCGCACAAGACATGCAAGCCAGCAACAAGTCTAGAACTTAAGCGAAGAAAGACGAAATATAATAAGAGAAAATGCCTGACTGAGACAACGCGTGAGCACACGAAGATCATTGGCATCATACCATCGCTTGGCATTCCAACATGATCCCACTGCGAACTACAGTGATAATGAAAATTTTGATATTGGACCAATGAATTACTTAGAGAAGTTCAACTAAGTAACACTTCATTTTTGTAATCGATATAACTTCATTACTGTTGTGAAATAAAATAAAATTTTTCCTTTTCAAATATAAAACAAAAAAAAATCTTCATCTTTTAATCACCAAACGAAATGTTACATAAAATGAAACCATCTAGTGGTGAAACGGAATTTGCCGGGTATGCATCACGAGTGTTACCATATTACTAGTAAACATTATTCAAAATTGTTATATGATGTATTTATTTTTACTTGACTTAAAATTGCTACTTTGTACAGTAGCAAATAATTTTTACTTCAATCGCGTGTGATCCTCATGCGCACTCTTTTTTTGCATTTTTTTGCAGCTGATTATGAAGTATTGCTCTTTTTGGAAAATATTGCTGTGCTGTTTCTGCCGCGACCTCTGTTTTTAACTTCCCGTAGGGCAAGTTATAGTAATCGCAAAAAAATCGAAAATGAAAATTTTTGCATATCTCGACGTTTCAAAGGTTTCTGAATATTTTGGCATACCTTAGAAAAAATGGATGTATGTGTGTGTGTGTGTGTGTGTGCGTGTGTGTATGTATGTGCGGATACAAATTTTCGTCGACGATTTCGGGAACATCGATCAACCGATTTGAATAATTCAAAAAACATTCGATTCGTATTGATAAGGAGACGTGCTGATTAGTTTTTGGCGAAGGCAGGTCTAGCCGTTCCGAAAATACGGGGCAAAAAGTGCCGAAAACGGTAACTGAATCTGAACTTTTTTTCAAAGCAATCGTACTGCTTTAACTGCATAGAGACAAAATATAAAGTGCGTAAGCGCCTCGTCGCTGTCTAACGGGTAAACATTGGTACGGAACCCATAGGAATGTAAACAAAATTTATACTTATTGTTAAAATCTCTATAAAATATCTGATAATTTGATGTGCATATATCTAATAATCATTTTTGACCGCCAAATGGCATGCGGTTTGATATTTCGTCTTTATGCAGTTAAAGCAGTACGATTGCTTTGAAAAAAAGTTTAGATCTTTCAAAATATGTCAAAATAAAGAAAACATTTTTTTTTCAAAAAAAAAAATTAAAAAAAAATTATTTTTTTCAAAAAAAAGTAATTTTTTGTCTAATTGTTTGTCAAAAATCTTATTTTTTCGAAGTAAATTTTTTTCAAAAGTGTTAATCGTTTTTAAAAAAATAATAATTTTTGGTACGGGAAGTTCCAGCAATTTGCCTTAAGGCACGATGCCTTAATTGCCTTAAGACAGAATTCCACTTACAGCTAGTTTTATTTTTAGTTTCCACTGAATGAAGGCTAGGATTATAGCCGAAACGTATGGATTTAAAATAAATTGTTGAAAGAAATTCATGTTTTTTATTGATGTTATGCCCGATTATTAGACTTTGTTAATATATATATATATATATATATATATATATATATATATATATATATATATACTCATATATACAAATGTATACCCACAGTACAAAACATCACATATACAAATACCTATATACCCACACATTCACATACATATATAAATACACATATATACATATACATATATTCACATATATATATATATATATATATATATATCCCGTCGGGAGAAGCCAAACTCCTACCGGGCGCGTCTCCAGGGGGCGGATGGGGAGATTCCTGACCGATCGTAAGATCGGCGGATTGGGGCGAAATAAAATAGCCCTCGCGGACCAAATTTGGCATCGGAGCTGAGGAATAACAGCCATCGTCCGTGTATCGCTGAAAAAATAAAAAAAAACTACCCTTATGGCTAGAAGGGTTGGTCACAACATCTGACCTAGGGTCACGTACGAAAGCGGATGAGGGGACACTGCTCGAAAGAGATGTGTCCACGGAATCAACGTGCCGCACCCACGGGAGCAAGAGTATGCCAACGAAGGAAGAAGGTGCAAGGCCGGAGCGGATGTTTTTTTTCCGCTCCCATGGTAACAAGCTCTTACAGCAATGGAGGTAGCTTTAAGGGTGACCACCACTACTCTTCCCGAGGCACCGCGTTCGGAGACGACCTTTTGCTCTGGAGGACTATTTAAATAGCATGGATAACTAAGAAAACCCAAAAAAACAAGAGACAAGTGACGTATTTATGGACGTCGAGCAGGATGCGGCCAAAGCCGCTATGGTAAAAGGAGGCAAGAAGGTTCCTGGTACTCTTCACCGAGACAGAGTAAACTCTGCACCATCTACTAGACCGATGAACACCGATGGAGAGATTTGGCTCTAAAATTGACGAGCTAGCGGAGTATGTCAAAGATAGGAAAAATGTTCACGGCAGAATAAAGGAGCTAATCAGGTCGATTGATACAGCATATAGCTTGGCATTGAAAGAATATATGGCAGCCCTCAAAGCTGCCAAAATGAGAGTGAAAACTACATAGACCTCTCTCGAGACAACTATTCAGCCGGGTGTAACTCAAACACCAACCCCTAAGACCCAAGAACAAAGCACAAACAAAAGGCTGCTATCGTCACTTAGCCCCGCTTCTGACGCGGAAACATATCCGCCCAAAAAATCGGCTGTAGAAAATAACTGGACGGAGGTGGCTCGACGAAGTTCGAAAAAGAAAGGGGCACGGAATCCGAAAGTAACCTTGAAGGAAACCGAGAAACCGGAAACCGAAAAAATCGAATCAAATGATAGTGCTAAGCACAGAAACAGCCATCATAGGAAAACTCGAAGGAAACATAGAACCAAGGCTGTTTTGGTTCAACCAGCTGAAGGACGAACGTACGCTGATATCCTTAAGAAGATCAAGGAAAAAGTGAACCCGACAGAGATTGGCGTGGATATAAAGTCCATCAAACAGACAAGATATGAAGGCGTATTACTGGAAATGAGTCCCAAGTCCGAAGATAGAGCAGCCTTTGCAAACGCGATAAGGGAAGCCTTTGCAGACGCGATAAGGGCAGCAACTTAAAACATAGGAACGATGAAAACACTGACGCCGCTGATGACGATAGAGATTGTTGACCTTGATGGTGTCTCTACCGAAAACGATGTACGCAACGCACTCAGTCGGGACTTTACGACAAAACTGAAAATTCGACGAGTGAACTTGATCAAAGTAACATCAAGAGGACAACGAGCGGCCTTTTGTGAGATAGATGAGGCTAATGCAATCAAAGCCCTAAATAGGGCTCTCATAAGGATTAGGTGGGTTAACTGTCGCATTCGCCCAGTTGTTAAAGTGGCCCGCTACTTTAGATGCCTCGGTTTCGGACACCAAACGCATAAATGCGGGAGGCCAGACAGAAGCAAGTATTGCAACAAATGCGGCGGGGAAAATCACAAGTCTGTTGATTGTACGGAAAAGCCAAAATGCTTTCTATGTACAGTAGACAAAGAAGACCGGAACAGCGTGAGCCATGTCGCCGGACCCGGTACCTGTAAGACATTCCGTGTAGCACTTGCCGAAGCCACGAGAGAACAGAAATGACGCGATTTCTACAAGGTAACCTAAATAGATGTGCCTTGGCGCAGAACCTACTGCGCCAACGTATCTTTGAAGATAAGATCGATATCTACCTTATCTGCGAGCAATATATAAACATGCAGGATAAATCATGGTTCGTAGATAAATCTGGCACGGCAGCAATATGGATCACAAACTCGAAGAAGATCACCGGCAATGACAACGGGAGCGGCGAGAATTTTGTCTGGATCAAGACTCCCACGACCTACTGTGTGAGCGTCTACCTTTCACCAAATGAGGGAATTAGCGTATTTCGCCAGAAAATGGCAAGCATAGAAGACACTCTCGGCAAATTCGACGGAGAAGTCATTGTAGCTGGTGATTTCAACGCAAAATCGGCTGAATGGGGCGCCGAAGACTCGGACACCAGAGGAAATGACGTGGCAGACTTTGCTGCAAGATTGGACCTTACTGTGCTAAATACTGGGAGTATTACAACTTTTAGAAGACCAGGATATCAGTAATCTATCCTCGACATTACGTTGGTCACTCCAAGGATAGCGAATATGATTGGAGACTGAACTGTATCTGAAGAGTATAGTGGCAATGATCATCAACATGTGACATTCAGTATTGGATCTGGTCCGACCCCACCATGCAACTTTTACAAACGGAGGTGGAATGCTAAGAAGCTTGACCCTGAAAAGTTGCGAACAGCTCTCGAGCATCTACTCTTCAAGTTGATCCAACACTAAGTACCCGCAGAGAGACAGAAGAAACAGTCCTTAGAACTATGAATGCCATTATCACTTCATGTAACGCCTCTATGCCACGACCAAAAAATCAGGGTGTACACAGTCCAGCATATTAGTGGTCATCAAAGATAGCAGAACTACGGAAAAGATGCCACGCACTACGTCGCCGCGCCACAAGAGCTGCAAAACTCTCCCCCTACCAAGATTTGTATACAAACGAGTACAAACAGGCAAAAAAGACCCTAAACAAAGCTATAAAATCAGCTTAATCCGGACTGTGGAAGGAGATTTGCAATGACCTTGACAAAGATCTCTGGGGCAAAGCCTATCAAATTGTTACAAAACGACTTGGTAGAGCTTTACCAGAGGCACCGAAATCTCCTGCTCTGATGAATTGTATCGTAGCGGAACTATTCCCTAAACATCATCCACGGAAAAGAAGACAATACGTGGAAAACAGTGAAACTACACCCTTCACTGTCAAGGAACTCCAAGATGCGGCAAAAACCATAAAGACTGGCAAAGCACCAGGCCCTGGTGGCATCCCAGCCTCAGTGATCAAGACTGTAGCCTTGGAATTTCCGTATATTCTTCTGAACGCCTACAATGCCTGTCTGGCGACCGGCACCTTTCCTACGGTATGGAAGCGGCAAATATTGGTCCTAATAGACAAAGGTAAGGGATCCCTTATAACACCGACGTCGTTTCTACCACTCTGCATGTTAGACATTGCCAGCAAACTGCTTGAAAAACTTATTCAATGCACACTGCGCAACGACATTGAATGCGCCGGAGGCTTTGCCAAGAACCAACAGGGGTTTCAAGAAGGATGATAGACGATCGGCGCTATTCGGAAGGTAACGGAAACAGCAAGAGAAGCTCGTAAAGTGTGTCTCCTTCTCACATTCGACGTTAAAAACGCCGTTAACAGTGCCAATTGGGAGGATATTTTACACGCATTTACATTGTGTCAAAAATTCATATGTTTGTCATTGGATACGAAATATTTACTCAAGTCAATGGAGAGTTTTGGGTCTGAATATTTTTAATGTGTTCCAATTTGCATGGAATTTTGGAATTAGGTTCATCTTACTCTCAAGTTTAAAAGTAAAAATAATTTATACTCCTTTGCCACTTCCCTCGTGGATGACGTCCCTTTTTAGTGATGCAATTGTATGTCTTTCAAAATAACATCGGATATCGATAAAATAACTAATAAAGAAGAGAAAAATGTTTAATAATGTTTTTCAAAAAAAGCAGTTACTTTTCAAGTTACTGGCTACTGAAAATTTTGACGAAAATCATCTAATGAACAAAATTATATCGATTAAAATCTTAATAAATCGGTGTTCTATAAAGTGCTCTAGGAACAATATTAAGCTAGATATAAAAATGGGGTTTTATAGTACTCAAAATAAGCTTGAAAATGAGTATGTCTGCGTATAAAATGAGTTAGCTATCATGCAGATAAAGGACGCATACAATGTTTTTTTTTTCATTTAAATCAAATAGTTTATGAGTGCCATTTCCACCAAAATTAAAAATAATCGTATTCCCTCTAGAATTGACTTGGTTTACGAGATCTTGATGGATTCTAGAAAATACAACTTTAGTACAAACGATTTCCAAAAAGCTCATGATTTCATGAAAAAAAATCTATTTAAAAAAACAACCAATTTCTTATTATTATATCTCTGAAAGAATAAAAGATACGTATAAAGGTATATAGATAAAAATTCAAGGTCTTTTTTTTACTAATTATTGCTTTGGTAAAATTTATGATAGAGAAAGTTGTAGCTCATTTAATTACCTTTAAAATAGTGTATTACAAGTTCAGATAAAATCAGAATTGAAAGAGTGATAATCCAATAAATGCGGTGGGTGGTGACGGAGTGCAAATTGTTTTCACTTCTGAACTTAAGATAAATATTAGCCTATTTCCGACACACGTTTTTTTCCTCTCCATTTACTGAAATGATTTTGTTGATCGTAGGTTGAATAGAGCACATGTGAACAGTATTTGACAAATTAATTCACTTCAAATATGAACTTAAGTAATAATGTATATTAATTTATTGGTGAGAAAAATGTAATTTAGATATTAAAATTACTAAAAGCCAATTAAAATATGGTACGAATATATAAAAATTATAAGCCACATTATTGAAGCCCATTATTTTGGGAAGAAAAATCCAATGTGATATTGTACCTTCACCGGGAATGCTATATATTAATTCTTTCTGAATTTGTTATAGCCTTCCCACACGTGTATCTTATGCTATGACCATAAATCACAAAGGCAGGCAATAATTTTTTGTGTGATACATTTGGAACATCAATTTTTAGTCGTGAATAAACAAAAAAGCATTCATTTATACATATTCATTTATACATCCACGTCAACAGGTATAACTAAAAAATTGTATATAATAAATAAATACGAAACAAATTTGTACTATAAATTGCAGTGTTCAATTTTTAATATTCAATTTTATTGAACATATTTTAATATTTGTTAAAAGGAATCATCATTTGAAGCAGATCTACATTTAAAATCACTCATACATTGGTGTAAATAGTAATTCGAAAAATAATTATTATTTTTAAGTGAACGGTGAATATTAGTATAAGCTATTGAAAAAACGTAGATGTGGGTACAGGACAACGTCTGTCGGGTCATCTTCGTGAAGTTTATAGCAAAGAAAATTGAAGAAAAATTTCAGCAGAAAAGCGGAAAACATTTTTTCTTTTTTCATATACAGCGTCATCTCTAATATTTAGCATGTATTACAAACCAATTTTTTAAGTAGATGATGCCGGTAGATACATCGTTTGACAGCTACTCATTTCCTTTTCAAATATGAAACAAAAAAATTCTTCATCTTTCTCATGACACCATCTGGTGGCGAAACGGAGTTCGCTGGGTTTGCTAGTATATATATATATATATATATATATATATATATATATATATATATATATATATGTCTGTCATTTGAATATAACGGCCAAGAGTGTCTATCCTGACGTGTATGTGCTCTATGGTGTGTCATATGTAGAGTGTCTGATCCCTTACGGAACAGAAGTATGTATCTGTGTGTGAGTCGGTGTCTGGCGGTAACTTGGGTGTTGAACAGTTCGGCGTTGTGTTAATTTTGGTGGATAATTAAATGTATTTGTATGAAGTAAAAGGCGTTTTATTAATTAATTAATGCTAGAATAAAGCTAGCTTAAAATATATATATATATATTAGTGATGTGCCGACTCGAAAATTTCCTGATTGGAGTGATTCGAATCAAGTTCATATATAAACAATTATAATTTAAGAGAAGAAATAACATCATTTTAATAATTTTATAAGTAAAATAATTAATTTAGTAAGCAATTAATTCCAAAAAGTGCAGAGATAATACATTTATATTATATATATAATAATAAACTAGCTACAAATATAACTAATATTTCAAGTGAATTTACAGTAAAATATAATCAAACACTTCTCTATCACTAAAGCATATAAAACAATATTCTTAATCTTTGATTGTTTAGATCTAATCTAAACAGGGGGCTGAATCTAACGTCTTACGAATGACTTAAAATTCAATCCACTACTGTAAAGATTGACATTATTTCATTTGTGTGAATTTGCCATTACTTGCATAATTAAAATATGCTAATTTTGTATGTGTATAAAACTCGTTGTGTAGTTTATTTTGATAATAATTAAAATCTAAATCGCGTATTTATTATCTAAATGAGTTTTTGATATTTCATGAACAAATTTGCTCTCAGCGCTTAGTCAAAAATAAACAAACACTCAAGACCCATACACACTGCATCTCGATAAGTCGATACGCTAAAACACGGACACATGTTTCGAACTCAAGTCGGGATAAGTCGGTTTGAGTCATAGGAACTCGAATCAATTCATATCGACTTGAAGTCGGGATAAGTCGGTTTGAGTCATAGGAACTCGAATCAATTCATATCGACTTGAAGTCGGGATAAGTCGGTTTGAGTCATAGGAACTCGAATCAATTCATATCGACTTGAAGTCGGGATGAGTCGGTTTGAGTCACGTGAACTCGGATGAATTCATATCGACTTGAATGCGGTTAAAGTCATATAAATTCGAGTCGGGTGATACATTTAAGCGTATTAAAGCCGGGTGATTCGCATGATTTAATTCAAGATTTATTTTTTATATTTATTATTATTATTTTTGATATTTATTATTATTATTTTTTATATTTATTATTATTTTTTATATTTATTATTATTATTATTTATATTATTATAATATTGAATTAAATTAAAACATTTTTTTTATATTTATGAAAATTTGTGTTCACACATGTTTTATCACAGTAAATATTTTGCGGCTTGATACGAGTTGATTCGAATCAAGTAAAATCTGATTCGAATCTAGTTGA
This sequence comes from Ctenocephalides felis, assembly GCF_003426905.1. Lineage (NCBI taxonomy): Eukaryota > Metazoa > Arthropoda > Insecta > Siphonaptera > Pulicidae > Ctenocephalides > Ctenocephalides felis. Next base: position 50,407,918 of record NW_020537646.1, read on the forward strand.
TTCGAATGATTCGAATCACTTGATTCGACTTCGCACATCACTAATATATATATATATATATATATATATATATATATATATTAAAACTAAGAAAAATTAAAACTAAATAAATAATATATAAGAAATTTCATAGAAAAACAATAATAATAATAATAATAATAATAATTAAACACTTATAATTTTGTATCCTAATATAGCATATGAAACCATTATTAATCCATGGTATGAGTATGTGCACATTGATAAAATATATATTTTTTAACATCACAAATGGTAAAACACACTAATAACCATGATAACTTAACAAGTTGTCGAAACTATGTATTTACTCTTCGGAGTTTAAGATAGAAATGTCAGATTTTTTTAAAGCAGTTTTTAGCATGTGTTAAAATTTTACGGAAAATTTAAAAAGCGATGGGATCTTGTCATTTTTTAAGAAATTTTGACACGCTATTAAGAAACCATGTGTTTGTTTCGTTCAGGTCCGTATTGTCGAAGCGTTTGTTTATGACCTTGTCGTTATGCAATTGCAAAAACAACCCCTCAGCGAATCTTTTTTTAATTACGTTCTCTTCAAAATGTAAAATTTTAGGGTTGAAAAAATCTATATTATGGTTTAAATTTTTAATATGCTCGGTTAACATCGTCTTAAATTGCTTCGGATTTTTGAGTTATTTTTATGTTAATGAAGGCGTTTACTCAGGTTTTGGCTAGTTTCTCCGATATAAAAGAGTTCGCAATTAGAGCAATTAATCTGATATACCAAGTTCCTGAGGCGGTAAGAATTAAACTTAGATTTAATTTGTGTAAAAATTGAACTAAGGGTTGTATCACAATTACACACCAACCAAATGCCACATTGTTGAAACATTTTTTTCCACGAAAAATATAAATCTTTTACGTACGGAAGGCAAATGACACTAATATATGACTCCAAGCCTAAGCGGTTTTTATGGTCGATGAAGTTTTGTTTGTTGAAAATGTAACTGCGTCTGTTATTTATGACTGAGTTAATTATGTTTGTAGGATAAGAGTTATTTTTTAGTGTGCTTATTAACAGGTCAATGTTGGTGTACCAGAAATTTTTATCAGATAGTAGTATGGCGTGGTCCGTTAAATTTATTATCGTTGCTATTTTCATTTTAAGAGGGTGATATGAGTGCTAATTTATGTATCGTCCGGAGCTAGTTGGTTTCTGGTACCAGTTAGTAATTAGTCTGTGGTCATTTGTACGTATTAGAAAGCTAATCGAATTCATTGTCTCTAATTCCACAGTAAACTGTACTACTGTTCCGGAATACAAGTAATAATATCGTCTACATAGCGGAAATAAAAAATTGTTTATTATAATTTTTAAATATTTTGTTTTTAACTAGTTGCAAGGAAATTTCTACTAATGAGGGAGATGCGTATGATCCCATTGGAGTGCCAAAAATTTGGTAATAAAAGGATCCATTAAATTCAAAATAGGTGTTAGAGACAATGAATTTGATGACTTCTCTAAACCAATGTAGGGATAATCGTTTTTCTATGAAATTTCTTACATATTATTTATTTTTAATTTTTAGTTCATTTCATTACCACTGAATGATGGCTAAGATGCTAGCCGAAACGTATGGATTTTAAATAAATAAACTTTTAAAAAAAAATCATACTATTTTTATTGATGTTACGTCCGAATTTTAAACTCAAATTAAACATATATATGAACATAAAATTCAAGACTATTCAATATATATATATATATATATATATATATATATATATATATATATATATATATATATATATCTTGATAGTTTTTTCGACGTTGAAACATATTTCAAAGTAACTAGCAGCCCATTCGTCGAAATAAAAAAGGTATAAAGTATAAAAACTTTTATTTATACGTTTCGACACAAGATGCGTGTCATCATTCAGCAACTACAACAATTTGAAAATTTTATTAACTAATATAAACAACAATAAAAATTAATTATAGCATAGAGAAACATTATACACACCACAGGACAAAAACACTCAACAAAAATTTATTTTAAAAAATTAAACTTAATAACATATTAGAGAAAAAAACATTTTTTAGAAAAAATTATGAATAACTAAAAGATTTGAAAACTAATTTGACTAAAAGTTATGAAATACATCATTGTGAAGCTAGAAGCACGCCCATACCGAGCATCGAGACTCGACTGAATTATTTCAATAGGCGTATTGATAGGAATGGGAGGGGACGCATCAAGGACAAATTCTACGAGGCACGAAAACGCATCGAACACAGAGGTTGAACTGGGATTGATCAAAAGGAAAAAGCAAACCAAGTAAAAGTTAGAACAAAAAAAACAAAATTGTAAAAAAATTAATATAAAAGAAATAAGCAAATTAATTTTTTGTTTTTTTAATAAAATCAATAACTATCTGGTAACTATCATGTAAAAGGTGGGATGAATTGCGTTTGTTAACACAAGAGGAGGAATTTAATGAAATAAAGGATTCAGCAAATTTTCTAAGGTCACTATTTTTTTCGATATAAAGAATAACAGGATGTGAAGTGTTAAAAGTGTGATTGAGATTGAGCATATGATCTGAAAACATCGTTTTGACGATTTTGACGGTTTAAGACGATTTTAAATTTCATTTTTGTTAACACGTACTTTTGTTTTGATGATCAATTTTATTCGCAGATTTTTGTTTTACCCATGGGGTCTAGTATTAGCCCCCCTGTGGCTGATTTAACACTACAAATTTTAGAAAATTTTGTTTTATCTAATCTTTCTGTTCCACCTCACCTTTATTATAGATATGTTGATGACGTTCTGTTGTGCCTTGATGATTCTCAGATTGTAGACACATTAGACTCTTTTAATTCTTTTAACAAACATTTGCAGTTCACCTGTGAGATTGAGTCAGATGACTCTATTAGTTTTTTAGACCTAAGAATTACAAAAAATAAAGTTAACAATTCTGTCCTGACTGATTGGTATCAGAAACCAACGTGGTCAGGAAGATATTTAAATTATTTGTCTTTTCATTCGCGTTCCATTAAAATTTCTGTCATTATCTCTCTTATAGACAGAGCTATTTTACTAAGTAACAGTATGTTTTGGGAAAAAAATTCGACCCTTATTTGTTCCGTTCTCAAAGACAATAGTTACCCTTCGCACTTGGTCAACAACATCATTAATAATAGATTAATTTATTTACAAATGAATTCTAATAATTCATTTTCACCTTCCTGTTCAAATTCAATAGCTTCCTCTTCCGCCCAATACAAAGGAACTATCTGTTTGCCTTTTTTAAGCAATTTTTCGTATTTTTTAAAAAAGTTATTTTCTTCAGAAGGTTTCCGATTAGTTTTTAGTTTAGATAATACTTTTAATTGTCTTTTTTCGATTCTTAAGTCTGGAACCCCGTCTGATAGGGTCACCGATTCTGTTTACAGGTTGGATTACAATGATTGCAATATGTGTTACATTGGAGAAAGTTCCCAGTATATTTATAAGAGAGTTAATCAACATATTTATAATTCAAAAAATCCAAACCAATTCAAAACGATGTTTTCAGATCATATGCTCAATCTCAATCACACTTTTAACACTTCACATCCTGTTATTCTTTATATCGAAAAAAATAGTGACCTTAGAAAATTTGCTGAATCCTTTTTTATTTCATTAAATTCCTCCTCTTGTGTTAACAAACGCAATTCATCCCACCTTTTACATGATAGTTACCAGATAGTTATTGATTTTATTAAAAAAACAAAAAATTAATTTGCTTATTTCTTTTATATTAATTTTTTTACAATTTTGTTTTCTTGTTCTAACTTTTACTTGGCTTGCTTTTTCCTTTTGATCAATCCCAGTTCAACCTCTGTGTTCGATGCGTTTTCGTGCCTCGTAGAATTTGTCCTTGATGCGTCCCCTCCCATTCCTATCAATACGCCTATTGAAATAATTCAGTCGAGTCTAGATGCTCGGTATGGGCGTGCTTCTAGCTTCACAATGATGTATTTCATAACTTTTAGTCAAATTAGTTTTCAAATCTTTTAGTTATTCATAATTTTTTCTAAAAAATGTTTTTTCTCTAATATGTTATTAAGTTTAATTTTTTAAAATAAATTTTTGTTGAGTGTTTTTGTCCTGTGGTGTGTATAATGTTTCTCTATGCTATAATTAATTTTTATTGTTGTTTATATTAGTTAATAAAATTTTCAAATTGTTGTAGTTGCTGAATGATGACACGCATCTTGTGTCGAAACGTATAAATAAAAGTTTTTATACTTTATACCTTTTTTATTTCGACGAATGGGCTGCTAGTTACTTTGAAATATATATATTATATATATATATATATATATATATATATATATGCAATTTAGTTGTACCTCTTCGGGTTTAACATGACAAAAATTAGATATTTTGTCCTTAACTTCATTCCCAATAGGCAGCTCAGATCGGCATATTATAAGATCAGGTGATAGTCCCAAACCTCTCAATTCTCTCACACTAGACTGGGTGGGTTTTGTTTTGGATTCTCCAGTCGAACGTGGCTAAAAATTTTTTTATCATTAGTGTAAGTATATAAACTATAACTTATCTAAGTTCAAAAGATGTACCTGTGGGACTAGAGATACATGGGCACAACAAAAATTCTCACGACCAACGCGAAACTGAAACTGTCTAAATGCCTCAACAAAAGGCATACCTTCAATGTCTCCAATTGTACCACCTAACTCAACAATACAAACTTGAGGTTTTTCATTTTCCTTTCTATCTACTGGTTGATGTGCTACTCGTTCAACCCATTCCTGTATAGCATCAGTTATATGTGGAACAACTGTAATTTTTAATGTAAAATAAGCAGATACAGGTATACTGTATACCTACTGTAACATATATGCAAATATAGGTCAATAATTATTACAAATATGGCAAATTTCATAAAAAATAATAAATATGTTTATTACAAGAAACATATGTAAATAAAACCTAATCGCCTCTATAAAGCTAGAATAAATCCATCTCTCAATCTTATCTCATATTTCTAAGAATTACGACATTGTGAAACTAAGTAACTAAGTTAAAATTATTTGTCTCAAGTAAGGGGGCGTCCATTAATCACGTGAGCGAGTTTTTAAGGATTTTTGGACCCCCCCTCCCCCTTGGTGATATTTGGTGATATTTAAAATTACCCCCCCCCCTCCCCCACCAAACATCACGTGTATTTTTAGTTACGTGAAAAAACTAAAAAAAAATATTCGTTTTTGAAAATGTTTGAATTTTTTTTAAAAATCAGTTAAAAAATAAATACACGTGATATATTACCATACCCCTCCCTCCCCCTCGTGATATTTCGTGATTTTTTGTCAAACCCAAAAACCTCACGTGATTAATGGACGCCCCCTAAGTCAACCTTAGAATTTCTGAAATTAAGCAATGTTTAGAAAAACTTTTTCATTTTTACAAAATCCGAAATTCACTTTCGTTATTTTTAAATTCCTATAGGGCAAGTTATAGTAATTGCAAAAAAATCGATGATAAAATCTTTTCTATATCTTCACGTTCCAAAGGTTGGTACGAAGGAAGGTCCATCGGTTTTAGATATGGGTCAAGGTCAACCTTATCCAAATGGCTCGGATTTTGGAGAAAATAAAATATCACATTTTAAAATTGTCTAAAAAATTTTTTACAATTATACATAAAATTGTAACATGAGTCGGAAAGGAGATATCGTTAAAAAAACTGATTTTTGACGCAATTTTGCTGAAAAAAAAATTCATGTAAGTGATTACGATTGAGATATGAATGATATACTCAATATCTATGAACATCCTCTGTGTTAATTATCTGCAGTTTAGCCCAGTCATTTGGTGCAAAAAAGCTGTTACGTTAAGTTTTTTGGAAGTTTCGAAAATAGGTGATTTTATAGATTTTGCCTCCGCCATATGGGAAAAATTGCGTCAAAAATTAGTTTTTTTTAACGATATCTCCTTTTCGACTCATGTTACAATTACACAAAATTAAAGTAGTAAGGCAAACTTCCCGTACTGTAACGAAATGTTCGAGGAATATTGAATGTTTTCAAATAGATTATTATAAATATTGTAACATTGTCTAATATTTATAAGAATTATATAAACTGAATTGAAAGTTGAAGTTATTTGTTTGAAGTATATTAGAACTTTAGTCCAAGATAAGAGATATAAAAAAAATTAAAAAAAAAAATTGAAACATTTTTTTTTCTCCAAAAATCAATTATTTTGTTGAAACGAGCAGAAAGTATCATTTAAATCGGACGTTTAGTTCTCTCAAAAACTACAATTTTTTGCACATTTAGCTCTGTATCTTGGAAATAGCTGGGCCTGCCTTTGCCAAAAACTATTTCCCACAATCATTACTAATTGAATGTTTTTTAGATCATTCAAATCGGATGCTCCGTTCTCGATTTCTATTTTCTGCACTCTGCTCTTTAACTCCGTAACAGATGGTCTTGCTTTTGCCAAAAATTAATCAGCACATCTCCCTATCAATAGGAATCGAATGTTTTTTTTAACCATTCAAATCGATTGATCCGTGCGCCGGAAAACGTGATTGGAAATTTGTATCCATACATACATACACACACACACATCCATTTTTTCTGAGGTATGCCAAAATGTTCAGAAACCTTCAAAACGTCGAGAAATGTAAAAATTTTCAATTTCGATTTTCGGCCCATTACAATAACTTACCCTACGGGAAGTTAATAATACACACGTGTTTAAGACAATTTCAGAATTAAAAAAACAACTAAGCAAAAGAAAAGAAGAGTATTTTCCATTTCGAGCAATTTAAAGCTAATACAAGTTAACAATATTCAATACAAGTTTAAATATTCAATGTATTTTTTTGTTCAATGTTTTTATTTAATCATTATGATCAATGTTAAATATTGAATATTTGAATGGATCGTATTATTTATTTTAATAAATATTAAATATTCAATTGATTTTTATGTTTAATGCAATATGATTTATTATTTCAATAAACTTACACGTGTCGAACTGATAATTTTATCAGTTCGACACGTGTAAGTTCACTATCTAAACTAAACAAAAGACACACTCATAACGCGCAACAAAGATCCATTCATAAAATCGAACAGCTTCATATCAATCGTGATATGTATTTGGCTATTCTCATTAGCTCTCACTGCCTTGAAGGCGAAGGAATTATCAGTGTTCGGGAAGCACGAGACGATTTAGTCTTTCGTTTGAAACTGTAGAACATTTTCAATCTTTACGAAAATACGTGGTGAGTATTTATTTGTAAGAAATTAATCAGTTTTGTGTATTAAATAATATTAAAAAATAACAATATCCCACAGGAAAACATTTTCTCATATCAATAAATTTGATCGACAGAAAATCTGATTTCAGTAAAAAATGTTTTGGAAATCACTGCTCACGATGTATTGAAATATGACACTGCCTCTAGACACATTCAATATAAACAAATACTTAAGGACACTGAATTTAATAAGTGTTTTACAGCAAGCCTTTGTCAATCAGCACGGTATGTATTATTCACAGAGTACACACACACACACACACACATATATATATATATATATATATATATATATATATATATATACGTGTAACGGAAAACATATAATGCTAAATTAAGTTTCATTATTTTAAATTTTAAATTATAACACACTGATGATGAGACAAAGGGGCCGTTCAAGTATTACGTAAGCACTATAGGAGGGCGGGGGGCTTATTGATTTGCTATTTTGCTTATTTTCGGTAAGGAATTTGCTTAGTTTTGCTGACAAAGGGGAGGGGGGGGGTAAATAATTGTAATAAATCTGCTTACGTAATACTTGAACGATCCCAAGCCTAGTCTCGGAACGTTTGTGGAAATTATTATTTAATAAAATAGTGTAGAAAAGAGTGTTGTTTGTTCATATTTCCAAATGAATCTTTAGATAGAGCGCAATTCAATCAAAGTTTTGTATGGAGATAGCATGGAAAAATTTTCAAAAATTTAAAAAATGTTTTTTAGATGTAATTTAGTGAACAAATGAATGAATAAAACTCATTCATTTGTCGCTAAGTTATACCTAACACATTTTTTTTAAATTTTCAAAATTTTTTCCATTCTCTTTCCATACAAACTTTGATTGAATTGCGCTCTATCTAAACGTTAATATTAAGAGCTAAAACTTTCAGAGAATTGTTTTTTATCAATTTGGAACCATTTGAGCCCCTGGGAGCAAGGAAATTCGAAAATGACCATTTTAAGGACCACCCTAATATATATATATATATATATATATATATATATATATATTATATATAAAAATGGAGCTCTCTTTCAAATGTCCAAGTAAAACTCGAAAACGGCTAAACCGATTTGGCCAGTCTTAGTCTTGAAAAATTCGTGCCAATCCAGAAAAAGTCCAAAAGGTGAGAAATTATGTCAAATCCGCGTAGAAACTTTACAATTTTAATTTGAAATTTTTTGTTGAACAAATGGGCGGTGGCTAATACGTGAAATGTCAAACGTTTTTGACAGATGATGTTCGATTATGTTTAATAGGATGTTTTACGTAAATATTATTGAATTATGATTAAATTGTAGCAAGTAGTTTTGTTTGTAGTTTTATTTATATACAAAAACGTTAGTAAACGGGCCGCAAGTGTTACTAGAAACTCAAAATATCAACTTTTTTGAAATGTTAATATGAAAATGCACTTTTTGGCATATTTTTCTCAAACACGGTGCTCTGAAAGATCTCATTTGTATTATTGAAGTAAAACTTCTTTAGCGCGACATGGGTGTAAAAACTTCTTTAGGCGCGACATGGGTGTAAATCCGTACAAATGCAACGAAAACGCCAACGTGAAGTTGAAGCCTACGACGCTAGTTAGCGCAGATGTCGCGAGTATCCACTCCCGTCATGTCATGCGTAAGTCGAACGCTAAACCTCGTAAATCCCCATTACGTTCGTAGTGGATATAATTTTCGATTAGTTAGTGAGGTTTAAAGAATTTTCTATATAAAGTTATAAAAGTGCAGTGAGGGTGTTAAAAATGACTTGTCACGTTCCTGGTTGCGTAGGAAATAAGAAAACAGTGAGATTGCATGGTTTTCCAACATGGAATGACAAGGTATGTGAAATTTAATATTGTGTTTCTTCAATAGGTTATAAATGAAAAAGCAAAATATTATAGGTGTATGAGATTTGGATTAGGCGAGTGAATAATCCAGAATTGGATGATGTGGAGATTGAAAAAATGTTTTTTGAAGTAATTTGTATTATTCAAGTTTTTCGAGGTTACTATATACCTTTGAGGTTATTACTAAATTCGAAATTTTTTTGTAGGCAAGACAGATACTACAGTCACTCCAAGAATGAAATTGTATCGGCAGAGAAATAGTTAAAACAAACAAGCAGTTAATAAACGTATGTTAATTTCAATTTCATGAAATTCTACAAACACAATTACATGATCAATGAAATTGTGAAAACAATATTTCTTTATTGAAAATTTAGAGAAAGTTTACATGTTTCTCTTTTATGATGGCTATGGAGACTAATTTTAATTTATTATAATAGTAATTAATAGTAAAAAATCCATTTAAAAAAAACTATTTTTTCATTATAATATCTCTGAAAGAATACGTATAAAAGTATATATATGAAAACTCAAGGTATTTTTCAGACTAATTATTGCTTTTTATTATTTTTTTGTTACACAAATATTGATAGAGTTCTAATGGTTTAAAGAGTGCGCGGCTGTCCAACCGGAGTGTCTTTCGAGCCCTTTAACCCTTCGCCGTTTCAAAATAAGAGAAGTTACGGTAAAATTTATGAGAGAGAAAGTTGTAGCTCATTTAATCACTTTTAAAATAGTATATTACAAGTTATGATATAATCAGAATTAAAAGAGTTATAATCCAATTAATGCGGGGGGTTGTGACGAAATGCAAATTGTTTTCACTTCTGAACTTTAGATGAAGATTAGCTGGGCATACGCTTTTTTCCTCTCTATTTACTGCAATAATTTTGTTGATAGTAGTTTGAATAGAGCACATGTGAACAAAATTTGACAAATTAATAATTAAATTTGACTTCAAATATGAACTTAAGTAATAATGTATATTGAATTATTAGTGTGAAAAATGCAATTTAGATATTAAAATACTAAAAGCAGTTAAAATATGGTACGAAATTATAAAAATTGTAGGCAACATTATTGAAGCAATTATTTCGGGTAGAAAAATCCAAGGTGATATTGTACCATGGTCGCATGCTATATATTAATTCTTTCTGAATTTGTTATACTTTTTAAAAGATTTCAAATTTCAACACGTGTATCTAAGCTATGACAATACTAACATGGTGATAAATTTGGAAAATCAATGCTTTAGCCGTGAATAAACAAAAAATCATTCATTTAAACATCCACATCTACAGGTACTATGTCTAAAAATATTGTATAACCCTTAAATTCAATAAAATAAATTGAGCTATTGGAAATAAATTTGTTCTATAAAAATCGCAGTGTATAATTTTTAATATATAATTTTATTGAAAATATTTTAATATTTGTTAAAGGGATAATTAAAGTGTTAACTGTGGGAATTGAGAATAATCATTTTATTTGAAACAGTACTACATTTAACATCACTCATATATTGGTGTAAATAGTAACTCGAAAAACAATAGTGATTTTTTTTAACTGAACGGTATAAATATTAGTATAGGATATTAATAAAACGTAGAGGTGGGTACAGGACAACGTCTGTCGGGTCATCTAGTATATATATATATATATATATATATATATATATATATATATATATATATATATATATGTATTCCTATATATAAAAATGGAGCTCTCTTTCAAATGTCCAAGTAAAACTCAAAAACGGGTAAACCGATTTGGCCAGTCTTAGTCTTGAAAAATTCGTGCCAATCCACAAAAAGTCCAAAAGGTGAGAAATTATTTCAAATTCGCGTAGAAACTTCACAATTTTAATTTGAAAATTTTTGTTGAAGCGTAATGTAAATAAAACAATGGGCGGCGGCTAATACGTGAAATGTCAAACGTTTTTGACAGATGATGTTCGATTATGTTTAATAGGATGTTTTACGTGAATATTATTAACTTTCCGTAGGGTAAATTATTGTAATGGGCCGAAAATCGACAATTTTTACATTTCTCGACGTTTTGAAGGTTTCTGAACGTTTTGGCATACCTCAGAAAAAATGGATGTGTGTGTGTGTGTATGTATGTATGGATACAAATTTCCAGTCACGTTTTCGGGCGCACGGATCAACCGATTTGAATGGTTAAAAAAACATTCGATTCCTATTGATAGGGAAAAGAGCTGATAGTTTTTGGCGAAGGCAGGTCCAGCCGTTTCGGAGATACGGAGCAAAGAGTGCAGAAAATAGAAATTGACTTCTTGAGAGAACGGAGTATCCGATTTGAATGATCTAAAAAACATTGAATTAGTAATGATTGGGAGAAGCGTCTATAGTTTTTAGTTAGTTTTTGGCAAAGGCAGGCCCAGCCATTTCGATGATACGGAGCTGAATATATAAAAAATGGCAGTTTTTGAGAGAACTAAGCGTCCGATTTAAATGATTCAAAGAACTTTCTGCTTGTCTTAAGGGGTTAGGGGTACTTGGAATTTTTGAAAAATCGATTTTTATTTTTTTGCATTTTCATTAAGTGTAATATCTTCTTGAAAATGTTCTGTAAAAATTTCAAGTTGATCCGATGATTACTTTTTGAGTTATTGGACTCTTACCAGCGCCGCGTTGACGCAAGTGGAGAGCTCGATACTTATACTCAAGATTATTCTCCCTCACCTCCTGATGTTTTAAAAGCTTTTAAACCGATTTACGACGATCTCAGCAATGATAATTTACTTTCAAGATGTGTAGTTCAAGATTGAATCCATAATCAGAAAAAATTAAAAGCTTCAACCAACTAGTGTAAAAAATATGCCTAAAAACCGTGAATACTAGTTCTACTATCGTACAAATTGCTGAATACATAAACATAATCATTATTATTGATTATGGATACCCTAGAACCTAATTGTGGGTATAATTCCCATTGGTATGCTGACAAAATTGGATGCTACACGTGTGAAAGTGGCAGATCAGCGCGCCAACGAAAACACTCGGGAGAACAGAATGCTTCGTAGGCAACAGCAAATAGGAATTTTGGAAACTTGCACAATGACTGATAAACTATTATATGCCGCAGAAATAGATGACTCGGTTTAAGTAATTCAATAATTCGAATTTCTGTACGTAAATCCAATGTGAAACTTTAAACGCGTTTTTCTCAAAACTATGTTTTTTGAACCGGTGATCACTGTAACTCAAAAACCGTTTAGTAAATTTTAATGAAATTTATACAGAATTAGAATACATAATAAACTCGGGCCTGATCGAAGGATTTTTATTTTTTCAAAAATTTCAATTTTTTAAGACCAATAAACTGTTGATTTTTTGCCCAAAAATCTGGAATTTTTATTTCTGATGCTGGCATTTTGTTATTTTTTGCAAAAAAAAGAAAACCTTCGATCAGGCCCAGCATTATCTATTCATAAAACTATTTTTTTTTATTTGATTGATTTTAGATGGATCTTTAAGGAGTTATGATGGTCACCGCCAGGACCGTTTTTTGAAACAATAACAATAATTTTTTTTTCTGAAATTTTTGTTACTTCAAGTCAAAACATTGTATAATGATGCAGTATTAATATTTTTGTAAAAAAACATCGTTTAATAACAAAAAAACAATACTGAAGATTCTCATTTTTTCGTACCTCCAAGTACTCCTAACCCCTTAACAAAATAATTGATTTTTTTTTTTTTTTTTTAGTTTTTCTTGTATGTCGAAAATAATTCAGATTTTATTTTTATCCTGACTAAAGTTCTAATATAGCTTAAACAAATAATTTTAAAATTGCAATTCAGTTTATATACTTCTTATAAATATTAGACAATGTTACAATATTTATAATAATCTATTTGAAAAATTTACGGTACGGAAAGTTCCAGCAATTTGCCTTGAGGCACGATGCCACCCACTCCACTAGTATAATTATGATTAAATTGTAGCAAGTAGTTTTGTTTGTAGTTTTATTTATATACAAAAACGTTAGTAAACGGGCCGCAAGTGTTACTAGAAACACTAAATATCAACTTTTTTGAAATGTTAATATGAAAATGCACATTTTGGCATATTTTTCTCAAACACGGTGCTCTGAAAAATCTCATTTGTATTATTATATTTATTTGTGGTTATACATTTTATTACAGATGAAATAGATACCTACGGGATTAAAAAAAAAAACGAGATTAATAACTCTGATTAGAACTTAGGGGCCGTTCAAGTATTACGTAAGCACTATAGGGGGGGCGGGGAGATTGTTGATTTGCTTATTTTGGGTTGACATGGGGGGCAGGGGAGTCTGGATGATAATTACGTCATAGGTAGAATTTTTATGTTTTTACATTAATTGCAAAATGTTTACGTAAGCATGGGGGTAGGGGGTAAGAGCTTTGCTTACTTTTGCTGACAAGGGGGATAGGGGAGGGTAAATATTTGTAATAAATCTGCTCACATAATACTTGAACGATCCCTTAAGTGCAATTCAGTTCTTGAAAAATAATAAATTATTATTCACGTGATTGAGACAAAGGAAGAGATTATTGAAAAATAAAAACGAAATCGACCATAAAGATGACAATGATAAATAAGAAAAACCTTATATAACTTTATGTATTTTCATGTTTTTCTTAATTTTGTGTATATATCTGTACATTTTATTCTATAATAACTATTATACATAATACTAGCAAAGCCGACGAACTCCGTTTCGCGACCAGATGGTTTCGTGAGAAAGATGAAGAAGTTTTTTGTTTGTTTTATACTTGAAAAGGAAAAATTTGATTTTATTATACAACAGTAATGAATTTACTTCGATTACAAAAATGAAGTTTTTAGTTTCATTGAAGTGCTCTTTGGTAAACCACATTTTTTGTTTTTAGGTCTGACGTTAACACAAACGAAGCGGATGGCTTTCCAACTCGTGAACAGGCAACGTATAACTGCCCATGTGAAAAACAATGATTTTCTAAATAATCTATTTGAAATTTTCCCGCAAACACTAAGCGATTGGCCTTGCGACTTGTTATTACGAACGCAAGGCGAACTGGAAATTGCAATCGTTTGAAGTCAAACGGAAAACCAGTCGAAATCATTGGTATGTCACCAAATCGCCAGCAAGTAATTCAGTGCGTGTACATCATTATTCTTTGCGGCAAGAATTGCTCGTTGACTTAACCAAGCATAATTCTGATAATTACTCGAATTTTTAATTACGGTTAATTTAAATTTTCGTCGACGATTTCGGAAGCACCGATCAACCGATTGGAATAATTCAAAAAACATTCGATTCGTATTGATAAGGAGACGTGCTGATTAGTTTTTGGCGAAGGCAGGTCTAGACGTTCCAAAGATACGGGGCAAAAAGTGCCAAAAATGGTAACTCAGTTTTTAAGAGAACTGAGCGTCCGATTTTAATAATTCAAAAAACATTTTACTTGTATTGACAAATCGAAGAATTGATAACATTTTCTTGAAGACAGGTTTAGCGGTTTAGGAGATCTAATAAAAAAAAAGTAAAAAAAAAGTGCCATTTGGCGGTCTAAAATGATCATTAGACATATGCACATCAAATTATCAGATATTTTATAGAGATTTCAACAATAAGTATAAATTTTGTTTACATTCCTATGGGTTCCGTATCAATGTTTATCCGTTAGACGCGGCGCTTACGCGCTTTGACATTTCGTCTCTATGCTGTTAAAGCAGTAGGTTTGCTTTGAAAAAAAGTTCAGAATTTCCAAATAGGTTTTTTATTTTGATAAAGAAAAAATTTTTTTTTCAAAAAAAAGTAATTTTTGTCAAATTTATAGTTTCTCAAAAATCTAATTTTTTCGAAGTAATTTTTTTAAAAAAATGTTAATCGTTTTTAAAAAAAATAATAATACAAGTACGGGAAGTTCCAGCAATTTGCCTTAAGGCACGATGCCATGCGCCCCACTAGTTAACATTTAAATTACGGCACGGAAAGTTTTAGTAATTGGCCTTAAAAAAGGGGGGCCTCGCAAACGAATTTCGCCGACATCGCAGAATGGTCCAGAGCCGCCACTGTATATATATATATATATATATATATATATATATATATATATATATAGGAGAGAGAGAGAGATAGAGAGAGTAACCATGAAATTATAAAAGTGTATAATTATAACATTTTTAAGGAATTATAATGAATGAAAATGAAATATTAAGAATGCATAAATGGATTTACACCGTGTGAAATAATCAGAAAACATAAACAAATAAACACGACAACAATATACCTTGAACAGTTTTTCCCAAATAGTTTCCAACTCGTTCTTTTCGTATTACATCCAAATATATTTTTCCAGTGGTTATGTTATTTTCACTGTGCAGAGTCACATCCAAAAATCTTTCATAATTTCCTAAGTCCAAATCCACTTCGCCTCCATCATCTAACACATATACTTCACCTGTAATATTGAGAGTATTAAAATAGAGTAATGAATATAACCGATTAATACTCATACTAATTAGTGGTCCACAAACATTGTGTGTTGGCGTGTGTGGAGTATATATATATATATATATATATATATATATATATATATATATATATATATATATGGCGTGGTCCATATTAAATACCAGAATTGTAGACATAATAAATTTCATGAAATATTATGTTTTATACTTGGTTTATTTTATGTATGATTAGTATTGACAACACGATGTGTAATCATATTGATCATTTATAAAATATAGTTGGTATTTACTTATTTACAAAGGACAAGGTTTCAAGAATTTTTAATTTAGGCAATGAGACTAGGGATAAACAAAAGCCAGGTCAGATCTGACACTTGAATTAATTTTGTTTCGTCCGTGCTGTCACTATATGAGCCTATCTGTCCAGTAGAAATGTGATGGGTGTTGACGAGCCGCTACAGCAAACGCTGTGCGTGTTGACAGCCCGCTACATCACTACGCCCCAATGAAAAAGATTGTTTCGCATCTCTGACCGCCATCTTGAACTTCCTTGTAAATTTTTTTGGTTGAGATTGTGTGATTAATTTTATTTGTTTGCGGCCGTGGCCGTTTTGACTGCCGTGTTAGCTTGGTGAGTTGGTTGATTGCTTACGTGGCCCTTCGCTGGCGAGTTAGCGGTCGAGTAGATGTGGCCCTTGGCTGGCGAGTTAGTGGCTGAGTATACCTTCGCTGGTGAGTTAGCGGTTGAGTGTATGTGGCCCTTCGCTGGTGAGTTAGCGGTTGAGTGTATGTGGCCCTTCGCTGGTGAGTTAGCGGTTGAGTGTATATGGCGGTTGCCAAATTGTTTGCTGATGATCCCTGTCTGCTGCCTTGGTGCTTGTTATCGACTTATTTACCAGGATAATAAGTGATTTATTGAGCACGTGTTGTTGTTGATCTTGAAGTGCGTGGTCGGAGTCTCAATTGTATGCTTAGAATGCTCTTCGAGTTATGGCAGTTGTGAGCCATTTATAATAATTATTTATATTTTTAAAAATTCTTTTTTTCATGAGACTTCAATTTTTTTTTGTTACTTCAAAATATGTCTTGATCTTCTTACCTTCTTTTATGTGTGTTACTAGTTCACTCTCGGGGTCACCAAAATATGGAGATGTTGTGGTGCTCCGTAATTAATACCATAATTATCCAAATTGTAGTCATAATAAATTTTATGAAATATTATGTTTTATACTTGGTTTATTTTATGTATGATTAGTATTGACAACACTATGTGTAATCATATTGATCATTTATAAAATATAGTTGGTATTTACTTATTTACAAAGGAAAAGGTTTCAAAAATTTTTAATTTAGGCAATGAGACTAGGGATAAACAAAAGCCAGGTCAGATCTGACACTTGAATTAATTTTGTTTCCTCCGTGCTGTCACTATATGAGCCTATCTGTCCAGTAGAAATGTGATGCGTGTTGACGAGCCGCTACAGCAAACGCGGTGCGTGTTGACAGCCCGCCATATATATATATATATATATATATATATATATATATATATATATATACTTTGTATTTTAGCTGAATGATGAGCTAGCAGAATAGCTCGAAACGTATTAAAAAAGATTTATATTTACGTTCTGTTTTTATTTTTTCGACTTGTGGCTGAAAAACCTTATCATATATATATATATATATATATATATATATATATATATATATATATATATATATATATATATATATATCTTTTGACCTGTCAATTTTTGTTTATGATTAAAGTTAAATTTGATACGTCGCTTTTTCGTTCTGATCTATTATGTTTTGAAGACGTTTTAGTATCCGAACTAATATGGTAAAGCAAACCAAATAAATATAAATTATAAATTTATTCATCTAATACTTTCCATAGATATTGACATATGACATTTCACTTTTTTTAGTTTACAACTGTCAAAATTTATTTTAATCTACAAACATATATTTCTGTTATTTTGAATATAGCATTTTGCCTAATTTGGATATAATTGTTGATTATATAGGAACATATTATAATAAATATGTTCCATTTTAATTAGTAACAATAACATATTTTTCGAACTGTCAATTTTTTTTTCAAAAATCATTAATCGTTTTTTCTCGAAGTTTCCATAAATATTGACATTTGCCATTATAGTGTTTTGTTTTTTTTAGTAAATTTCTGTCTAAATTTATGGAAATTATATATATATATATATACAGGGTGGCTGATATGTATTGCAACAAAGTAAAGCGCTATAACTTTGTCATTTTCATTCTAAATTTCATTGTTCAAAAGCAAAAATGTCAGAAATAACATCAAATTTTAGAATCAGTTTATATTTGTTCTAATTGGCCATCTTTGGCACGAATTATGGCCTTCAAACGGCAGAAAAACCATAACACGCTGCACGAAAGTGGCTCTGGGGTATTTTGGCCCATTCCCGGCGAGGCGCCTTTTTGGGATGATCGACACTTTGGTATTTTTTAGTACGAACCTTACTCTTCAAAATGTCCAAGGCACAAAAGTCCAGCGTATTTAGATTTTAGTGGCTATTGTGCGATGGAAATGAAGCGAAAAACCTCTTTTTTAAGCAATTTTCGGTAGACGCGTGCTGAGTTTGATGGTGCTGAGTCCTGTTGGATTGTCCATGGTCTGCGGCCAAAATTTTTGTCTACCCAGGACTTCAATACTGCCTTTAAGACATTTTCCCGATAATTTCGGCAATTATTTTGATCCCACGGTCGATGAATATGAGCGGAATGTCACCATCGGCCGTTACGATGGTTCACACCATTACCGTCGGCGGAGCTTGAGTTCTGGTGGCCAATCGAAGGTGTAAAGTTTTAGCTGACCTTTCTGGAAAGTAAACCCTATCATTTTGTTTGTTCACAAACTGCTCGATTTGGAAGGACTTCCCATATGATAAAACCAAATTCGGTAACTAGCCACTTTCGTGCAAGCGAAGCAACCCCTTGGCTCCTTCCCGTCTAACTTTTTTTTGTGCATCGATGAACTCTTGCACTTTTTGGGACTTTAATGGCTTTAGTCCAAGCTCCTTTTTCAATATGTGTTGCATTCGTTTTTGCGATATGTTCAGCTCACGGGCCATTTTTTTACCACTGCGACACGAATTTCGATCGATTTTTGCCTATACTTTTTGGATCATTCCTGGGGTTGTTAGTGTTTTTTTCGTCCACTTTATGGACGCGGGCAACACTGAGTGTATCACGGTTACGAGATATGGTACGAGAAACAAAATATTTGTTTGCATTTAAATACTGGAGGGCTCTAAATATAGCCACTTAAGGTTTTCCAGCCAAATATGAAGCAATCGCACTATCACGCTTGACTTCCATCACGAATAACTTTTTTTTCTGAATACAATAGATCAAAATGTTTTTGTACGCTTGTAAACAATTAAATGAGCAATCACTGGAATAAATCTGTCATCTGTCTGATGAGCGGTTTAGAAATAATAGCGGTCTGAAATTGGTTGCAATACATATCAGCCACCCTGTATATATATATATATTAAATTTACTTATCAAAAATTCCTATAACCTAATTTGGATATATATGCACACGATGAGCCAATAAAATTTCGGTTCAGTAGTTTGGGCGTCCATCACAAACCAACATCGTGACACGAGGTTCATGTATATATAGATAGTTTGGGCGTCCATCGCGAACCAACATCGTGACACAAAGTTTATATATATATATACTAGCTGACCCGGCAAACGCTGTTTTGCCATAAAAAATATTTTGCCGCTTATTATATTGTAATAATTAATTTATTTGTGTCTTATTGAAGTTGTTAAAAATTCATTTTTTTGAACTGTCAGGATTTTGTTTATGATTAATGTTAAATTCAATATGTTGCTTTTTTTATGTGATCTATAATGTTTTAATCACTTATCATATAAATTTTCGACTATAAATTGATATTCATGCTATCCCTGAAACTAACATGGATAAAGTTCTGAGAAATCCGAGTCCAAAACTATAAAATGTTTGATTTTTGGCACTTTTATTAATTTTTTATCAATTTTCGTACTGTAAAATAATGGATGATTATTTATCAAAATTGTAATATTTAGACTATAATTTTAGATGAATATACTATCTATTTTGGCATAACAATTAGTTTTTTTATTTGAAATCAAGTAAAACATAAATATATTTATTTGGTATTTTACCAAAATAAAATTATTTATGATTTTTGACATTGTTTTCATTTATTTTGAATTAGCAAATGTCAAAAAATATAAAATATTCAAATATTGTCTATAAATAATATGTCATTTAATAAGTATTATTTATTACTTTGGTGCTTGATATGGATATGAATTTGTAATAAAATATATTCTTTCTGACAAATAGTTAAAAACTTGTTATAATTTTCAAAATTATTTGACATTTCATACTTCCAAAATTATTTCACTCGCATCATGGATTAGTCTAAATCAACGCAATATCATTATCTAAATATTTATATAAATATCAGATTTTTTACTTTTGCATTTAATTTAAATAGTTGATGTCAATTTCATATATGCAATATGCACTAAATTTATAAATGTCAAAATATTTTCCTTTTAGTCGAAAATGATAGTATTTATTTTACAATAATGTTTTGTATCCATAATTTGTTTGGCAATATTGCCTATAACATAACTTGGAATAATTAATTTATTTGTTTCCTACTGAAGTCGTTAAACATTTTTTTTGTGAAATGTCAAATTTTTGTTTATGATTAATTTTAAATTCAATATGTCGGTTTTGTATTGTGATCTCTGATCTATAAGGTTTTGATGAAGTTTTAGTATCCGAAATAATTTGGTAAGCTAATCAAATAAATATAAATTGTAAATCTGTTTATATAATTATTTTCATAAATATTGACAAATGACTTTTGACGTTTTTCATGTCAACATTTATTCAAATTTATAACATTAATTTTTAATTAGATTTAAAACTATAAATTGTGATTTTGAATATAGCATTCCATCTAATTTGGATATAAATGTTGGATATATCTATATATGTACATGTTTTCGAATTATATTTTCTGAACTGTCAATTTTTTTTTCAAAAATCATAAATCTTTTTTCTCAAATTTTCCATAAATTTTGACATTTGTCATTTTAGTGTTTTTTTTTGGCCATTTTCTGTCAAAATTTTTTGAAAATATTTATTTTACAATATTGTTTTGTATCTATAATTTGTTAGGCAATATTTTCTATAACATAACTTGGAATAATTAATTTATTTGCGTCTTATTGAAGTAACTCGTTAAACATTCTTTTTTGTGAAATGTCAAAATATTGTTTATGATTACTTTTAAATTCAATATGCCGCTTTTTTATTGAGGTCTCTGATCTATAAGGTTTTGATGAAGTTTTGGTTTCCGAAATAATTTGTTAAGCTAATCAATTAAATCTAAATCATAAATCTATTTATATAATTATTTTCATAAATATTGACAGATGACATTTAATTTTTTTTTCATGTCAACATTTATTTAAATTTTTAAGCATTGATTTTTAATTAGATTTAAAACTATAAACAGTGATTTTTAATGTAGCATTTCATCAAATTTGGATATAAATGTTGGATATTTCTATATATGTACATGTTTTTGAATTTTATTTTTTGAAATGTCAAATTTTTTTTTCAAAAATTATATATCCAAATTTCCTTTAATTTTGACATTTGTCATTTTAGTGTTTTGTTTTTTTTTTGATCATTTTCTGTCAAAATTTTTAGAAATTTATAAAAATTATATATTTATATTTCAAATTTACTTTTCAAAATTTCCTATAACCTAAGTTGGATATATATGCACACGATGAGCCAATAAAATTTAAAATCGGTCCAGTAGTTTGGGCGTCCACCGCAAACCAACATCGTGACACGAGATTTATATATATATATAGATATATATTTGATGTTGATATATATGTTTAATTTGAGTTTAATATTCGGGCGTAACATCAATAAAAATAGTATGAGTTTTTTTTTTAAATTTATTTATTTAAAATCCATACGTTTCGGCTAGCATCTTAGCCATCATTCAGTGGTAATCAAGTTAACTATAAAAACTGGAACTAAATAAATTATATGAAATGGTAAAACACACTAATAATCATGATAACTAAATACATAGTTTCGACAACTTGTTAAGTTATCATGATTATTAGTGTGTTTTACCATTTGTGATGTTTGTGTTAAAAAATATATATCTTATCAATGTGCACATACTCATACCATGGATTAATAATGGTTTCATATGCTATATTAGGATACAAAATTGTAAGTGTTTTATTACTATTATTATTATTATAGTTTTTCCATGAAATTTCCTTTCATATAATTTATTTAGTTCCAATTTTTATAGTTAACTTGATTACCACTGAATGATGGCTAAGATGCTAGCCGAAACGTATGGATTTTAAATAAATAAATTTAAAAAAAAAACTCATACTATTTTTATTGATGTTACGCCCGAATATTAAACTCAAATTAATAAATATATATATATATATATATATATATATATATATATATATATATATTTCAAAGTAACTAGCAGCCCATTCGTCGAAATAAAAAAGGTATAAAGTATAAAAACTTTAATTTATACGTTTCGACACAAGATGCGTGTCATCATTCAGCAACACAGGACAAAAACACTCAACAAAAATTTATTTTAAAAAATTAAACTTAATAACATATTAGAGAAAAAAAACATTTTTTAGAAAAAATTATGAATAACTAAAAGATTTGAAAACTAATTTGACTAAAAGTTATGAAATACATCATTGTGAAGCGAGAAACGCCCATACCGAGCATCTAGACTCGACTCAGTCTAGAATAAAAGTTTTTATACTTTATACCTTTTTTATTTCGACGAATGGGCTGCTAGTTACTTTGAAATATGTTTCAACGTCGAAAAAACTATCAAGATATATATATATATATATATATATATATATATATATTATATATATACAATATATATATATATATACAATATAATATATATATACAATATATATATATATGTAATTACGATATATATAATATATATATATTATTATATATATATATTATATCCAAATATATCTATCCGAGATTATTCATATATATATATTATCTCTATACTTATACTCTCTCATATCTATCTATCTCCCATCCTCTCTATTCTCTCTCTAATATCTCATCTCTCTATCTCTACCCTCTATCTATCTTCTCTCTCCCTCTATCTCTCAACTATCATCTTCTCTCTCCTATCCCCTCCTCTCTCTATCCTCTCTCTCTCTATATCCCTATATCTCTATATATATATATATATATATATATATATGGCACATGTGAGCCATTCCAATATTAAATAAATATAATTTGAAATGAAACAGTAAGTGACACTATATTAGCGCGTTGATAATGCGAGTTTATTGATAACTCGAGACTTTACAAAGAAATTAATTTGATGTACGATTTTGATATCAAATGATTTGCTCGAAAATAATCGCGGAGACAAAAATCAGTGAGAATTTATTCGATTGTGAAAAACAAACTAACTACAGGTTGCTAGATACGACGTTCACATCTTAGTCGCTCAAAGTATGCTGTGTAGTTATATGATGCGCTTTTCACATCGACGTCAATCGACTGACATCTGTCAAGTATGAAACATGTTCATTCCGTTACATGTTCACTCCCCTTCAAAAGAAATAAATTTATAATTTGGAGGAGACTTTTTTGGTTTTAATCTTTCTTGGAAGATCCATCGTTGACTCCAAGTTATGTAGTTTAAATTCTTGTGATGTGCTTGGTTGACTTTCATGTATTATGTCAAAAGCAGTTCTGCGAATACTTTGCGGACGGTAGGGCTTCACAAAATTATCTTGAGTATTGCAGTAAATTGGATAGCTGTTTAATGACAATTTTTGTAAGTTCAGATAAGTATTGCCATTTAATATAGTCTGCATTTCAACGTCCTTGCTCTGTTCTTGCGAAGTTTTCTCTGTGGTTAACTTTGAAGCCATTTGAATTGAATTAATCCTGGACAAGGCATCAGCAACCACGTTCTGTTCACCCTTTACATATATGATATCAGTGGAAAACTGTGAGATGTATTCCAGCTGCCGTCGCTGACGATGTGAAGCTTTCTCTAATTTCTTTTGAAAAGCATAAGTTATTGGTTTGTGGTCAGTTTTAATGAAAAAATGTCTGCCTTCTAAGAGATGTTCAAAATATTTGATTGCAGCAAAAATGTCTAGTAATTCCCGATCATATGTGGAGTATCTTTGTTCTGTGGAAGACAGTTTTCTCGAATGTAGCTCCTATAGCAGTAGTGGATGCATCTGTAATTAAATTAATGTTTGCTATGCTTGCAGGATAATGAAGAAGAGTGGCATTTGCCAGAGCTTCCTTAAGTTTGTTGAATGCTGATAGTGAGCTGTCATTCCATATAATTTGAGTCTTGTCGTTTTTTACTGAGGACTTCAAATAATCATAAAGTGGTGCTTGTATTTTTGCTGCTTGAGGAATTGATTTACGATAATAGTTTACCATGCCCAAAAATCTTCGGAGTTCAATAACTGTCGAAGGTTTTGGATAATTAATGATTTTCTCTACTCGGAGGATACCTGTCGGGAAGCGTGTTTGCGTTAAGCCTCCTATAATCTCCACACAGCCTGAATGTGACATTCTTCTTTGGAACCATTTGAATAGGGCTTGCCCATGGACTGTTGGAAGGCCTCAAAATGCCCCTGTTCAGGAGATCTTGTATCTCGGACTCATTTAGGTTCGCCTCCTGATCCAGATCGATCAGAGATCTGTTGAGCGCTGTTTCATCATTGATGAACGTAGATCGAGTCGACATCTTTGAAAATGTTGGTATAATTTACCTTTGTAAATTTTTTTGTAGCTGTCACGTGCTTTTCTTTCTTCGTCCGACGTCACCAATTATGGGTACTAGGACGTTGTGTATGTCTCTTGCTTACTTGTTTCACTTCTCAAGTTCGGAGTCACCATCTATGGCACATGTAGGCCATTCCAATATTAAATAAATATAATGTGAAATAAAACAGTAAGTGACAAAATTGTGAATTGTATATATAATACATCTAATCTAATCTAATCTAATTTAATCATATATATATATATATATATATATATATATATATATATATATATATACTAGCAAATCCTACGAACTCCGTTTCGCCACCAGATGGTTTCGCGAGAAAGATGAAGAAATTTCTTGTTTTTTTTATATTTGAAAAGGAAAAATTTGATTTCATTATACAACAGTAATGAATTTATTTCGATTAGAAAAATGAAGTGTTTTTTAGTTGAACTTCTCTAAGTAAATTAAAGTGAATCCGCAAATTATCCGTTTCATTGAAGTGCTCTTTGGTAAACCAAATTTTTTGTTTTTTGGTCTGACGTTAACACAAACAAAGCGGATGGTTTTCCAACTCGTAAACAGACAACGTATAACTGCCCATGTGAAAAACAATGATCTTATAAATAATCTATTTGAAATTTATCCCGAAAATACTAAGCTATTGGCCTTGCGACTTGTTAATTGTCATTGCGAACGCAAGGCGAACTGGAAATTGCAATCGTTTGAAGTCAAACGGGAGACCAGTCAGAATCATTGGTATGTTACCAAATCGCCAGCAATTTTTGATTGAATGGTGAAATTCAGTGCGTATCCATCATATTTCTTGGCAACAAGAATTGCTCGTTGACTTAATCAAGCACAATTCTGATAATTCTCACTAATGTCATTACTCGAATTTTTAATTACGGTGCGTGAAGTTCCAGCAATTCTCATTAGGGCACGACTCCATTAACCATTATTTTTTTTAGTTATAAACCTTGCGGAGCCCGAGACTTTCCAACGAATGCAAAATTGTCAAAATCGGTTCGTGCGTTCTAGAGTTAAATCGTCAGGAAGGAAAACCCGACTTATCAGACACTAAGGGTCGAATCAAGTAAAAACTGATTATTATGAAACGGGAGTTAGTTATGTTTGAACCGCCAACAAGTACAGATTAAAAATATCAACACCCAATAATGTAAGTTACAATTTAAAATAAAATCAGTAAATATTAAAAAGTGTTTGTTTTTACGTATCAAGAAGAGAACCAATAATTGATATCTCTTCAATATATACTAAATGACCCGATAGACGTTGTCTATAATTTTTTAATATCCTATACTAATATTTACCGTTTGCCTAAAAATAATAATTATTGTTTTTTTAATTACTCTTCACACAAAAATGCATATGCATATATGAGCGATGTTGAATGTAGAACTTCTTTAAATAAGAAGATGACAATATATTTGAAATTGAAGTCTTTTAAACGCAATAACAAATTCAAAAAAAATTAATACATGATACCCGCGGTAAAAGTACAATATTGCCTTGGATTTTTCCACCCAAAATAATTGCTTCAATAATGTTGCCTATAATTTTTATAATCTCGTAATATATTTTAACTGGTTTTTAGTAAATATAATATCAAAATTACATTTTTCTTAGTAATAATTTAATATACATTATTAAAAGGGACGATGCCCGCATGCCATTGTTTGCAATTTGTTTTAACTAATCGTTAAAGAAACATTAAAAGCGTTGTGCTAATATCCTCAGAAGTATACATTTTAACGAAAATAATGAAATGAACAAAATTATATAAATTAAAATCTTACTAAATCGCTGTTTTATAGTGTTCTAGGAACAATATTAAGCTAGATATAAAAATGGGGTTTTATAGTGCTTAATATAAGCTTTAAAATGAGTACTTCTGCGTGTAAAATGAGTGAGCTGTCATGTAAATAAAAGATGCATACAATGTTTTTTTTTTCATTTAAATCAAATTGTTTATGAGTGCCATTTCCAACAAAATTAAAAATAATAGTATTCCATCTAGAATTAACTTTAAGAGATCTTGATGGATTCTAGAAAATACCACAAACTTTAGTACAAACGATTTTCAAAAAGCTCATGATTTCATGATAAAAAATCTATTTAAAAAACAACCAATTTCTCATTATTATATCTCTGACAAAATAAAAGATACGTATAAAGGTATATAGATGAAAATTCTTTTTCTGGCTAATTATTGCTTTTTCTTATTTTTCTGTTATACGAATATTGATAAAGTTAAGATTGTTTAAAGAGTGCGCGGCTGTTCAACCAGAGCCCGTTAACCCTTCGCCGTTTCAAAATAAGAAAAGTTATGGTAAAATTTATGATAGAGAAAGTTATAGCTAATTTACATACCCTTAGAAGAATATTACAAGTTCTGATAAAATCAGAATTAAATGAGTTATAATGCAATTAATGCCGGGGGTGGTGAAGGAGTGTAAATTGTTTCCACTTCTGAACTTAAGATTAATTTTGGTCTATTTCCAAAATATTAAGTAAATTGGAGAACAGTAAAAAAAATCGCAGGGCGCACGCTTCTTTCCTATCTATTTACCGCAATAATTTTGTGAACAACATGTGAACAGGATTTGACTAATTCACTTCAAATATGAACTTAAGTAATAATATATATTGAATTATTAGGGAGAAAAATGTAATATAGATATTAAAATTACTGAAAGCCAGTTAAAATATAGTAAGAAATTTTAAAAATTATAGGCAACATTATTGAAGCAATTGTTTTGGGTAAAAAAATTCAAGGTTATATTGTATCTATACCGCGAATGCTATATATTAATACTTTCTGAATCATTATACCTTTTAAAAGACTTCATATTCCAATACGTATATCTTAGTGATGTGCCAAGTCGAATCAAGTGATTCGAATCATTCGAATCAAGCCTTTAACGACTTGATTCGAATCAGATTTTACTTGATTCGAATGAACTGAGTTGCGATCGCATCAAGCCGCGAAATATTTACTGTGATAAAATATGTATTAACACAAATTTTTCATAAATATAAATATAAAAAAATGTTTTAATTTAATTCAATATTATAATAATATAAAAAATAAATATAATAAATATAAAAAATAAATAATGAATTAAATCATGCGAGCCACCCGACTTTAATATGCTTAAATGTATCAGCCGACTCCAATCGTCTTTATATGACTTTAACCGCATTCATCGACTAACTATATCATCCGACTTCATATGAGTCAAACCGAATCAAGCGGCAATATGAGTTATTCCGACTTCATATGAGTCAAACCGAATCAAGCGGCGATATGAGTTGTTCCGACTTCATGAGTCAAACCGAATCAAGCGGCGATATGAGTTATTCCGACTTCATGAGCCAAACCGAATCAAGCGGCGTTCTGAGTTGTTCCGACTTCATATGAGTCAAACCGAATCAAGCGGCAATATGAGTTGTTCCGACTTCATGAGTCAAACCGAATCAAGCGGCGATATGAGTTATTCCGACTTCATGAGCCAAACCGAATCAAGCGGCGTTCTGAGTTGTTCCGACTTCAATTCTGATTCGAATCATCCCGACTTCAAGCCGTTCGAGCGATATGAGTTAACGTCGTTCTTGCGTGTTTATTTATTTTACGGAGCGCTGAGAGCGAGTTTGTTCGTGAAATATCAATACACAATTTTGATAATAATTAAGTCTTTTAGATTTTAAATGTTATCAGAATAAACCACTCAAAATTATGAAACGAGTTTCGGGAATCTTTCAATATAATTCTCTTTTGAAACAATTACTAAACACGAGAAAGCCAGTAAATAATATGTTAACTTCTGATTATGTAAGTAATGGCAAATTCACATTAATGAAATTAACTTTCAGCTCTCAGTTTAGATGCGATCCTTTACTGATTACATAGTAAAATAAACAATCGACCCATGATTCCCAATATTATTTTATATGCTTTAGTGATGCACAATTGTTTGGTAATCTATTATTGTAAATTAATTTGAAGATATGTTTCAGCCGTCCTCAAAATTATATCATTTTTAATAATTTTCAGAATATACTTTTTAATAGTAATTTATGTTTACAATTTCTACTTTGTCGGTTATATTGGTTAAACTGACAATTTTGATTATAAATTTAGATCACTTTTACTAAATTAATACATCCATGATGTTTTTCGTCCATATATATATACTTGATTCGAGTTGATTCGAATCATGATTCGAATCAGGTTTTTTTCTGATTCGAATCATTCGAATCGGAAATTTTTCGACTCGGCACATCACTAGTATATCTTATGCTATAAATCACAAAGGCAGACGATGATTTTTTGTGTGATAAATTTGGAAAATCAATGTTTTAGTTGTGAATAAACAAAAAATCAATCATTTATACATCTACATCAACAGGTATGACTAAGGTATAAATTAATAATAATAATATAATTTAATTAATTATTTATTATTATTTTACACAAATTTAGTGTTTAATCAATTTTACATCATTATTAATTTTTTCTGTTGTTTTTCCTGGTTTGGTATCTATAATTTCCTCCTTTTTATATATTTATATTTACACGAAACGTTTAATGTAATAAATAATTTTGTTATTTAACCTTTTTTTAATTCGACGGTTGGGGTGCAGAAATATTATAAATATATATATATATATATATATATATATATATATATATGGTGGCCAATAGCAAATACATTTTAATTATGAGTACATACCTCAATGAATCTATCCAACGAAGCAATTTATTTCTTCTAACGTTAATTATAACAAAATTCACTTTTTTATTCATGCGCTTTCTTCACTTAATATACGCACGTGAATGGTGACACAGATATGCCGCATTATTATTAGAAATAAATAAAAACTGCGATTATAAGAAGCAATAACCATATTTAACAAGCACATAAGTTCGAATAAAACCTGTCAAAATACGAAATAAAACCTGTCAAGCGCCATCTTGTTTGGGCACCGTGTTTGCACTTTTTCGCCACCCCGAGAAGTCATGGCGTTTTCACTGACATTTTTATGAGCTTGCCCGTTCCCTATTTCTTATTATTATACAGTCGGTCAAGTAAGAGCGTGGCCGGGTTAATTTATAAAAATAATTATTTTATGAAACTTTAATATTTATATATGCATTGTATACGTTAAAAAAGCAAGGATGCAATTTTGGTCAATATGTGTCCAGTCACCACCGGAGTCGACAATTGCCTGGCATCTCCGACGCCTGCTTTTTACTAATTTAACGCGTTATTTTAGTCTGACGGCTCGTATTTTAATTTAACGGCTCGATGAGGGCACTACGTGCTCATATAGAACTTTCATCAGTGAAAATGACATTTTCAAAATCTCTAACAATATTTTCATGTGCTCAAGCGGAAAAGAAGCACATGTTTTTCAGTCGTCAGAGGCTTCCCCGTTGTGTTGCGCCATTTCAGATCATGAATACGAAGAAAGGTTCAGATAGTTTTGTAGATATTTCTAAACATTTTGCCATTAATTTTGCTCGTCCTTGCTGCAGTGTTAAAGCAGGACTCCGCAAATACCCATTCACTGTTCTTTTTTCTTCTTTTTTATTTGAACCACGTTCTGATAAATCATCTACTTTTTTTTAGCAACTTTATATAGGGTGTATCGAATTCTGTACAAATGCCTTCAACTTTCTCATAGGTTTAGCAGCAGCTGATTGCTACATTTGGGTACCTTTTAGGTGCATGCAAAAGGGCGCAGCCTCATAGCGCGACGCGTAACTTAGCACTCATGGCGTTTAACGTAATTTTTTTTCAAAAGATAAAGCTTCACTTTATCGGCTCACGAAAGAATTAGACCGAAATCTTTCATTAACTGTCGTTAAAGTCGGCCACGCTCTTACTTGACCGACTGTATCTCTGTAATTCAAGGTCTTTTCTGACTAATTATTGCTTTTTATTCTTTTTTTTGTTACACAAATAATAATAAAGTTATAATTGTTTAAAGAGTGCGCGGCTGTAAACCAGAGTGTCTTTCGAGTCATTTAACCCTTCGCCGTTTCAAAATAGAGAAGTAAAATTTATGATAGAGTACGGTAAAATTTATGATAGAGAAAGTTGTAGGTTATTTAATTACCTTTAAAATAGCATATTACAAGTTCTGATAAAATCAGAATTAAAAGAGCAAAATGTTTTCGCTTCTGAACTTAAGATTAAGATTATTCCAATATATCAAGAAAATTGGAGCATAGTAGTGATGGGCGTTGAATCAACGAACGGTTATTTTCAACCGTTTCTTCTTCGTTAACTAACTAACCGTTTCGTCGCAACGAAATAACTAGTTGAAAATCAACTGGTTTCGAAGGAGTTGAAAACATGGCGGCCAGTTAGTTTTTTCAACGATATAGGAATTCGTTCGTTGTCGAACACGAACGTAGGCAGGTACCTGCGTCGGAAAGGATCAACTAATACTATGAAAATCGCTTATTGTTAGGCTACTGCTTTTATAATATTGCAAATGTACATGTACATCTTAAAAGAAACTTGCAACACGCGCCAAATCGTTTAATTTTAGAAAATCAGTTACATTTATTATAGTTTTCAATGGTTAATATTTTTCATAAAAATCTCATAGCATTTGTCTTGTAATAATTTTTTTAAACTAAACCTGAAAATTGATTTTTTATTTTTCATAACATTTTATATAACTATACATTTTTATATTGCTATTTTTATATAACATGTAAATTCGATGTTTTAGTATATGGCTTTGCTGTAATGAAAATATTTAAGTTTTTTAAATTTAACCTTTATTTATTATATATATATATATATATATATATATATATATGTGTGTGTGTGTGTGTCTGTGTGTGTGTAATAAATGTGACAATTCACATTTATTTCTTTTTATTCATCAAATCCAACGTCAACTTGACTTTTATAAGAACAAACTTCATATTACCAACTTTCAATGAAACAGTTATTTCAACTATCAGTTTTTTAACGTTGCCAGCGTTGAATCGTTAAAAATAACTATAGTTGAAAAATAACTAGTTATTTAACTAGTTGACAAAACCCCGATAACCGTTTCGTTTGTAACCCACCTCTAGAGCATAGTAAAAAAAATTCGCAGGGCACACGCTTTTTTCCTCTCTATTTACTGCCATAATTTTGTTGATCGTAGGTTGAATAGAGCACATGTGAACAGGATTTGATAAATTAATTCACTTCAAATATGAACTTAAGTAATAATGTATTATATTGGATTATTAGTGAGAGAAATGTAATTCAGATATTAAAATTACTAAAAGTCAGTTAAATATGGTACGAAATTATAAAAATTATAGGCAACATTATTGAAGCAATTATTTTGGGTAGAAACATTCAAGGTGATATTGTACCTATACGGCGAATGCTATATATTAATTCTTTCTGAATATGTTATACCTTCTAAAAGACTTCAATTTCCAATACGTATATCTTATGCTATAAATCACAAAGGCAGACGATTTTTTGTGTGATAAAGGGTATGGGCGTGTTTCCATACAGAATTGGCCCCACCCTGGTATTTAAATAATTTTGATGCCATTTTATAGGTATTTTCGAGAAAATCCGATATACCAAATTTCAAATCCGTAGATCATCATTTGGCCGAGATATCATTGAAAATGTGTGAAAGTGGCCCCTTTTTTCAGAGTCGTTTTTTATCGCAACTGTGAGAGATATCGACTAACCAATAATGCCAATCTGTTCACCTCGGTTTGTACTACATTATTAATAACAAATATTGTTAAATAATTATTTTTTAGTGCATGAAAAAGTGAAAATAATTTTTTGTTTTGAATTTTCTGGTAGTGCGGTTGTTTGGACTAATTTTTAATTAGCATCATTAGAAAGGCTATTTAATTTTCTTTTTTAAATTTTGTATTATTTCATGTGGTAGAACACATTCAAAATTAGAAAAAACCTGAGCAAGTACACGCTCGCGCTCATATAGCACCCGCGTAAGTCGTCTCTCATTCGCAACGACTAGCAACAGCATTGCTCGCCGCGCGTCTTGATAAATTGAAACATTTTTAATAAAACACAAGATATATACATTTATAATTTGAATAATTATATATATATATATATATATATATATATATATATATATATATGTATAATAATAACTATATTTTTATATAATTAAATATATATATTATTTATATATTGCACAAATATATTATATGATTTAGTTAGTCATAAATATATTAAATAATACTTTGAAGTTTTTTTTTAAATTAAATAATATTTAAGAATTTATTGAATAGAATATCTCAACCTATAAATACTCATAATAATTATTGAACTACTGCACTATTATGTATCATCCTTAATTAACACTTTCGACTCGGGAGTCGGACTGCCAGTCGGTACGCTGCGCTCGGAATATTATAGTGCTAGACTTATCTCTCAACTCGGAATTTTTTTTTGTATCGGATTTTTTCAAAATGTGGTTATATTGCTTTTAAATATAGTTATTATGATAATAAAATAGAAAATTTTGAAAATTAAAAAAAAATGCACTCAAAACCATGCTATATTGCTTAAAAAATCATTTCTTCACAGATCTTTATTAGAATTATGGGGATCATGAGCTAATAAATTAATTTTGTTATATATTTATTTATAAAATTAATAAATCAATCGATAAATGAATGTAATAGTAAATTAATTTTTAAAAAATAAAAAAAAATTAAATGTAAGTTTAGTTTGCGATGAGTCGTCGCCGACACGATTTGCCGCCGGAGCGGCGGCATCCGAGCTTAACGGTAAAACATATCATGCCGCCGGAGAGCGAGTCGAAAGGGTTAAAACGATATTTGAAATTTCGCGGCATTATAATTATATATTGTATTGTGGTAATAACTAAATTATATACTAATCAAATTAAATTGACTAAAATATAAGAAAAGTGCAAAATCGACTGGTACAAAGGTGTAGAGAACACAAAAATTAAAATAAAGCATTATTTATTTACTAATTATCAAAAACTTCGTGATTAGTTAAATTCCAAAATTATAATAATTTTATGCTGTCTGTATTTTGTTATCTTATGTGTGGTTTTTGCGGGCAAAATTTCAAATATCGTTTTAATTAAGGATGATACATAATAGTGCAGTAGTTCAATAATTATTATGAGTATTTATAGGTTGAGATATTCTATTCAATATATTCTTATATATTATTTATTTTAAAAAGAAACTTCAAGATATTATTTAATATATTTATGACTAAGTTAGTATACTTGCATTTGTATACATTGCGCTGTAGCATGAATAGTAATCTTATCCCGATTTTTTTATTTATTTAGTGGTATTAATAATTAATATTAATAAATAATAATTAATAATTAATTAATAAGTAATAATTATTTGATAAATTATTAATGATGATAATGATAAATTGATAATGATGATAATGATAAATTATTAATGATGATTAAATCATATAATATATTTGTGCAATATATAAATAATATATATATTTAATTATATAAAAATATAGTTATTATTATACATATACATATAGATATATAATTATTCAAATTATAAATGTATATATCTTGTGTTTTATTAAAAATGTTTCAATTTATCAAGACGCGCGGCGAGCAATGCTGTTGCTAGTCGTTGCGAATGAGAGACGACTTACGCGGGCTATATGAGCGCGACTATATGAGCGCGTACTATATGAGCGCGAGCGTGTACTTGCTCAGGTTTTCTCTAATTTTGAATGTGTTCTACAACATGAAATAATACAAAATTTTGCACACTAAAAGAAAATTAAATAGCCTTTCTAATGATGCTAATTAAAAATTAGTCCAAACAACCGCACTACCAGAAAATTCAAAACAAAAAATTATTTTCACTTTTTCATGCACTAAAAAATAATTATTTAACAATATTTGTTATTAATAATGTAGTACAAACCGAGGTGAACAGATTGGCATTATTGATTTGTCGATATCTCTCACAGTTGCGATAAAAAACGACTCTGAAAAAAGGGACACACATTTTCAATGATATCTCGGCCAAATGATGATCTACGGATTTGAAATTTGGTATATCGGATTTTCTCGAAAATATCTATAAAATGGCATCAAAATTATTTAAATACCAGGGTGGGGCCAATTCTGTATGGAAACACGCCCATACCCTTTGGAAAATCAATGTTTTATTCGTAAATAAACAAAAAATCATTTATTTATACATCCACATCTGCAGGTATGACTAAAATTATTGGATAATCCTTGGCATTAAAATAAATGGAGCTATTGGAAATAATTTTTTTTATCTATCTATTTTTAATACACAATTTTATTGAACATATTTCAATATTTGTTAAAGGGATAATTAAAGTGTAACTGTGGGAATTGAGAATAATAATTTTATTTGAAGCACATCTACATTTATCACTCATATTTGTGCAAATAGTAATTCGAAAAACAACAATTATTATTTTTAACTGAACGGTGTAAATATTAGTATAGGATATTAAAAAAATGTAGGTGTGGGTACAGGACAACGTCCGTCGGGTCATCTAGTATATATTGTTGAGAATTGTGTTCTTTATAATTACAAATAATAGTCATAAGTAAATTCATTTGAACGATGTATAATCCCAAGTAACGGTAAATGTTGCAAATATCTTGTACATCTGCAAGACAACCCTTAATAAAAGTTTATGATAGCTGATGCGCCCTCGATGAGCTATAATGAAACTAGAAATATTGGAAATATTTTAAAAATGTAAAAATATAAAAGTTTGTTAGTCCTGAACTGTTAAACAAGTAGCAACTAAAATATTATAATAAAGCGCTTAATAAATTCTTGTATCTGAATGAATTCTTTGATTTCACACGCTTCCAGAAGAGCTACAAATGTTCCAATTCTCATCGTTAAGTATTCCAAATAAAACTCTAATCTACTCAAGAAGTTATTAAAAATAGGTTACATTTAATCATTAATTAGTAAATTTGTTACTAATGTCTCTTCAATTTATATTATGTATAAATTCTATTAAAATATACTATAATATTATTCTATGACTTGAAATCAAAAATAAATGTGCTTCAAAATAAAATATTATCTGCTGAAAGAAATCATTAATCAAGATAGATACTGTTAAATTAAGTTATTTAGCCTTCAAGCTCATTGAATATAGCCAAGAAAATCATTGCCTTTTAGCAATAAGTATTTAGTGCAAGACTATTTGATGAAAATTGCTATTTATATAAAATTTTATTCTAAAGGAATACATACAATAAAAACTAACAAATTCGCACTTACGAAAGTAGCATTTGGTATAGAAAAATGACGCTAAAGCCAACGTGCTTATGTTTTGAGGTTATATGTTGATGTATTTAGCTAACATTAGCTTTGTAGTAAAATGATCACATAGTTCATTTTTCTTGCAAACTTAACACAACAAAGATAGATTACCATGTTCATAAGGTGAAAATGTTCCAGCATCTATATTTATATAAGGATCAATTTTAATAGATGTCACAGGAATTCCACAGCATTTCAAAATTGTCCCAAATGAGCTAGCTATAACACCTTTCCCAATTCCACTTATTACGCCACCAGTCACTAAAATATATTTCATTTTGATATACAACTCGAATGAAAAAAAAAAAACAATTTCATAAATGTTCACATAAACAATAAACATCAGAAGTATCCGCGATGTAATGAATGAAATCTCAATAAGTGTCCACAGAAAGTTATCACATTTAGATTGAACAGAAAACCCGTGTGAAGTTTGTAGCTTCAAAAGTCAGAAACATTAAAGCCAAGATACAAGAACTCATAGATAAAAGAAGAGATCTCAACGAAATATGCGCTCTCTCGGCCCATATTTCGTTGCCACGTTAACCATAGATAAATAAGCATAAAGTTGACGTTAACTGTCAACTCATGTCAACTTGCCGGGGTTAGTTCGAGCTGCTTTCCATTGGTGCGCGCGCGTCGACCGTAGAACGGGTGCGTACAAAAAATACTATAGAAATGCACCAATATTTTCTAACATTTATTTTTAACAATAATATTTTACACACATGGTTACAAAAGATTCATCCTTATAAGCTAAACACAAAAGAAATAGAAATGTATATATATATATATATATATATATATATATATAAATTGTTTAATATGAACAAAACAGCACTCAGATTTGTTTAACACAACTTTATTTTATGATTACAGACGTTTCGAGACCATGGTGTGTCATAAAATCATAAAATAAAGTTGTGTTAAACAAATCTGAGTGCTGTTTTGTTCATATTAAACAATTAATATTCGTTCCACTCATATCATAAAATTCTATATATATATATATATATATATATATATATATATATATATATATATATACATTAAATATATATATATATATATATATATATATATATTAAATTTTTTTATATAATTTTGATGTTGAAATATGTGATATTCAGTTTTCAGAGCAATACATTAATTAAAAAATTTGTATGACTTTAAAACATTTTTATTTTTTCCATACGTTTCGACACATAGTTTTGTGTCATCTTCAGTGGACTCTATTTTGAAGGCACAGATAAAAATTATTAATTAAAACTAATATATAATAAGTGATATGGTATGAACTTACATGTAATTGTAATAATCCTAATTATTTTCTAATTATAATTGTTCACAATGCACAATGAAACCAATTCTTGTCACTTTAAATTTAACAATAATAAATTTTTTGAATGAGTTATTTTATGAATTTGTAAAATACATCCTGCTCATGGCCGGTAATCACGGAACAAACATCTGTAATCTTATTTTTAGTTCCGTCTCCCTCGATTGGAGCGCTGGTAGCGCTACAAAACAGGCTAAAGAAAATATTCGAGAATCTAATATGGCGGAATAATATTTTAGTGTCAAAGTGTCATATGTTTGTTAAAAGTTTATAACAAATTACATGTCGAAGTGCGGCGTATAACAATGCGGAACACCAACAAATATGCAAAAATGCATGTATTTCCTGCAGAAAATGAAGTAATATGTAAAATGATTAGTAAAATAACTGGAGCCCGGGCTGAGCACTGATGGTGAGAACTAGGTTAATAAGTTTTATCAATATGTACACAACAAAATACTCGCATGTGTTACTAGCACTTCTGATATAATTTTTTATTGTAACTTAATAACTGATTATGAGACATTTAACAGTATCAATGCTAGGAATTTTAAGGTTATAAATACAAGACACCCATCTTACTAAATCCCTTTCTGGAAGGTATGTTATTGAAAAATTATTCTTTTTATTACACTTTTTTGTATTGTTCTAATATAACATTTTATTGTAGCTTTCTTGGACTTTACAGCAGTAGCAAAACTGAGGATGGAAAACCGTCCCTGAAAGGTTTGTTATTTAACATTTTTTATACTACAATTTATGTTTGTAGCAAATGATTCTATATAACGAATGTGTTGAGAAAAGAAGTCAGAAGGATAAATATACAAAAAAAAAACATTGAGGCAGAAGTTACGAGAAAGTCTCAAATGTGCTGAAAATTTTGCTTATCTCCCAGCAACATTAAATAACATTGCTCCTAATTTTATATTAAGTCAACTAAGAGAACATACGAAAAAGCCAAAAGGAAGAAAATTTACACTTAATGATAAAATTCTTGCTTTAACTCTGCATAAAATTTCTCCAAGAGGTTATTACTTTTGGAGAAAAATATTTGTTTTGCCTGCTTGCTCCTCAAACATTGAGAGCAATTCCTTTGTATAGTGGTATTAATGAGACCCTTTTCCAAACATTGGGTTCAGCTATGGCACAGAAAAAATATGTGAATAGCAAAAACTGTATTCTGATGTTTGATTCATTATCATCTGCATTATTTTACGACTGTAAAAAGGATCATATTGTTGGTTTTCAGGAACTGGCAAATGGTAAGGAAAGTTTATTTGCTGATCATGCTCTTTCTTTTTCAAAATTTTTCAAATCAAATAGTTGATACTTGAACTGTGCGTAATGTTCATATTTTTTGTGATTGTTCATGAATGTGTTTTTATTTATAAATTTATAGTAATAAATAATGAAGTTAAATTTTTAGCAAATGTAGAAATTGTAAATAAGTGGCTACTTCATGGAGTATATTTTGCTATATAGCTTATTTCCGTTTATTTTTGGTGATAATACGTTTAACAGATTTCGAGAAGTATATAGATGATATATTGTACAATAATTTACCGGATAACAGCAAAATAGTTTTTAAATGACATCACCATATAGTAATTCATTTTAGTAAGCTGTTGATATGCTTTTCAGATGCAAGTAATTTTGGTTTTATTCTTTAATTAAATTGGCAAATGTGTTTGCATATAACTTTCTTGAACTTTTGCCAGTTACTGTTATGAGAACATAATGATTTCTTTATCTTTGTGATAATGATGATAATGATATTTTGTTCAACTTTAAAAGCAGATTAACGCATTGTGCAGAAAAGGTTTTCAGATAGGGACTATAAATAGATTCAATGTAACTTAATCATTATTTGATTGAGCATCAGGATGTATATAAACGGAGTTAATTTACAAGAATATCTTAGGCATAAATTTTATTCTTTATTTTTGAATATGTTCCTCTTTTTTGATTGTAATATAAGTTTATGATCTTTTTGAATTGTTGTTGCTGGGCTTTTAAGTTAACTTTTGAGTGCATGAAGAGAATTCTAGTAACTTCATTCTCTTGTTTGGTATTTATTATTTGGATCAATTCTCGATACTTTAGTTATATGGTATAGATAATGTCCAAATTATATTTAATT
Source organism: Ctenocephalides felis (assembly GCF_003426905.1). NCBI lineage: Eukaryota > Metazoa > Arthropoda > Insecta > Siphonaptera > Pulicidae > Ctenocephalides > Ctenocephalides felis. The sequence continues at coordinate 50,447,350 of NW_020537646.1, forward strand.
TTTTTAGAAATCTAGAAAAAAATATATATAATTTAGATAGTTTTTTGACATGAAAACACACACACACACACATGATAGGAGTCTGTGCCCTAGGGCAGGTCTGTGAGCTAAAACTCGACCTCAAATCAGGGAAGAATAGTGTGTGATATGTAAATGCCATTTCATTTTGCAGTGCTGCAATTGGGCTATTTTTGAATACAAGAAAGCGAGGCTTGGACTCACACCTCCCTGTCCACACAAGACATTGAACAACCATATGTATATATATATATATATATATATATATATATATATATATATATATATATGCACATACACAGTGGATAATATATACATTTATGTACGTTTCTATGTTATTTGTGCATCATCATACATTTACGTGCAATTATATATATATATATATATATATATATATATATATATATATATATATATATAACAAATGTATTCTTAGTGGATAATAGATATTAATTTGGAAATATGAACAAACAACACTCTTCTTGCACTAATTTATTAAATAATAATTTTCACAAACGTTTCGAAACTAGGTTTGTCTCATCATCAGTGTGTTATAATCAAAAAAATGTTAAAATATGGAAATCTAAATTAGCATTTTGTGTTTTTCATTACAAGTCGTTCACTGCACACAGCTCTTTTAATACCATCGGTCTTCGGTGTTCGTATTCTCTCCCACTTGGAACAAATGGCTCATTAATAAAACAGAGACAATTATACCAGATAACATAAAATATATTCTAGCCTTAGGAACAAAATTTGCCATTCATAAAAAACATTTAAAATACAATGACATAATAAAAATCATAAGCAGTCTGGAAGCAGGACTTAAATTGATTAAGAATCCAACGGAAAAGGATATAAATTTCATCAGAGTCACTTTCATACAAAAATTATTGAACATTTTGAAGAATAATAAACAAAACATTAATTCAATAAATAACTTAGCATACATTCATCGGGACATAAAAGCTGCAAAAACCTTCCTAAAAGAGAATAGCCAATTAATTTTATGCAAAGCTGATAAAGGAAATATTTCAGTAATTCTGTTAAGGGATAATTATGAAAATGAAGCAATGAACATCCTAGAAGATAAAACAATGTATGAAGAGTTACCGAGTGATCCGAACAATTACCACCATAAACAAGCTTTTAAATACATCAATCTTTTGGAAAAAAAAGGTCACATCAACAATTCTATTGCCCTAAAATTAAAAATCCAACACCCTCTAGTACCTAAATTCTATTGCCTTCCCAAAATCCATAAACCTAACTGGCCTTTCAGACCTATAGTTTCATACATTGATTCACCTTATTATAATTTATCTAAATTCTTTTCCAAAATTTTAAAAAATGTTACGGTTAATTCGCCATATTTTTTGAACAATTCATACAGTTTAGTAGATCGCGTAAATGACTTCAAGATCCCTCATAATTTTTCCTTCGTTAGTTTTGATGTTATTAATCTTTTCAGCAACATTCCACATAAATTAGTTTTCACCGCCATTAGGAGTAGATGGTTGCAAATTGTTGAATACACTTCACTACCTCTCGAAACATTCATTTCTGGAATAGATTTACTACTGAAGGCCTCATATTTCCAATTCAATAATAAATTTTATACTATGATTAGAGGATGTCCTATGGGAAGTCCTCTAAGTCCCGTTTTAGCAGACTTAGTGCTACAAGATTTAGAGAACAGTGTGTGGAATTCTACAATTTGCAAACCACTACTATATTTTCGATATGTCGATGACACGCTTTTATTAATTAACAAAAATGATATAGAGAACATATTTCAAAAATTTAATAATTATAATTCTCATTTACAATTTACACAAGAATTAGAAAAAGATAACTCTATACATTTTCTTGATGTTCAGCTCATTAACGACGGCGGTATTTGCATTACCAATTGGTTCAGGAAAGATAGCTGGTCAGGCAGGTATATTAATTTTAATTCTTTTACACCTCTCAATATAAAGATGACCACAGTTCTCAGTTTAGTAGACCATGCAATTCTTTTATCTAACCCAAAATTTCATAATCACAATATCAAATTAGTCATTAACACATTACTCATGAATAGTTTCCATTACAAAATAATCAGTCCAATAATTAAAAATAGAATTAAATTTTTATTAGACAAACAATCAATAACCACACATTGCTCAAATCACTTGTCTGTATCAGAAAATAAATGTTTTGTGAATTTTCCATATATAGACAAAGATTTACACCTTTTATCTAAAAGGCTTTTTAATAAACATAATATTAACATATACGTGTCACCCTTACTACAACTGCAAGACATATACACAAACATTAAAGACAATACACCTACTAAAAAAAGAAAAGATGTGGTGTACAAAATAAACTGTTTGAACTGTGAGTCATCTTATATTGGGCAAACATGTCAAAATTTAGAAAAAAGATTAAGACAGCACGAATTACAAAGCAAACATAGTAAGAATAATAACATACAACAAAAAAGTACACTTGTAGACCACGCTATCTCTAACAGCCATAGTTTCGATTTCAATAATCCGCACATTTTATATTATGAACAAGATTTATTTAAAAGAAGTATTGCAGAATCGATGTTAATAGCCCATACAAGTAACACAGTAAATTTACGGACAGATACCAATATATTACATGATACATATCTGAATTCATTAATACTTTGTAGCTTTTTATGTACTTATATATGTGTATGTATATATGATATATATATATATGTGTATGTATGTATATATGTGTAAGTTTATGTGTAATATGGCGATATGTAATGAGGATATGTGAGTGTTTTATATATAGGTAGGTGTAGTCTGTGTGATGTGTATATGGTTATGTGTATGTATGCATATTATGTATATTATAGGCATATAGGTATTGGTATATGTGACGTTTTGTACTGTGGGTATACGTTTGTGTATATGAATATGTATATAGATGTACATACATTTTTAATTATAACAATGTATAACAAATCTTAAAAAAAACCATCTCATCATAGAATATTTTTTTTCCCTAACGACATCTATTTTTCAAACTGGACCCTAATCCTTTCTTCCTATCTGATTGCGTGACATTACAATTCAAGTGGTTTTCAAGTGGGAGAGAATACGAACACCGAAGACCGTTGGTATTAAAAGAGCTGTGTGCAGTGAACGACTTGTAATGAAAAACACAAAATGCTAATTTAGATTTCCA